>NW_009952881.1:1528220-1547002 GCF_000747805.2 Chaetura pelagica | reverse complement strand
GTAGGGAAACCCCCAAGAATTTGCACATGGTCAAGTCTATAATAGGACTCAGCTGGCCAGAAAGCTGGAATGGTATTGGCCATAGTCCAAGAAGATATGTGCTTGAATTTAACCAGGGAAAATTTTACTCATGTAATAAAGGTTTGGTTTGGTGTAGATCCATTTGGCTCACTCACTTATGAAATTACTTTTTCACAGAAAAGCAGTCAGTAGTATATTCTCAATACCATAAATCACTGGTGTTAGATATCAGTATACTATGGCAACTTTGCTGAAACAGTTGGGCTTTGCTTTTGGTGGCTTCTGTATTGACCATAACAAACTCTGCATATGTGGTAAATTTCTCTGACTGCTCTCAAATCTGGCATTGGGTTACAAGAGGTAAAATATTAGACTAATACACATCTACAGTTAAGTAAAGTGAGCGCTTTTCTAAATAAATGTTAGATCTGGCCATAATGGAATAGTTTTTATTTATTAGTACTCTCAGCCTAGCAAAAAAGTGTCATGGAAATTTATCAGCCCAGGCAGAAATATCTACTCACCCACATTTTACCACAGTGATTTATGATCATGAAAAAAAGGATGATATTTTACTCTCATGACAAAATATAATAATAAAAAAAAGCAACCCTCACCTCAAGTGAGTAAAATCTTCCCAGGCTGATTTGAGGCTAAGGACTGTATGCCTGAAAGGTGTTAGCAGCTAGCAAAAAAACATGCTCTTGTTCTCTCTCTTCTCTCTCCACAAAGTCTCTACTATATGCCTTCTTTACATCTATTGCAATAGTTCTGCACTTACAGCAGTATCATTCAAATTAGTAAAACATGGGGGCTTTTTTACAGTTTGAAATAAATTGTTCTTCAGTATATTTGGTCCCATGAAATTCAGAATAACCACAGAAGAACGCAGCAGTAAAAGCCACCCAGTTCCACCCAAAGGTACTAGCTGCACCACAGATTTCAAGGGGTGCACGATGTTCATTTCAAGTTGCTGGCAAATGCCATGTTGTAGCTGCCTGGTTCCAAGCAAGTGAGAATAAGCAGACATGAGCATTCAGCAATGGCACAAAACCAACAAGGAGCAGCCCTGTTGTCAGCAGCTGTGTGAAATCAGCAAAAGTCACATCAATTTGCAGTGACACAATGTTTTGCCCGGAGTCAAGACTTACATATTATTTTTATGTGGGGATTTTTCCAAAATTGTAGAATAAGTGTAGCTAGAGATTTGTAAAATAATTAGATCTGCAGTCTCTCTTGTGCCCTAACAAGATAAGTTAGCGCTGTATTTGAAGATACTCAAATGTTCAATGTGAAACAATTCATGAAATCTACGCCATTTATGCACATTACAAGACTACAAACTGAAATCCTGAAAATATCACATTTTACTGATGAATCTGTTGTGCTGCCTGTGCTATGGCAGCAAGAGGGATGCCTGATATTTTTGGAAGCAAGAAGTGAGTGTTTTCTCTTCCCTTCTCTATACTGATAATACATCACTAAAACCGAACATTTTCTTTGAATATTGAAGAACTTTCATGTGGTTCAACTTCCAACTGCAAAACAATTAGATAGATAACGTAATTTCACTGCCCTTTTCAGACACTGACTTCTTGTTTAACGGAAAATACCTTCACTTGAGTTACCGGGCTGGTCCCTCTCTTCTCATTTTTTATCCCAGTGGGTGAGAGTGCCCCTGTCGTATTTGGTGGCTGTGGAGTAGATGGCATTTTGGTTCCAGGAGAAACTTGCATGCTTGCCAGCTGAGCTGCATACAGTTGCTGGAAGACAAAAATATATACAATGTATTCCTGCAAAATTCCTTCAAAAAAAAGCCATAAATGTACATAATTCTTATTGCTAGGCTGTTTCTTCTCTTAAAGAAATTACAGATTTGTTTTTGTTTTAGCACTTTCTTGTTTGTGGCTACTCCTTTCTAGTTATTTTCAAAAAGAAAAAAGACTTGAAAACTCCCACACATTAACATCCTCTTTACTTCATTTGACTTCTTGCTGATATATTTTTTCCTTCTTGCTAATGGTCATCATGGTAACGAGCAAAAGGTTATACTGTGCCTGAATATTAAAAACAAAATCGGCAAAATTATAGGGCTGGTTATGAAAAGGAGGTATAAAACCCCTGTCAGAAACAATAAAACTTCTAGTAATTCTGTTCTTATGCTGAAATTACCCACCAACACCTAAACCTCTACTGGGAGAATCAAAAAGTAATGCTGCACCTTTCTCTAAATAGTGATGAAAGTCAAAATAGGCAGCAGGGTAGGTCTCCATCTCAGTGCACAGTGATTGTTACTAAATAAAAAGTGATAAAACTTAAAAGGCCTTATAAATTCCTGTAATAGTTATGGATATACAAAAACTCCCTCATAGAAGTTTTCAAAAAGTTTAACTGAAACATAAGAAAAGACTTGTACAATAAAATAAACTATTCCTACCAATCTATAGTGTTTACTGAACAAAACCAAATAAGTTTAATTTCCTTCCAGTGACCAAATTTAAACCCTCACCTTGAATTAAAATCAGCAATAATTCTTCACCATAAACAGGGAAGATTCTAATCCCTCTTCTACACATTAATCTATATAAACTTTGTCGTAATAGTGAGAAAAAAGCCAGGTGGTTTGTATGTAATTTCAAACATTACTATCATTCAGATGGACAAATAAAAAAAATTACAGTAATCAAAAGCAGACCTTTCAGCACATGTAATTAAATGCAAGCTTAATAAAGAATAATTTGCAAGAGCCAGATGTGCTTATGTCATAATTGTTGCTTTCTTTGGAACATTTTTTCTAATATAACAAGCCTCCACAGAAATTAAAGTTACACAATACTGTAAGCTCAGTGACTCATTGGCTAGACAAACTCATGAAGGAGGAGCAAATTCAGAACTCTGGGTGACAAATGGGAACTCTTGTTTGTTTGTTTCCTGCCACCCCTTTTCAATACCACTTAGAGGCTACAAAAGGATCACAGATCAATATTTTGAAATCAATGGTGTTTAAATATTTTGGTCAAGGTACTATTTTTTCCTGTGCTAGAAAACCAGAGAAATTGAGAACAGATAAAAGTCCCATTTTTCAGTCCTGTTCTGGAGAACGAAAATGAAACATTGCACACAAAAGTAAATAGTGGTTTTCCCTAATATTAGAATCTTATGCCTTTTAGCATATTCTTCAGATCAATCTATGCTTGCTTAATAGCCTGCTTATGTTAAAGAAGCACATTTCACAGACTTCTAAAAACCTGCACTTTCTCAGCTCAGAAAAAATCAGGCACTGCACTATGACAGAGACACTAAAATACACTTAAATACATTTGAAAGACAAAACACTGAGATTATAGTGGTTTTCTCAGTGTGCTGTACTTTGTCTATTAAAATACTTTTCCTGTTTTTCTTTTCTATTTGTGTGTTGGCTTTTCTTTGTTTGTTTTTGTTTGTTCATTGTTTTTTTAATTAGAAACCTATGTAACATTATTTCAACTATCTGGGTGAGATTACTTTGATATTACTAAAAATACAGTAATATTTTACCAATTAATGTAGTGCGCATTGAGAGTGGGAAACGAATTGTATATAAAAACATATCCAGGTTTATCAACTAAAGTTCACAGTCATTTCCTTCTCCTTTTTCAGATAAGCCATTAGGGCAAGAAAGTTGGGATCTGAATTATTCTCTCCACCAAATTCAGTCTTTCTTAGAGGATAAAAGTTGTTGGTCAATGATGGCAAGCAGCATAGTGTGGTAGCTGACCAAGGCCAGCTGCCACCTGCCCAGCTGCTGTCTGCCTCCCCCTCCTAAACAGGACAGGGAAGAAAAAGAAGATGGGAAAGCTCATCAGTTGAGATAAAGACAGGGAGAACACTTGCCAGTTACCATTGCAGGCAAAACAGATTTGGCTTGGAGAAAATTAATTTAATTTAGTGTTCATTCATGCTATGCCAGCAGACAAAGGCCTTAGGCTTACACATCCCTCTCACAGGTTTCAACATTTTTTCAATAGTTTTTCAATAAGTTTTTCCAACTAGCTTTCAATAATCAAATCTCTTCAGTTAACTCAGGTCCTTTTTCTACATGATTTTTCACTTGCACTTAGGCTTGTGACATTCCTAGACATGGGCTTTACTGAATTTCCCTGAGCACAGCAAATAGGACAGAGCAAAGCTTTCTATGCACCAGATGTGTCCTTTTTTTTTTTTTTTTTTAAAAGCAGGAAGGCTGATATTTACCTCCTTAGGCTGCAGCATCTGTGTCTAAATGAAGGAATAAAGGTGAAGAATTTTGACAATGAAATGCTAAAGAAATAACACATGGTAAGGAAAACAAAATGGGCCTTAAATCAACACAGTTAAGGGAGATTTGCACTGACAACAACTTGTTAACTTTGTGACAGGCTGTTTTACCACCTAACACAGAATTATGATAATCATAACCTTCTTACCAGTGGCTTGTCAATGACAGGTTTTATGGAAAAAGTTTATTTAGAGAAGATATTTCAATAAAGAGAAACTGATCAACTGCTGCATAGGAGAGAGATGGGTTTTATATATAGATATATATATGACTCCAGGGAGGAAACAGAGAGAACAGTTGCACTTGTACCAGAATTAAAAGGCAAGGGCTAGGGACAGAATCACAGAACCACAGAACCACCAGCTGGCTCCACTGGTGAGGAAGAATTTGGTCACAGCAGTGGGGATATAATTCAGATGTTCTTCTTTGCAGCAGAATGCTGAAGAAGCTGCAGCAAACTCATATGTGAAATACAGAGATAAGAGAGAGAGAGTGGTTACAATAGTCAGCACAGCAGATAATCAAAGTGCAGGTGATAAAGGCTGGTCTAGCACAATGAATTGCAATAGATGTACTTGGAAGATGACCCACACAAAATTCAGTAGAGGGTAGCTTGATTCAAGGAGAAAGAAGGGGTTGGTTCTTTACCCTTTTATTTTATCTTACTAAAAGATTTATGACCAAAAAAACCCAAAACATTCTATTTTTTCTGTATTTGTACATTATTTCTCCAAAGGTTATAGAAATATTTTTTTTTGCTCAGAAAGTATTGGTAAAATTTATGGACCCTAATTAATTTTAAAGCTTTCCATTCAAGTCCTATGTTACATCTTCAACAAAAACATTTGCTACAGTAAAGGAAATAGAACAATTAAACTACTGAGAATCAAGTCAGGATCCTTATTTGTCAGCATTTTAAGCGAATTGTGCAAAGCTGAAATATCTTATTTATAGAGATGAAAGTTCAGCTATTTAGACAATGAGCAATTTGGTTTCTAAAGATGAAAAACTCTTAAGGAGTGACTGCAAGTGCTGTTGAAATCCTGCACTACAAGAGGTAATGCAGTTATTTTTTTTCTATAGTATATTTAGTACATAGTGTTGCAAAGCTATAATTTCAGAATTTTCCTTCTGAGTATAAAGCACGCAATAATAATACTTAGAACTGTCTGATCACAAAGGGTTTTTACAAGCTCACTAAAACCAGCAACATCTTTTCTATTTCCAGTGCACATTTCTGAAAAGAACCTACCCAAACCAAAAAATACCACCTTCAATGGGACTGCTTATTTTTTATTATTGGTGTAGAGGTGCTTAAAATAAGTTTGAGTTCAAACAGATCAAAGGAGACAGAGTCTGTTTGCAAAAGATTTTCTTCTGTTTAGAGGAAGAATGGATTAGTGCTCAAACCCATGTCATGGGTGTCATAGATAACAACTATGGAAATAAAGTGCTGACCTGAGCCAGATGTCACTGGTATAGCCTTCAGCAGTTCAGGCAAGATAACTTCTTCAAAAAGGTTTCAAAAGCATAAATATTCTAATAAAAAAATTCATATACATCTTTACCTAAATGCAAGAACTGTTTCTAAAGTAATGTTAATTGTACTTACTCCTTTCTATTTTTGTACTTAATTGTCATATTTTGTATCAGTATCTTTTTTGCACCAAACATGTTTAGTGACAAACACTACAGTTGAGACCTCTATAGCACCACCTTAAGAAATGGAGTTACTAGCTTATATATATATTTACTTATTTATTTAAACGGCAAATGGTTGCTTTTTCTCTTTGTTTTAAGAGAATTTTTATGCTGATCCTTAGAGTGAGAGACAGGTTAACAGAAAACGTCATCCAGAAACTAAAGTCAGCCTAAGTAGCTCATCAGCAGCTTAAGCATGTGTCAAACCCAGGGGCAACTTGAAGGCAGCTACAACCTGTGGAGTGTGCCAAGAAGCCAGATGCACCAGAACAAGCAGCTTCCACAGCTCAGCATCTGTGTCCTAGCAGTGCTCTCCACACAAAAGGTAAAGGAGAAAGAGAAGAAAGAGAAGGAAAGTTGCATATAAAATGTTTAAACAAAATGTATATACAGGTGAAAGCAGCCCTGATTTGAATATAAAACTTAAAACTTTTGTGCTGGTTCAGTTCTGGCATGGTTTTGGTAGCAGGAGAGGGGCTCCTGTAAGAAGCTGCTAAAAGCTACCTTGGCTCAGGTGGCCAAGGCCAAGTCATTAAAGAAATAAATAATGCCTCTCTGCAATTAACATATGAAAGAACCAATATAAAATCTGAGTACAAAGACAGCAAAGAAGAGCTGAGCTGGAGACGAGGAGAGCAGTGCTAGAGTGGAGATCCCAAGGTTGGTGAGAAAGAAGGGGAAGGAGGAGCTCAAGCAGCCCATGGCGAGATGACAGGCTCTCCCCCTGTACCCCATGGAGGAGAAACACGGCAGAGCACTCCCTGAAAGCATCAGAAGGGGTGAATGTGGTTCTGCAGCCCCTGGACATGGATCTAAAGCTGTGGAAACCCCCTGTCAGGTGAGGTGACTGATCCCAAAGCAGCCCGTGACTCTTTGAGAAGCCCAGGCTGGAGAAGCTTCAGATCTCGTGGGAAGAATTCATGAAGGAGAGGTTCGTGGAGGACTCTCTGCCATGGGAGGGACCCCGTGGGGAAGCAGGAGAGGACTGTGAGGAATCCTTCTTCCTGAGGAGGAAGGAGCAGCAGGAACCACCAGCCCCTGAACTGACAGTGATATTAAATTATATTTTTTTTCCCCAAGTTGAGGGGAATAAATGGTGAGTGAACCTTCCTTGTCCTTTCTCTCAATCCATGAGCTTCTAGTTGGGCTTTGTCCTCTCCCCCCCAATGTGTGTGTGTGTGTGTGTGTGTGTGAGGGGGGAGGGAGGGCGAGTGAGTGGCCACGTGGCTGGTTCTGTGTCATCGGTAAGGCCCGAACCAGAGCAACATGGAAAAATCAAAGCTTTTGCTGATGAAAACAAGATATCTTAAAATTAACATATAGAATATTTTATGCTAAAAGTGTTTTAAAATATATTTTTGTAGGTACTACCTGTTAAAACAGTGTATTTTATAAATCTCTTTTGAGAGAATTTGGGTGTCTCAGTAGCATTTTCTCAGTTTGTTCTAAGGAAAATGCCAACAAATCAAAATATGGTGAGTTTTGCAGATCTTAGAGTACCATGGGCAAGACTCTTCTCTCATTTTCACAGTTGCCAGCACAGATAACAGCCACTTACTCTTTAAGAATCAAAAAGTATGCAACATCAACTCTCAGGTTTATGCAAAATAACTGAGAACTAACTGGTTTTACATGGATATGGAGTGGGTTAACTACAGCGACATGAAGTTGGAGTAAAAATTAGGGAAAAGAGAGTTTAATTTAGATAATAAGTAGCAATACACCACAAATACTTCTTTTTCTCTACAGAATTCAAGTGCCATAATATATGCACCTGATTTCCTTTTAACAGCATCATCCTTTCTTTCTCCTGTTTGTACATAACTAGCCATAGTGGACACAAATTTCTGAATTTAAACATCCATTTATCGCCTTACTGCAAAGTCTGCTCATTCTCACAGTGCAAAAGAACTGTAAGAATGCACCATATAGCTTTGCAAAAAAGCATTAAGGTGTAACATGAACAGGCAGCTAATGAATTATTGTAACTAATGTCATAATAACAAAGATTGTTGCAGTGATTACTTATGCACTTGCTGACTAATGTGCTCTCAGATTTATTAAAGCCAAATATGTGCAAATGTATTAATTGTATTTGTGCAAATACAAATAATACATTTTGTAGTAACGGAGTTGAAAGGCTTCAGTTATCTCTGTATGTTCAGGTGTGGATCTATGGAAAAAAATTCTTTCAGCTAAAGGAATGATTTGACTAATTATTCATATTCATGCACTTCAGGTTTTTTTAATTATTAATACCAGTAATTTCAGTGTCTGTCTGTTGTTCTTTTACAGATTGTCAAGGAAAATTTTTATGTGGCTCTAAATTCCAGTCAGTTCCTGTCTCCTTAGGAGATTCACATACGTGTTTTGCTTCTCTCTCTAGCTGCAAAGTAACAGTTACCTAATTTCACCACTGAGAGTCTGCCAGCTCCAATTCCTTTTACTGACCACAAATTCATTGTACTGGTTCAGAAAAAGAAAAATAACTTTCATTGCTTCTGCTGTCCTGCTGTGGCTAATGGCCAGCCCATACAGAAAATAAAAAGAGTCCTTACACATTTTAGATACTGCAGCTCGTATTGTTATAATACTGCAGAGTCAAGATCCCCTTATGCAAAATAACAGCTTTATTTTGTTAAAAGGGCCCAACTTTAAGTGGACCATGGAATATTTATGGCTCTCAGTAGTCCTTTGAAAGAGTTATCTTATGTTTTTATGCCGATCATGGGTCAGAGGTTCAAATCAGCACTTCTTTCTGTCACTCCTTATATGTTTTACTATAATTTACAGCTCAGCAAGAGGACTCATAAAACAAAAGTGTCTATTTTACTTCAGCAACTAATTCTAGCTAATCAAAGCTTTCCAGCAAAACAACCCAGCATGAAACTCTGCGTGGAAAATATGCGGAGAACAAAGCGTTTTGTCAAATAACACATCTCATGATGTAAACACATATGTCTCTTATAGGAAATTTTATCGCTTCCACATTATCGGCACACAAAAGGATCATTCTTGTCGCAGACCTGGTGCGACTGTGGAGCCATCGTCATTGGAAACAAGAGCCTGATTAGGTTCCCACACAGATATGAATAGATTTTCTTTTTTTAGTGTAATGCTGCCTTTCTTATTTCTTAAACAGACTAGTAATTGTGGCTGTAAAAACAGTGAATTGTCTTTGGAGGACATTTGTGTCTTCATATTTTTTTTAGCTACCCAGTGACACCAATTATCCCATATGGTTGTCCTCTTCTGGAAAGTCTGAGTTAATCCACAGCTGTGAAGATGAAGATGCACCCAGCAGGCTCTAAATCTGGTGGGTCTCTTGTCTGCTAGTAAAGTCCACAGTCTGCTGGACAGATGTTAAGAGGATCTGTTAAATAAGTCAGTGACAAAGACCCAGATTTCTGCTGGGAAAAATAATTAGCCAAACTGTATCTATTCTTCTTTGATTTTCATTCCTTGCTTCATCCTTTGGAGAAGCAAATTTTCATTACTTGAGAAAGAAGAGTCCCACAGAGCATATATTAGGTCCTACTCAAAATACGAATGGACTAAATGATCACATTGATATGTGTTCCAAAGAAAAGATATACCTTTTTATCCTTGCCTATTCTCTAATAAAGAGATTACAGATAATGCGTTCTGGCCTCAATGCTAACACTGATGTTTGGGAGGGGTGGGGGAAAAAAGAATTGGAATAGGAAGATACTTGCAGCAAGATCCACATTCTGAGACTCACTTACTCACTTTTCCCTATTCCCACCTGTTTTTCAACATGGCCTGACAGCACAGACAGCCAATCCCAAAGTCGCTCTCAGTGACAGTCATGTAAATTTGGAGAAGTGCTATAGAGCTAAAATACAGCTGCAATAAAGAACTAACTTGCCTTGAGGCACATGTGCATTAAGGTACTCTTAAGATCACTTCTGTTTCATTTGCAAACTGTATTTCTTATTCTTTTGACCTCACCCTGTTTTGACGTAAAAAAATAGAAATGGCCATCAAAACATTTCACTCTGCTTTGCTGCCTAAATGCAGGCAACCATCATTTAGGCATTGTTTCTGGGAGGTGCCCCATAGAAATGTGATGGCTTTGATTTCATTGATTTATCACAACTAAACACAATCTTTCAGGAACTGCCTGTTCACAGCCTGTTTACTGTAAAGATGTGTGTAAAGCCAAGATATAATTATTAGAGCTTAAATAAATTACCAATCACTGCAAATAGCTGAGACAACATATAGAATTTGGCACCTGGTGGTTGCCTCTGTAATATTGTATTTTTTTCCCCTTAGGAAGTAAAGCTGTTGGTTTAAATAGTTTTACAGCCCCTTGACAAGATTCCAAGATATAATGTCACCTATGTCCTTATGAGGCTGATGGGAATTTGTAATAGGACAGCATCAAAACTGTGAAAGAAAAGTTTACTCTCTGCAAAAAATATCAATTCAAAAATTTATTCTAAAATTTGTATACAATTAAAGTTTGGGTAGTATAGTAGGTATCTTATATCACCATAGAATGTATGTAATATTGTCTCTATTGAAATAAAATAGCTACTTATCTCACAAGTGTCAGAGTCAGTGATATTTAAATGAGATTTTCTATTTCTTCCAATATAACTGAGTCAAAAATCTAACCCTGTAAAGTGTAGGTACTTGTCCTAAGTGCCCTAGAGAAAACGATGTTTCTGCTATGTCAGAAAAGAAGAAAGGGTGGGCTGAAAGCTGACCAAGGGGAACAAAGTAACAGCTACTAAAAAAAAAATAATTATAACAAAAAATAAGAAATTGAAAGCCTTCTGCAGCGAATATGGAGCTTTTGCTTTCTGAAGGGCAATTCCCTTGCGAAGTCACTGACTGGAGGGAGAGGCAAAAATCCTCACTGAGTCGGCAGTTGTGTCTCACCTCATTTAATGCTTTTTTCTTCTTCTTCTTCTTTTTTCCCCTTTTCAAACAGACTGAGTGTTGGTCTGCTGAGAATATGATGCTAAGCCACTTTTCCTGTAGAGTTTTTAAACTGGGCCTCTGAGAAAGGGTTTGATACAATTCAGTGACTGAAATAATACCTTTGTCCATCTGAGCATTAAATGGCCCATTGAAATAAAGCTTAGTTAGAAAGAATTTCAGTAAATGGTGCTTTCTAATTTTTTTTTATTATTATTATTCCTCTCCCAACAGATTACAGCCTGGATCTGAAAATGCAGTTCAATCACTTTTGGTTGCCTCTCAGGTCAGGCCTTTAGCCAGTGTTAATTAAATATAAACCCATTAGAATACTGGAGGTTAAATGAGAGCAACAAACTGGTCTTCTTCAAAATATTACCTCATGTTCTCCAAAAAGTTGTAATCTGTTTGGGAGGATCCTCTTTTAAACATGTGAGTCTTAGCAATGAAAATGTATTGGTGGGGGATGGGAATCCATGGCTAAATGCTATTTTGTCCAACTGCTAGTAATCCCAAACATTAAACACTTACTTCCATAAAATACAGAGTATCTGTTGTATTTAAATAACACATATCATAAAGGAAAGTGCTGCAGCAGACAATTTAGGCTGTAGCATCACATACAGCAAAATTTTCAACTTGATAAAGTGAAACTGTAAAGAATCAATGCAGAAGTCAGACATCTTTCATACGTAATATTTTTCCCTGCAGCTATTAGTTCACATTTTTGTCTCTAGTAGGCATGAACATCAGTATACTTTCAATTTCATGTCTTCAGCCACATTTTGTTGTCTGCGCCATACAATCTGACCAAACCATGAGATTGGAAAGTAGCTGAAATTGTCTTTTTTTCATCTTAATAATTTTAAATGAGAAAGGGAGATTATTCTCTAAGCTATTTGTTCACTGCTTTGTAGAAAGTTTCCTGAAGTGTTCGTAACAACTTTGCTATTAAATTAGTTGAAAGAAAGCTGCTTAATACATGGTCATTAGTCTTGTCTTTCTGAACATGACTTTACTGTAAATACTCCTCCTTGACTATCTCTTTGTCCCAAGATTCCTTAGAAGAATGCAACCAAGCGATAATTCAGCATTATTGCTGCTTCAGTGCACTAATCGCTTAAAGAGCAGCAAGGACCCTGTGTTTACTGCCACAAGGCTCCTACAGCCTCCTGGCCTAAGGCAGGCTTCCCAGCCCAGCAGCATCCAGATGTCAAGAGGAATATCCAGGTCCTGATGCAGCATGCCGCTCAGTTCCAGTATGGCCTAAACATCTGTTTCATCTGCTGGCATACAACCTGCTGAATACACTGAGACTGATGCACAAAGTGGGGAATTGAATGAAGGTGGGAGTGAAAAACTGCAGTTGCATAGTTCAGTGTACATACCGCTAAAAAAACCCCCACCTTTATGCAGACACAAAAATTCATACGAGATGCTCAGAACCCCAAAACTAGAGTTTGATCATTTTCTGTCTCAAATGGCTCTCTCTGGACTGAAAATCTAGACAAATAGCTGGAAGGACATTGTGATAATTTCTTTTAAAAATCACTTTCTACACAATATAATCTTAGCAAATTTTTCTTCTAATGGAGGAAGAGGCCACAACACCTTAGCTTCTCATCTTGCTGATCTTGCACTGGTTTAATTCTTTATGGCGTAAGATAAGGACAAAAGAAGAAAAAGCACAGAAGTTTGTAACACAAATTGCTTGTTGCAGTTATAGCAACAGCTCTTTACAGAAAATACTTTGAAATGAAGTGATTTTAGGCATCTATTACATATTTATCATTTCCTACAGATAGTAACTCAGGCGTTCTAAAACAATAAGCATCTTTTGTCTAAAAGATAGGAATAATGTAAACATTGACATTTTATCTTGAGGCATGACAAAAAACAGCAAGTATTTTAGATGATCTAGATTAAGTTCTGACAAGGAATAAAGGAAAGCTAACTGTTCTTGTATCTTCCACTTGTGTTTCTATTCTCTTGTATTTTTGCTAGCAACAATAATGGAATAGTTGCATGCTATCATGCAAATTCTTTGAGTTGTTTATGAAAGCAAGATCAAAGCCAAACTGTGAGTGCATCTTTTTTTATATATACTGTATTTTTTCTCAAGAGGAGGACCTAACAAGAGGCAGTTTAACCAGACGGCTTCCTCTGCAGTTGCAGAGAAGAGGCAATCTCTCAGTACAACCTTCTGGCTTATTTTCTCTGGCCAGCCTGGGGACATGGCTCACCTCTCTGTGCCAGGAAACAGGAGCACAGAAGGCAGGAGGGATTAGATGCTTCTGCGTCCCTCTTCTGCATGGGATGAGCACCTGTACCCAGAAACTCGGAAGTTTCCATCTCAGTCCTTCCATCTAAACACATCCTGTGTAAACCTGAGCAAGTCACCAACCATTGTCTTTGTGCTACTCATGAAATGGATACAATGTATGTGCATTGCTACAGTGTCCTAAGTAGGTATATCTGAATGCAATCATAAAGTCTTCCTGTTAAAGGTAAAAGGTGAGCATTCATAAAATCTGCTACAGTAATAAAATGTTTAAAATATAAAGAAAAATCAGAAAACAACAATATATAAAAACTTCATAAAATGTCAATAGCCATTTCCTCTACAGGGAGAGAGACAGCAGAGACATCAATAAAATCTTTCTTGTAAGCACAAAGATTTGCATTCTTCCATTTAACACTGTCAGATTACTGTTATGCTACTTTTTGATCACAATTCTCCTGTTATTCCTGTCATGCACAGGAAAGAACACAATCAATTTATCTTTGTGCTTATTCCAGATTATGTGTTGTGTTACATAGCTTGGACATTAGCAAACGTCTTTAACTTTAAAAAAAATATTTTACTAAATAACACACTCTCCTTGAAACTGTTGTATATTCTATCTAGAACTAAACACATACAGTTAATTTAAGCCTAAATACCTTTGGTAGAAAGCTAGTCACAGGGAGGGACAACTAAAAAAAAATGCTTGGTTGAAAAAGTAATTTTGATTTTTCAGGGGATAATATTATTCGACAAAAAAATGTGAAGTGTTGAAAAGAAATCTTTATGTGATATTCCCATGTTTGCTTCTATTAGAATTTGCTTTTGCCATGTTTATAGCATGAATTTTACCTCATCAAAATTGTACATAGCACTAAAATTAACAAAGTGACATGCTCACCTAGGAAAGCAAGCAAAGACCAGGAAGCAGGGCCCCAAAGATACCTACAAATTAAGGCTCTGGTATTTTAAACTCCTCTTGTATCCAAGGAAAGCAAATAAGCAGCACATATTTAAAATAAAAATATAACCAGATCTATCAGAAAAATATGAAAAAATAACCAGATAGTTGCATCAGAGTGCAGTTTTTTCATTCACTTTACACTATCATAATAATATTACATTTTCCAGTGAAATTGTAAATCAAAGAATTTTAAAATGTTTTCTGATCTCTTCCAAAAATCTGTTTGTTTGTTGTTTTTTCCTTACTGCTAGTATGAAGTATGTGAGAGATCTATATGAAAAGCAGTTATTAATTCAAACCGTTTCACACACTTTATGTAGAAAGGTGTTCTGGAGTAAAGCTAGTGCAAAAGAATAAGCTGCTTAAAGATAACTCTGTGACATGGGAAATAAAATTATATGATTGAAAAGCAATTAATTACAGTAACTTTGCTGAATGGATGATAGTTATCAAAGCTTATCAAATTTACCATTTCAAATTTAATATATTTTTTAAACTAATTAATACATAGATGGGCTTTGTGAGAGAAGTCAGGAGTCTCATTCAGGCTCATGTCAGCAGGAGTACAAGTAATGAGAAACTGCTTGTTGAGCTTGTGAAATGAGTTGTGAATGAGTTTCCTAGTAAGCACATGCCCATGTCACTGGTACAATTGCCAGTAATGTAGACAGTCTTAGTTGAAGGGATCTAAAACCATAATAATTCCCCTAATCCTACAAGAGATTAAATCAGTTCAGTACAGAAGAAGGTTGTACAATTACTGCTTCTAGTGTGGACCTTCTAGGTTTCTCTACCTGGCAGCAGACAGAAAAACAAAGGTTTAAGTAAAAGAAAAAGAAATCAGGACCTGGAAACAATAAGTGGCAATAAATATTCTCTAGAAATACTTCTCACAATCTGACACAGGTTGGTGGGTTCATTCACTCTCTGACCCCTTAGATGGTGAAAAAGTCAAATATGACAATTGCAGTATTTCCCTGAGTAGACCTGCACAGACACAGAACAAGAAACCAAACACTCACCTACCAGTGCTAACTGTATTGAGAGGCAAAAGTGCTATAATTACATTTCTACAGGCTCCTATAACAGAATAATGAGACACCATCCCAATAATAAATGAGTGCAAGCCAGGTAAAAGGAAGAATCCCATTTAAATTTCCTCTCTCAGTTGCCACCTTTAAATCTCCACCTTGTGAGAAGATGCCAAAGCAGATCTACATTTAAGAGATTAATTTTGGAAACTGTTGTGTGGGGGTTGAAGCCACAATAACGCTTTTCTACTTTTGTAAGACACACAGACAGTTCATGTGACAGCTTGCAGTCTTTCTCTTATTTTCACTAGCAAAAACGGACTAAAGACAGGGATATAATAAATATATGCTGGCTCTACTGATCAGGAGAATCTTTATCAGTCAGCTGGGGCACATCTGGGAAAAAAGTCACTCAGGTGCATCACTAGCATCCCATTCAATTAACATACCATTAAAAATGGTTTGTCCCTGTTCAGCCTGCTGCGTTACCTGATAAGTCAACATATTTAAAATGTACATTTAAATGCAGAAAACAGTGAAATGTTTTCTTTGTGAAGCAGAAAACAAGCCCAGTTTACAGGTATTCAAAAGCATTAGAAATAATTGTGCTTTACAGGCTGCTTAACAGATCTCTCACACTGATCTTTTATGGTATATTTAGAACTTTCATGCGCCTTCAAGGAAAATTAAATAATTTCCTTAAAGGAAGTGCACACAAAATTATGCAAAACATATTCAAATGGGTTTATAAAAATTACATCTAAAAAAAATTATCACATTTGCACCTCAAAACCAGGTAACTGGCAACTTACTATTATGAATTAATTTTAAGCTGATGTATTTTACACAAGCAAATGTGAATTTGGCATAAGACTGCCATGCACTGCAGTGCATGCAACAGTGCTGGAACCAGATTAAAATGACTATCAGGCCTGATCTTAGCTCTACCCTACATGTTGGAGACTTCAACAGAAGAGATGGGCTGTACTGAATGAATTACTATGAATGTTTCACAGATGTGTTACTAGTAAAGCTGTAGAAAAGTTAAATCTGGTGAATTGTTCTTTTTCAAGTGTGGAACAAATGACACAACTTCTTTTAACGGACTTGATGTCTTTTATTTCTCACTTCACTTCTGAAAATGCCAGTGGACAGGACAACATACTCTCACTATTCCTGCACCTGAAATACTCATGGTTTTTTTCATGCTTAACAATTTGCTGCAATTCATGCACAACACTAAAATAAGAGCTCTGTTGTGTTAACCTCACTAGATTTTGTGAATGATTCCTTTAAATCTTGAATAATCCCTTAATACTGACTTTTAAGAATGATGTGTTTTTCTCCCTGTAATCCCTCCAGTCCTTTTTGTCTTTTTTTCCCAGGACTGATATGCAAGCCTTCTGTTGTGCCTCCAGCCACGTGCAGCCTTCATGCTGAGCCTTTAGAGTAGATGCATAATTCCAACACTTTGTATGAGTTAGGACAGTTCACTAGTTTCTCAATCATATGGAGACTAAAAACATCACAGACCAAATCCATCTTAGAAAAGCAGGGTGTTGGAGGCAATATCATTGCTATTTTGTCATCTAAAAAGACTCTACATAGTGGTAGCAACACCTACACTCTGGTTTTTTGTTATTTCATCTTCTATAAATTTCCTGTTCTTTTTGAATTGTGGGAAGGAATACTCTCTTCTAATGAAAACCCTCCATAATAAAGTAGATGATGGTATCTTTGCACTCCATACACCATGAGCCTGCACGTGTGTGTGCACATCTACACGTAGAAACTCTCATCTAACCATCCTTATTCTTAGAACTTTTAAGTCAGATTAAAGGTGAGCTATTAAGTTTTCTTTTTCTGTAGCAATTAGTCAGAAAGGAATGATGATACAGAAGTGTATTGTTTTCTTTGTGTATAGACCTAACTTAAAAGGCATTTTTTACTTTAATCTGATTGCTGCTAAATTCCTAAACATTCAAACATGTTAACACCTTCACAGGAAAAAAAATCCTTCATGTTTGCAATTTGTAGCCAAATTAAGCAGCTTGCTCTATGGTTATGAGAAGTATAATAAAATCCCAGGAACATACTCACTTGCAGCTCATCCCTGTAAGGCATATACCATATACATTTCTAGAAAGCTTTAAGGAATCCAACTGCCAGCTCAGAGTGTGCCTCCCAGTCAGCCTATTCCCCAAAGGGATGCCACAGTTTTAAAAGAGATTTTTAGAATGTGCTTGTCCCCTGATGGCACTCTGTAGTACTGGTGCCTCTGGTGCTCTGTCAGTAAATGCAGCAGGAACTTATTTGCTTCTTACTGGCTTCTGAGTGAATACATACCCCAGGGAGGGAGCTTTGCAGAGCACAATTATTTTAAAATAGAGCTTGGTTTTCTGTGAGGGGCAGCCAGTGGTTAAGGCAGCAAGAATGTCTTGTTGATGCTGGGGGCTCAGCCTCCTCCAGTCACTTGGGCTCAAGCTTCTGCCCTGTTACAGACTGAAGAGACACAAGAAACCTCCTGCAACCCAGGCTAAAAGGATGACATCCTTTTAAACATACATGTTTCCTGATAAGTGAGTTTATGTCTGTGTCATTTATGGTCTCTGTGGTAAATTCTCCCTGGAACAGAGCATATGGACCTGGAAGGCAGCTGTCCTGCTTGGTAAGATCTTAAAGGTGCAAAAGATGGGAATCACGCCAGGAGCCTGATCTCTAGCTGCCAGATTGAACAGTCTTCCCTCTTGGGAGAGGAGATCAGGCACAGGATGGGAGCACTTCCCAAGGCAAAGGAGTTGTTGGTTATCTGAAGGGAACAGAAGCAGAGGGCCAAGCCAGACTGAGTGACAGTCCGGCGGCTACTGTTCTTCCTGCAACAGGGAGAAACACAAGCCCAGGACTAGAGTTAGGCTTGCCACGTCCAAGACAAGTACTAGAACTGCTATAGATTATAGAAAGAGTCTCTTTCTTCAACACTCCTTTTTTTTTAAATTTTCTTTATTAATAATGTGACACTGTTCTGTTAAGCAAGACTGAGAGTAACAAAGGCATGCTGCTTAAAGCAGCCATTGGAGACACAGGGCATTAAATGGGTGAGAAAAGGGTGTTGCAGCATCCGTACTGCTGTACCAGACTGACTGCTCTAGCTAATGGTTTTGTTTGTTTGCCTGTTCATTTGTACTAACTTGAGGAAAACAGGGAAGACTCCCCTTCATTTTGATCAGGGATACCATTACTGGAGGAGCTAAGATCATCCTCCTGGCCAAAATTGCATCAGAACTGATATTTTACTGCAAAAAAAGACACCATATTGATGGGTTGTCTTTTCTGAATGAAAATCATTTTGCCAGATAATTCAGGGCTAAAGATAAGAAGGAGTAGGAGAAGACAGAGTATTAAGAAATTCTGCAAAGAAGGGAGGTCATATGGTAAAATATTGACTCAATGACATCATTTTCATTGATACTGCCACTAGTATAATTCAACTTGATAACACAGATATTACATACGGAGACAAACATTCAAGTAGGG
>NW_009952881.1:1520313-1528207 GCF_000747805.2 Chaetura pelagica | reverse complement strand
AAAGGCACAAGTATAACTATTTCATTGATTTTAATTAAATTTTCTTAAGTATTGCATGGTTGGCATATTTTTAATTTTATTTTCATTAAAGGGCTTGCTTGGTGTCTCAGAGCTCTAATAAAATCTTCTTTCAACCTCTTTCCTTCCTCCGCTACAACTTAAATTTCTACATAAGAAAAGGACAAAAATATTTAATTTACTACTTCCATATACTGAAATTTGCACATACCATTCCCTTAATTTAGGCCACTATTCACTGTATCATAATAAGAAACATTCGGTTAAAATATGCCCACCTAGAGCTCAGCAGTCTTTGAATGCTAGATAAAATCATTCTATAAGGCTAATGAAGACAGAAACTCTGTCTGTAACAATATTAAGTTTGTTTCCTCTAGTGATTCGAAGAAGTGAGCAATCTGTCAGTAATACATTGAGGGAAATTACTTGTCTTGTAGGAATTCCCACTGACAGTCACTCACTGACAATGCTGACCCAAACATCTACCCGCTGACAAACAAATTACAGTGTATAACTTTGAAAAGGTAACTAGCTGTTTTTAATTTTGATTGGTCTCACCAAGTCTCTTTCACACTTACCCAATCCCCACTCTTCGTTTTGTTAAAAAAAGAAAGAAAGAAAGCCTCATGGTTTTTGCTTTTGAAAAAATTATTCTTGCCTACATTCGAGAGTGTTATGTCAGATAAAACTGTTAAACTGTGTCTAACCAACATTAAGACTGGCAGCCCTGCCAGTGACTGACTGGGTGAGTGAACACATTACTGAGACAGCATTGTAGAAATTAATTTTCTTCAATAAAGTGATTTTTAAGGCTCATATATTTCACAATCTAAACATATGTCACTGTTTCATAAACAAAATAAATGTATTAAAATAATACATTACCAATATGCTGACACATGGAGATATTTTAATTAGAAATACTTAAGCTGTGTGATATTTAACTGCTATATTTGTTGAAGAGGAGCATGCATCATTTAATAAGACATAAGGCAGGTACATCACTTTGCATGATGTGGTACCAGAGTGGGATCAAATCACCTTCAGTGTGAGCTATCACTATCAGATCACATTAGCCCCACTAAAAAATTGCTTTAACGTTACAACATATAGAGGAAACTCCATAAGAGCAGCAGTCCAGTAAAACAACTTTTTCATTGAAATAATAATTCACCAAGATTCTAGTTCCCGAGAATAATATTTCTTCATAAAAGGCCACATTTAACATCTTAGCTATTTAAAGGCTATATTTACATGACTGTCGCATTACATTGGCCTCTTTCCTGCACATTCTTCTTGACTTACTTTAAGGACCAGCACTAAAATAGCTGAGGAAAGCAAATGTCAACCATGTCCTGAAATTTATATGTGTGAGAGAATTGGAATAAGTAGAAATGTAATATATTGTTTACTGTACCGAGTGCCCTCTGTTCTCTAAAGGTCAAAAGCATTGTAACCTTAGAGTTACAGTTTCTGATTGTTCCCAGGGTTAAATACATTATCAAAATTAATGGTTCAAACCCCTCAGCCTTCAGATATACGAGTATTCATGCCTCCATCTGCTGAACTGTTCAACTAAAAATAGCATTCTTTGGCCTTCCCTCTAATATTGTGCCCCTGAGGCAGGCTATCCAATGCTTCAGCAGTGCACTGGATCTGCACCCAGCAGTATAAAAAAAGGTCATTTAATTTGTCTGCAATTAGAATAGAACATGGAGGAGCAGGATGAGATAGGACGGGGGGTGGGGGGGAAGAAGTAGACAAATATGTGTTTAGTTAAAATTTAAGGTTTTTAAAATGGATTATAAAAACTTCAGGCTTCAAGAACACAGCTGCAACTATAGTTAAGACTTGCCAAGGTTCATTAGTGTTATAAAGCGATAAATTTTGAGGGACAAATTACACAAATAGTTTGGAGGAAGAGTTATGAATTAAAGCTTTTTTGTTTTGCTTTTTTTTTTCCTAGAGCTCACTTTGTTTAGGAATAACTCCAGCTAGCATCATTGTAGTACTTCCATTTCTATCAACAGTTTATCAGTCGTGGTTGAGAGAGTTGCGACATTTCCTTATTTATTGCATAAATCTACACTGCTTGTAGAAATAGCTAAGAATCAAGCAGATTTTTTTAAACAATAAAGAACTTATAGTAACATTCTTTGTTTGAAAGTAAGGTCATATAGGTGCCAATTCTCTACCACCGAGACTTCCCAGTGACTAGGTTACTGCTACCAACACCATGAGCACTTGGAAAACCCATTTTGTTATCAAGTTCACTAATTTTGCAAGATTACTGGGCATACATATCTAGAATCAGTTAATATCAGTGCAACCATCTGATAACTAGGGGAAAAAATCAGGGAAATGGGAAAGAGAAGAAATTCCAGAGAATGTGATTATAAAAAAGAGGAGCAAAGGGGAAATTATTGAGAGGTCTTACTGCTAACACTAATTAATCAAAGCAAGAGTTTTGTTACACACATGCATCAGAACTGGTTCACACACCACTATGCGTACCTGCTACAGGTGTATTTGGTAATATATCTGTAAACTATCTAGCAGAAGATAGATTTGATGACATTCACTCACAGTTGTTTGAAGCTGGAGGGGTGAACAGAAATAGGTTGGTCCTTCTTCTTAGACCACACCCAGAGAACTGTTCCCTCATCAGCCACACCCTCCCTCACACCAAGAGCTCCATCCTATCACACA
This sequence comes from Chaetura pelagica, assembly GCF_000747805.2. Lineage (NCBI taxonomy): Eukaryota > Metazoa > Chordata > Aves > Apodiformes > Apodidae > Chaetura > Chaetura pelagica. Next base: position 1,525,480 of record NW_009952881.1, on the reverse strand, counting down.
TAGTGTTTAAATCTTGGCCACTTTGTTGAGGAAACTGGTGAGGTGGGGCTGAGCTGTCAAAGGCAAGTGTGGAACACAGAGCTTTACATCTTTTGGACAATAACATCCGTGCCACCCTTGTGAGATCAGTATGCAGGTAAAAAGAAGCTATCTGATGTCAACCCAAAGCAGAGCAAGTTACCACTTCAGAAACATGAACTGGCATAAACATGTGGTAATTACTAGGTTCTTTCAGGCTACTCAAAGCTACAATGGTATTTTACCACTATATGATGCAAAAATCTAGTGAGTAAATGGGTCAATCTGGTCTGCTGCTGTAGGGGAATTTTAAAAATTGTTATTATTTTTTTCATGCAAGGCCTGTGAGAGTGAAACTAGCTTATGGCAGGGGGGCTAGAACTAGATGATCTTTAAGGTCTCTTCCACCTTAGTGATTCTATGATTCTAGTTACTTGAGAAATTCCTAGACATGATTTAAACAAAATTTTTTAACTCACAGAGATACATAATCCATTGGTGAACACAAACATACTATTCAGAGAAAATACATTTTGATTGCAATGTGCTAAATATATTGAATAAGTTGGGCAAATAATTAATTACAGACTGCCCACTGGAGAAACACCATCTGTAGAATAATTGCTATTGTTGCATGATGTATCTGGGAGTCAGTTTTTTTCTGTGCTATGATATTCAGAGCTTCCATAGACATTGTCCTAACACATAGAAATATGAGAACACAAATTGTTGCTAGCTCCTACCTGAAGCATGATCACACCCAAAAAAATATAAGTGAGGAAAAGACAAGATTATAAACTTGAAGCTGACAGAATTTCCACTGCAGCTGGATATGGATTATGGAATATAATTTGGGAACTACTAATAATGTCCTGGTAATGTTGAAATGTTAGAGTGACCACAAAGCTTTTTTAATTCAAATAACTGCCTCCTGAAGTTCTCCAAACATGGATATCACACACAGGTTCACATGTAGTAACAAAACTAAACCTGCAAATGAATTAGCTATTTCTTTCACTGGCTGAAAGGAACACAGATTAGTTTTGTGACCAGTATTTTTAAGCACTCGGATACCATGGTCACAGAATTCATGTAAATAAATAAGTGGGCGAGGTGCATGAAAGAAAGGAAGCAAAACAGAGAAAAGGGGGAAGGGCAGCAAAGATGGAAAATTGAGCTGAAATACTACACCCCTAACAGTCTTCATGACACATCAGGTATAACAACTAATTCCCTCCAACAAACACACCCAAATAAGTGTTCATTTAGGGAACACTTAGGGAATTTACACAAAGATAATATTAATGATTGGAGTAAATAAAATTTAGTTCAGCCAATTTGACAATCAGATGAGCAGGTATCAATTGAAGGTTAAGTACCCTATTACTTCAGCTTTTATGATCAGGAAATATTAAAGGTTTTGAAATCCCATAAAGATGACATTAAAATAAAATAGGAAGGGAAGGAACAAACAAAAAACCTCTTTTACAACAAATATATCTGAAGGGAAATTCTGACCCCTCAGGCACTCAAATGTTTCTGAATTTATTAGCACCACTTTCTTTGCTAGTTGTTTTCTTTCCTCTCTAATTGTGCTCATAATGTCTAACAGCTCAGTCTATCATTTTTGCAAATTAATGAAATTGCACTATTGTTGTAAGTTTTGATCAAGACTGATCTGCTAATAGATTTGTGGGTCAAACTACAAATGGAACTTGTAAAAGAAAGGAATTGGGAATGTCTGTGGTTAAGATCCTGTTTCTTTGCAGTTGAACAACGGCTATCCTTTCCTGACTGTCTTGTGTAGGCTCACTATTTGTTGTATTGCATTTCAGAGGTGGAAAAATAGCCTCTCTATTCACAAAGCTGATTTCTGAAGTATTTTCTCAATGAAAAACTTATGAGACTTTTGCTTCAATAAGTATTCAAATACAAATTTTAAAAGGATACCTGAAAACCTACCCTTTGGTTTGAAGCCTGTCCAAGATGCAATCTTAACATAATACTATCATGACTCAAAAATATTTTGGGGCAATCATTCCCTGCAGTGTCAGGGTGTTGTTCTCTTTTCAAATTTTGATTGTAGGTTAGGTGAGACATAAGATCAATGGGTCTTTTTCACCAGTTCTGAACCATCAGTGATCAGTGAGTTCTGATCCTATTCTTACTCATTCTAAGTTAAGTTGGCAAGAAGAATATCAGCATTAAGTAAAGATTATTTTTAATTTGCTTTGTTCCCTATGGAAAATGAAATCATTACAGAAGGGTAAGCATAGTAGATATTTTTTATATTAACATGCACTACTTTGCTACTCTGGGCACAATTTATTCCTACTTCCTATCTGAACCTAAATCTAACCTAACTCAAGCAGGGGTTTCAAAGGTTTACTTGCAAATAGTTACATGCATCTTTAATGGCCTTTCCTCTCATGTTCACTGTCACTTCCTTTCCACACATTTTCACTCTGAAAGCTTTTGACTGTTTCTTCATTATTTATGACATTGTTGTGTCTTTTCTTGTGAAATTAAAAACTTCTTGCCACAAAAAGCTAGCTAATAATATGGCACATAAATCTTTCTTTCACAACACTTCACTCTATGTATGCCATAAATAAATAAATGACCAAACCGAGGCTCCTGACCATGCTTGGCATCTGATCAGCTTAATGCATGGGAAGGTTGAGATTACCTAAATACAGAAGCTAAAAGAGTTTGCAATTTATTGTATTGTCAGCATGACAATACCTGGGGGAAAAAAAAAAAAAGGGGAAAAAAGAAAAAGAAAAAACCAACAACACACATTTGCTTTGATACAAACACTGCTTCAGTTAAAGGTAGTGCATTGCAGCTACAGGGGAAAGACTAAATGAAAATTAAGTACAAAAATATTTTTAACATACCTCCTATCAGCTGGTCATATGATTAAAAAAATACTGTTAACTCTGCCAACATTAAAACACACAGAACAATGCCTTTCACACACAGTATCAAGGTTGGCCGCATGTTGCTATATTTGCAGTACCATAAGTACATAAGGTGTTAATCCTCCTGGGCTGTGCTCAAAAATTATTTAACATTCAGACTATTATTTTGCATACAGCTGGTTTGCAGTTTTCCCCTAAAATGTTGGCTTCAATCCCACATTTTTTTGTTCTGGCACATACCTGGAGCTGTAAAGGGCTGAGTCCAGAAGCAGCAGCAGCTGCCATTGTTGATGGAATGAACTGCACAGGGTAGTTATCACCTGTCGGGAGAACAATGCGTGCAGGTTCAGACAATGAGCAGAGAATAGCAGCAGACAAGTGCAAACATGGAACTAAGATTGCCTATGCTCCACAGCACTCCTCTAAGCCTAAACATCTGCAAAAACAAAAGGCTTCGCTGGGCACAGACTTGCCGTGCTCCCTTGGAACTTTTTTGTAAGCAGATAGCTGGTAGGCAAACTGGCAAAACATAAATGGGATACTCAAGATTTTCATTTTCAAAAGCAAATGTTCAAATCAAGTGTGTAAACTTGGGCACAAAATGGGCCTTAAGGCCCTAGACACACTGACAAGAAACCCCAGGAAATCCCAGTGGTTCCAGGGGGAAAAAAACAACATTGTCACCATGTGTTTCTTAAAACAAGCAAAATTTGTTACAACTCAAGAAATTTCAGCCCTCTATAGGGCAGGGAATTTCTTTTCAGTATTGAGTGGCTCATTCCTGGCAAAGCTACCTAGTTGGCTCAACACAAGTTGAGGTAGTTTCTTGTTTTGCTTTAAGGTTCTCTGTCTTGGGTCAACTACTTTAAGGTAGGTACAGAGGAAAATAAAATTAAGTCACTTTGAAAAATACCTCTAAATACAATTTTAACTTTATCTTAGTCTGGGACCCTACTGATGTTGATAGATTAGGTCATTGCTCAGTTACATGATGATTTAGGCCCTAAAATTTCTGTGTTCTGTTCACTGGAAACTGCAAATGTGTGCCCGCTGCATTGAGGGGACAACAAATACGCTGGAAGATGAACATTACCCAAAATAAGCATTGTAACATTGTATCTTCTAGCATCCGTGGATGTTCCCACTTCTAAGTCACTGCAATAATGCATCCATCACACAGTGCCATTGAGCTGCTTAGTCAATGTAAAGAATGAAGGCTGAAATAATTCAGTATTCTAATCTGTAATATAAAAATTAATACAGTGATGGAGAAATTACACAGTGACTATGATTTAATGAAATATCATTTTGGCTCAAGCTACTTATTTAAAGTCAGTGTTGTATACTATCTGTAGGTTACATTTTAACCAGCTGCTCTCCTATACATTTTTGAGATTTACAATAATAAATATTTTTACATTAATTTTTCCACACTGAAAGCAGAATGTAGCAATGAGGGAAAATACAGAAATCCAAAATAATATAATAATGAGATTTCAAGAGTTAGATATTTTTTTGTCAGCCTCCTCAAATAAATGATACCTGAAGACTTTCCAGTCAATGGATTCCTCAGAATTCTCACTTACTACCACCTGAAGTGCTATTGTCTTCAGCTGAGTTTAAATGTTTGATTGTTTCACTTTTTTTTTTTTTTTAATAAATTGTACATGTCTATTCCACAAGGTCTCTTTGCATCATATCCATAATACCTCATCAGACCATTAAGCACACTATGTGCTTATACACAGTCCAGTAACAATTGGATTCTGATTGCACATGGAGCTCTGCTACAATGCATTCACTAACACTATATTGTACTGGTGTCCTATGGAGTAATGTTCAAAATATCGTCTCTTATTTTTGCCCTTCCATGAGGCTGATTTTAGTTTGCAATGATGTTGGTTTTTGTTTTTTTGGTTTTGTTTTTTTCTTAACCGAAAGCTAGAGCCTTTTCTCGAAGTATAAAGCTGTCTCTTTATGGTTAAATCATTCTACACATCTCTTTGATATTTTAAAGAAATTATCTGAATAAATAAGTTAATCTAAGTTAAATAATGGTTTTTTTTCAGAAATATCTTGCAAGGTTTTTTAAAAAAGTCACAAAGATGTTGAATTAATGATGCTTTAAATGGGGGGGAAATAACCATCCGAGTTATCAGCATGGACTGCCTTGCAGAACATTTCGGAGGCATTCTTTCTTTAAATATCATGAATTATTCATTCCT
>NW_009952881.1:1516651-1520102 GCF_000747805.2 Chaetura pelagica | reverse complement strand
TCCTGCTCCACGCAGCAATCTCTTCTTTCTCCCTCCCCCTCCACATACACTTTTTAAGTTCAATACCAGTTGCTTTATTTGTACTAAAACATTTTCCATGTCAAACATATTTAAAAAAAAAAAAATCTGACTCTAAAAGAATTCCCCGCGGCACTCCGCTTTCACAGCTGTCATGCTCCTGTGGTTTGAAATAGCCGGATATTTTATACTCATACACACTCGTGCACACACACACAGAGTTTTTGGCTTCACAATTAATTTCATAGTGTACCACACCCTGTAGTGTTCTCTTGCTCACCTGCTGGCTACAGTTCTTCCTTTTGTTTGGGAAAAAATAACTTTATAAGGATGCCATTTATTTGTTATTAAAACATAATACTGTCTTTGTCTCCCTCAGTTTAACAAGTTAAATTATGGCTAAGTCCTGGTATGTTAGCAATATCTTTGTGCTGAGGACAAAAATTAATACTCTCAGATTTGGAGTACTTTGTTGGCACTAAAAACAGAGCAAAGGTACTTTTTTCCTCCCTTGAGGAAGCTGAGCATGCAGGGAATAGACTGATTTTAATTTTTAATTATAGAAGATAACATATTTCCCCCTCTCATTTTCCCAGTGCAAGAATGGATCAAGAAGCTTCTCAGTAGCTGTCTTGGCAAGAAATCAGTCAATGTATTGTAGCAATTTTTTTCAAATTTGTTTCTTGATTTGGAATGCTTGCGTGAGGAACCATTCTTTTAATTTTGTACAAAAGGCAGCAGAACATGTTCAAACAGGTCTGCTCTAGGTACTGGAGTGTGCTGGCCTTCGATAACCAGGAGTGAGAAGAACGCCGGAAGAAGAAAATCTGTCATGTTTTGCAAACTGATCTCTTCCCTCTCCTTGCCGTGCTGATTGTCTATTTACATTTGGCTGCTGTTGTTTATACAGAAATTGGTGTTTACAAGCCATGGAAACGTACGCCAGACTTCTGTTTCATTTTTCAGGTTTAGCAACATTTCCAAATGAATAAAAGCAGCCACAAATTGTACTGTGCTATTCTATGTAGGAATAATGTAAATGTTTCTTTTTGTCTTGGATGAAGCAATGAAGCTTAGTAGACTTCATTTATAAGATATGTGGACAGATCAAGGCTTTGTGAGCTGTGAGGAAAGAAGGATGTCTGACTCCTGTGAGACTCAGGGTAGAGGGAAGGTGTTGCTAAAGTACAATTGTAAAGCACAAGCTGACTCTCCTCAACTGACTTACAAAGTTTTTAGTTTGATTATGGTTTCACCAATTCAGGATTGTAACTTAAAATCTCTCTTCACGTGTGGATCTCAAGCTGCCATTTGCACACTCCCCATGGGTACTCACAGTACAACAGGAAGTGGAGTTTCCTGCCCTCACAGGCATAATGAACAGAGGAAAGTGTGCTTCTCCTCAGGATACAGCAAGGATACAGATGCCCACTCCTGCAGTATTCCCACACAGGGCATGCACTTCCTCAGAATTGAGGAAGATATTAATAGATGTAACTGGCTAAGGCAACACTATGGAGCATCTCCCCTGTCTGATGACACTACCTCAGCTCTGCCTTTGACTTGAGCAGGGTTTACCACAACGCTGCCTTATTAGCATCTTCATGTTACAGCAGGATTGGTTTCTCCAAACTGATTGCCTTTACTGCAGCTAAAGAACTTCAGTGCAAATCTCAGCTGAAAATACTCAGCTGCCTACTACCAGTTCCATCTCTTACTTCAACATTTAGGAGTGAGGCACATATGGATTGCTACAACAAATCCTGAGGTTACAGGTTCTTTGTTCAAACCAGTAAAACCCAACAGAGAACACATGACAGACTTTAACTCAGTCCTGAGGAATTCCATTAGAACCAGACTAATGCAGCACCTCTACCATGCAGATACATGGCCAACTCACTGCACAGGGCATTAATGGTGACATGTTAATCATATCCCAGGATACTCCAGCCCACTAACTTTTCCTGGATGCATGTGGTTAGTTAAGTGAAGGGAAATTGGCACTAGGAGAGGAGGTATAATGGTACTTATGTTACCCACCAGCTACAAGTAGTAAGTATGGTGGTCACAGTCAGAAAGCCAGCAGAGTTGATTTGCTGTACTTGGAATGCAAAATAATTCTATTAACTGTGTAGCATCTCTGGGCAAGTATTAGTTTCCTAACAGCTGCCACTCTAGCTCCCCACTGAAATAAGTGGCTACCCCCACAACCAGGTACTCTACGAGGCTCGTCAAGCGCCTGCAGGTCAATAGTCACAACAGTCATTTGAGATGCACAGCGCCCTAAAGTTTTAATTAATCCAGTATACAGTATAAATACTGAAATATGTATAAAAAATTAATTAGGTGGTCTATGCAGCTCTGATTTCTCAATTAGTACTTACCATGCCGGAAAATTATATTACATGACTTTGAGATACATAAGGAAGCATGGGACTTTGGGGATTTTTTTTCTAATGTAATTATTACTTGTCATCAGCACTTGCTAACTTTGGCATGTTTCACCTCCTAGAGCTCAAAATATTCAGGGGAAGAGGGAGGAGAAAGGGAGAGGGTTACTGCCACCTCATGTGATAGATCCTGCCAGGCAGTAGAAAGTGTCCTGTCAGGCATTAACACAAATCATAGCTATATACCAGCAACTCCTCAAGTTTTCTATTCATAATGATTTTCTGAGATCAGGAGTTCAGAAGCAACTATGGCATGTGCTGGAAGAGCCTCAGAATCTGCTAAATCCTCCTCTCTTCTAGAGGTCCTTCCATTGAGGGCATGAGCTAGTGTAGTCTGTTAAAAGAATACCATTCTCTTACTTCAAGGCATAGGGTTTAGTGCAGATTTGCATCAGTACTCAGTAGCTGCTATCTTGGCATAGAACTAAACAGCCATGAAATTGGTTCCAACTGAATCCATGAAAATACCTGCATGGGCATGTGCACATAACCATACCCCTGCTTGTACACCAAGGCAGGACTTGTCATCTTGGCTGCAGTGTGACACAAAGACAGATAAGTTGCTTCGAAGTCAGAGCTGGCTTGTATCTAGCCCATTTTGTGGGCAAATTAAGTCACCTTGCACACAATATTTGACATTGCCTAAATGACACAGTCAGTTTCAAAAGTACTTGGTTCCCACAGCACTTGTTATTGAAATTCCTCTCACTGTATTTGCTGAATGTCAAGAAAAACTGGCAGTGTCAAAATGCAGTCTTGCCCACATCAAAGTAGGCTAAAAGCAGGCAACCAGAATGAAAATTCTAAGTATCTGAAGGGTTAATCCATCTTGTATATCTCATCAGAAGTATGAGCGAGTCTAAACTGACAATTCTAGAGGTGAAAGCTTCATTTCTCCCAAAAGTAGAAGAGCAAAGGTAGTAGCAGTCAAGTTCATAAATATTCCTCAAAATTGACTTTGAAGAACCCTCTCTATGAAAGAG
>NW_009952881.1:1504241-1515539 GCF_000747805.2 Chaetura pelagica | reverse complement strand
AAGAGTGTACCTTAATCTCCAGTTTCATTAATTCCTTAACTACTGTGCCGAGACTGCCAAATACAGGAATTAATCAATACCAAGTGTAGTTACAGTGTTTTTTCTTATCATGATGTCTCTAACAGAAACCACCAACCTACCCAGCTACCTTTGCCCCACATACTGTAGTATTTAATAAATATATTTTTTAAATAACTATTCTCATTATTTGTGAGCCACTGGGTATAATCAGATCATTGTTACTTCTAGTCTTTACTAGCATCAGCCGGATATAAACCACTAACTTACTAGCAATCAGCTTAGCTGTGTTCTGAGTTATCTGGGCCTTGACTTCTGCCTGCTCTTAATTCTTTTATCATTTGCTATAGATCTCTCTTTCTGCATTTCAGCAAGTAAATAATGCCTTCAAGCTGAATCACCTTCTGCCATGAGGTTGACAGAATCACAGGTAAAGTAGCATAAGCTCAGTAAAGTGTTAGGGGAGGTACTGTACGGAGCACTTTTGAATATGTTCAGAAATATGTTCTTGTGCAGGAAATAATGCGGGTACTCTTCTTCCTATTATTCTTCCTATTATTGTACCAAGTAGCCTACAGAGCCAAAATCAACACGACATGATTTGACATATCACCTTTCAGGGGGAAGCATTACCAACCGCTTAATCATTAGCAGTCACTATTCAGAAAGCACCACAGCTTAAAATGAGGAAAGCAAGGAAACTAAAGCATATGCTTTCTCCTGCCTGTGAGGAGAAAGGCATTAGCCAGGGTGTTGTAGATAATTTTCACAACTGGCAACTTTTTGTCTTTGGAGACAAAATATTCTTTATTTTGGTCCCTAACTGTTGTGAGGTGGTGACGTGTGAATGCCCATCATCCTGTCTCATCTAGAGCTAGTTGACTTTCAGAGCTCCATAGACTGTTTCCTGCATACAGTGCAACAGTTTGTTAAACTGGAAAAGGTTTTCTGAATTTTTAAACCTGAAAATAAGATCATAACTGGACAAAAATTCTGTGTTTAAAGAGGAATGTCTCAAGAATAAAAACACAGAAGGGAGTGGGACAAACGGAAATGCTTGCTGAAATCCTGCTTGGCCTCACTTCATCTGATATTAAATAAACTTGCTAGAAAAGATTTTAGGTTCAACCTGGTTTTTAATTAGTATGCTGTTTACATCATCTGTTATGAGGCTTTACTTTGGATTTGACCCTTCTCCTGATGCAGTCAACATTAACATCAGTGGGAGCAGGATCAATGCTTTACTTTGTACATTTCGTATTTAATGTCAAAAAACGAAACTGGTATTTGTATTTTGTAGTTATTAGTTATCAGGTTAATATGCTAAAGGCAGTTTGACAGGGAACACTTTTAATGAGCAAAAAAAGGTTGCTGCTTCTGGACTGAGGTCATTTACAAAGAATGTACAAATGAAAATAAGGTTGACTTTTATTTACTTAACTATCTTCCTACATTGAATTCCTTTGGCAATGTGTCTTTAAACATTTAAAGCCCTGTTTACAAGGAGGCTCTGAAAGTAGCTTCAAACCATTATATCCCTAATTGAATTCCCCAGGAGTCCTGTAAACTCAGAGGAAAAAAAGAAAGAAATAATAACATTTGCTAAATCATCTCAAAACATATTTCACTGCAAGGTTATGTGACCTGTTACAAGTCTGAAGGATGACTGGGATTGAGCTACTGAAATCTTTTATTATTCAGATTGAAATCAAACAAAAAGTCACCCATTTGAAGCCTGATAATTAAATTATACTTCCTCTGATTTTTATTGCTAATTAGGAGTAAGAATTCTTGGCAGAAAAGACAAGTACACTGAAGATAACAGAATTTTAAAAAATATATAGCCTTTGTATAATGACACAAAGCAGACCAGATGTAAATTACTAGGCAAGCAGGCCAATATATTTAGAGCAAATGATGTTGTGGGAAATAAAGGTAAACAACCTCATGACGTTCAATAACGAATATTCCATCCACTTCTTTCAAACCAGAAGGTTTCTTTCAAGTGAAGTTGCAAAACTTCACAGTATTTCCAACCAGCTATGTCTGTTGTGTAACATCATCAATATAAGACAGATCACACAAGAAGCTACAGTTAATATCTTAGAATGTTAAATAGCTTCACATCGCTGTCAGCTTACCTGGCTTGTAAGTTATTCCTGGGGGGAAGAGGAATCCCTGCTGGGCTGCAGCAGCCGCTGCCAGCGTCCGCTGGTCGTGTGGAAAAATTGGGATCATGAGCGGAGGCATGTGACCCTGAACCTGCTAAACAGAAGAGAGCCTCTGATCAGAAATAGCACAAATTTGTCTTGACAGGTATTTCTCCAGTACTGATAGTGTTCTTGTGTTTGCACAGTCCCACAGAACCTTCGCTTTAATGTAATCCCTGCCAATTTCACATTATCACATCAAAGCCCTCACTAACATTGTTTTCCCTCAGTGTCAAAGGTGTAACAGTCTCAGTGAACTGCACGTTTTCCTACTTCTTCCAGGTTCTCCTTTTTTATAAAAAAAAATAATAATAAATTGAAATTCTCTGTCCTGACAAAAGGTAAAAAGGTAGAAAACCTTTCTAATATACCAGAGGTTCTTTAAAAAGAAGAGTGGTATGTATTTCTATTAATTTTTCACAGGTTTTCTCATGTTGGTCACAGACAGCAGAGTGACAAACATTTTAGTAGTAACCTAACACTGCAGTAGCTACTTTGATGTTCAGATTTTAGTATCCTCAGGGCAATTTTAAGTCTGAGATCTTACAACATTGTATTGTTCACATATATACCAACAACTCAGGTATGTTCTTTCAAAATCTGACCACAGTATTAAATAGACTTCTAGTCAACACCCCAGCTCCTAAGATTTAAGGCTTCAACATCTTGGCTCCCAGTTAAACTAATATCCTTTGCCATACACACCTCACTATAACATATAAATTGCTTGTCTGTCTAAGCAGTTTTATAGCTTCATGTAGCTTGGTAATTACGGAGCTGTATTCAGAGATTATTTTGAAATAAAACCTACTATATCAAATTTAATTTGACCTTAATGAAAGTATTAAAAAGCATAAACAAGCTAAAGCAAAAAAATCCTAGAAAACAGGAAATGTGATAGAATCATGTCTGTTAAATGCACATCTTAATATGCTAGTTCCATAATTTATGTTACATGCTTTTCAGAGACAGTGGCTAGGATCACAAACAGTTTTTATGCATTATTCCTTAATCCCAGAAGTACCCAAGGGTTTGCCTATGATTTTTCTGATTAGTAGTTAAGCAAACCTATAACGGTTTATATATCAAAGCTAGTAAATGTAGGAAGAAATTGGGGTTTCAGGCAGAAAAAAATTTGCCCTCATCCTACCATAAATTAGTGGCATTAAATACTATTAAAAAGTTAAAGTACACTTCAAGCACTTTTTTTTGTTTAATTCCTAAAAAACTTTTTTGGTCCAATCCCATATGTTGACCTATGACATTGTTTAAATAGTGCCAAATTTTCTTGTCATATCCCCATTACTTTCACAGCCACTGATGCAGTGCAGAAATGCTACTGTGTGTGTCTATGAGGGCTAATTTACCAACAACTCTTCTCTTGGGAAGGCCCTAAGATGTAGGTTAATAAAGGTCAAGCAAAAATAAATACTTTACAGTATTTTTTTTTTAATCCATTTCTCAGGAAAATCAACTTATAATAAAAAGGTCTTTGTGCAATTACTGCTCTGGCAGTGGGGCGTGAAAGAAACTAGCTTTGAGCAGCTATTTCTCTCATTTTAGCTGAGGTAAGCCTAGCTGTGCATTTTAGGATATGAGTTAAACTTGGTTAGATTGGAGTTGATCCCCATGTGCCCAGCACAGGCATTTACTTCTGACAAAATGGTGCTGGTTTTGCTGTGTAGTGTTCCTTTACACTGGTTCTACAGGAGTTCAGCAACTGAAACCAACAGGCTTGTCTGATAGAAATAGTTATATGGTATATTGGAAATAATTCAACACAATATAATTTACAATCATTTTTAGTAATTCTCAACTACAATCTAATCAAATGGACCCAGCACTTAAGAAACATCCCTTTCAATGACCACACACAGAAAGTATTTCCATGAGGTTGCAAAGGTACAAGACATAAACACAGTTTCACAAGACACAGAAGAGATCAGAGTGAGTACTGTGGTTAGAGTGATGCTGCATACATATCCATACCAATACCCTAGTGTCAGAAAAATAATTAAAAACTATAATAGCTGAAACCTACAATGGTTATTTCCCAATCTGTCCTGTACAGTTGGATCTACTCCATCATATAAAAAAAAAGTTTTTAATTTTTTTAAACTCTAAAAAAAGCAATTATTTAAGTGTGGAAAAGAACTATTGCAAGTTCCAGCTGCCTGCTATTCTTCCTTGAAATACTCTGAATATTGGATCACGTCCTCAGCTTATATAGAAATCAATGTAACTTTGGTTTAACATGGCTCATGTAGAGTGTAAGTTTGAGTTATACGGACTGAAAAAAGCCCATACTGAATGGTAATTATTCCCTCCCATAGATCTTTCCTCTGGCATATATTAAATACTGTTCCTAGGTAAAAGTTGGTTTCACACAGAACTGTTATATATACATATGTCAGTTTTCACCACAGGTCCACTGAAAAGCACAAATAAACATTAAGAAAGAAGAGAATTTTCAAGTATCAGTGGTCACTGAATTGTTACAAATGTATAATGAATGCCAAAAAAACAGTAGACACCTTAATTTGTGACTTTTTTTTTTTCCTGAGAGTATTACTATTAGTAATAGTAGTGGTAGTATTATTCAGGGGGGAGGGGGAGAGGGGGAATTGGGAAAAGGGGCTGGTATGCTTCATAAAAATCAGAAAGCCCAGAAATTTTAATTGCTGAGATGTTTCTCAGGTCTTTCTGAAAATGAAGACTGTAGCAGATGCTCGAGAAACACTCCAACTCTGTCTCTTCCCATTCGTAAAAATAGCGTATTGTTGGATCAACACTTTCTCCCTTTGTCTCCTCTGTGCTAAGTTGTTGATGATGCCATTTTTTGCCATCTGCCCCAGAGCTTCATTAAAGATACATGAATGGACTAACTGGGTTGCTATCTTGTGACGAACAGGTGCTATTGTTTGTCCCCAAAGACTTACACTAAAGATCTCACTCAGAATACTTGAGAAAGAGCATCTGCAGCAGTCAGTCAGAGAGTAACTTGGCAGAGCCCATACTATGGGCTAATATGCAAACAGTGACACTCAGGGGGACTCATTTTCTCTTTCATGAAGATTTTTTTTTTTTTTTTGTGAAAGTTTTTTTTTTTTTTTGTGAAAGTTTTTTTTTTTTTTTGTGAAAGTTTTTTTTTTTTTTTGTGAAAGTTTTTTTTTTTTTTTGTGAAAGTTTTTTTTTTTTTTTGTGAAAGTTTTTTTTTTTTTTTGTGAAAGTTTTTTTTTTTTTTTGTGAAAGTTTTTTTTTTTTTTTTGTGACGGGTGGTAAATGTGTGGGTTTTGAACAATTCTGCCAGTCCATGTCTTTAGCTGAAGTGTACAAAGCCTGGCAGAAACTGGGGTATATTCTTTCCAAAATTCAGTTCTGCAACTCAATATATACAACTAAGTCACAAAATTAATCTTTGTTTCTATATGACAAGCTCAAATCTAACTGTTAAATGTGAGAAGCCACCAAGATTCAGCAAATCTTAAAAGGTAATGTACCATTCCTTTAATATCCCATCACAACTCTGACAGCCCTTGGGAACTGATTACAGCACTTCCTTGCCTGAGATCTAAGTCAGGAAGCAACTTTTGAGCAAATCAGCCCTGATTAGTTCAAGGAGCAACTTCCAATTTAATTCTCCCTGAAATAATAAAAGCTGGTGGCCCTTTTGATAAGATGGGTAAATCTGCAGTGCTTTGTCTACAGTCATGTGAATGCTAATCTCAGAAGTTGGCTGGACAATCCTCCTTGTTAAAAAGCCATTGATGGTTAGTGTTGTCCTGGAAAATGAAAGTCAAAGTGATATGTCATACAAAAATAATGTCTCGAAAGAAAATTATCTGCCTCTTTTGGATAAGGAACACAGCACATCAAGTGAGACTAAGCAACAGGAAGGGTTCTGTCTTTCAAAACCAAGCTACCTCTGCAGCAGCTAACATTGCAGCTACAGAAGTAAAGGCATTCAGAGGAAAGGATGGCAGCAGTGAAGCAAAAAGGCAGCTCACACATTACTGCTTAGCTGTGATAATCACAGGTTTCAACAGCAGAAATAAATGCCATCCTATAATGGTGGCTGAATTCCTCACAAAATTTTCAAGATCAAACTCGACAAGTTGCCTTTGTGTTGCACAGTTCACTGGAGGAAAGGGGGAGAATTAAGTGCCATCTTCCTGAGAGATAGAAAGCACAATCTTTAAAATATTTCATCCCTTCCATAAAGCTTTTTTTTTTTGCCTTTTTTTTTTTTTTTTTTTAAATTTACAAACAGAGCCAGTATAAAACAGTGTGAAAGGCTAAATATGCTCAAATTGCACAGAATAACCCAGCTATTTAAACCCATTGTGCCTGACTTCCAGCAATAAAATCTCTGGAACCTGTTCTCAATTTGTAGAATTACTGAGATTTGTATTGAATATAACAGACTCTCCAATGCATGTTAGCTGACAAACCAATCTTTGCATTTACTGAACTGATTTTTATATTTTTTCTGTAGTATAGAATGTACAGTGCCTTTTGTAACTTGTGACATTGTAGCTTCTGTGAGAATCTAAATTAACTCACAGGCAGATTTAAACTTTTCATAGTTTAAACTTGAATTTCTACCTAAGATTTTTTAACTTCTTGTATTTTTAGTATAGCCAGACTACAACTTTGACCCATCTATGTAGTCAGTAAGCCTTTAAATTCGATAGTGAAAGCATGTTTGAAATTTTCCACTCTCTCATTTAAAAACTGCAGTGTAATGGTAGAGTTTCCCAGGTAACAGCAGTGTATCAAGTAAGAATGTACATTTTCAGAATGCTCAAAGTATGTGTTTATATGGTAGAACATAATGGCTATAACTCATATCTCAACAGGTTACATTTTAGATTGTTTGATTTTAAAAATCTTAATGGCACTGAGAGCAGTGTTTGTGCTTTCACTACTACTAGTGCAAGTTTTTAAATATCATCCATATTATATGTATTTACCTCATCTGCATTTTAAACAGCCTGTATACAATATATGGCAGTATTATTTTTATATCACAAGTGGAATTTTATTTATTTCAATAACTAGTGTTATATTTTGTTGTTCTTTGTAGGAGATGAAATACAGAAGTGTTGTTAAATAGACTTTTATTTTGGTTAGGTCATTCTGATGACTCTGCAAGAAAGCAAACACCATGTCACATAAAGAAGTAGGGATTTCTGTGAAAATTCATGTGAAAGTCAGTGGGATCATCTAAATGCTTAAAAGCAGCTGAGTGCTAAGGTTTCTGCAGGTTTGGGCCCAGATCTCCTCCCCAGTTCTGCCAAAATAGTAATGAATTCATGCCATGACTGAGCCCTTCTCTAGTCCCAAAAATTATCTATTTAGAAAAACTGCAGAGGAATTGCACTGAAAAAAATAAAAAGGCCTCTTTGGTTATAATTGAATGGTCTAACTGTTTTATTCGTGCTGTTCTGATGAAGCAAAGAGACTGTAAGGCTGAGTTAACTGACCAGTTCAGTTATAAAGGATCTGGACACTTTGTGTGCCTGCAGTGGCTGGGCCTTTTGTTCTGAGCTCAGAAGTGTAACCAATGAACTCTCAAGGCTTGGAATTAATGCTCCATCAATGCCCAGCATCCACTAATATAAAGATAATCTGTGAGAGTGGACTCATATGCTCAAGTGAGAAATCCCCTCTAGCATAAATAATCCCAGGGAAGCTCCTGTGACTGCCTGAGGAGGAACCACTGAAGAAAGGTGGGTTCCAACAGACCAGAAGTGACCATGCAGGCACTGCATTGTAGCTGAGGCACTGAAAAATCACATTGACATAACTCCCATGTTGAAAATTATTCAGAGACTACTTTCTGCTCCTGTAAGCAATATAGAATCACTGGAGCTATATCTATATAGGGAGGTATATTATGTTCTAATTTATCTGCCATCTAATTATCTACAGTCTAATTGAAAAGTATTTCCTCTCAGTGGAAGTACATGAGCCACAAAGAAAATGTCTGCCAATGAGATCCCAGGGGAAGTGTTGGCAAATAAACTGTAAAAAAGATACCATAGACTTGCAAAGTGAAAACACTTCATATGGGAAATACTATGAAAAATACGTAGCCCACTACCAAACTTATAAACATGTTTTAACTGCTATTTTCTTTCTTTCCCTCTGTCATTTTTCTTCCATTTTTGCAATGGGCAGCACGACTTGGAGATTCAAGTTTACCGCAGTGGCCACAACATTAACGTGAAAATTGTAGCCATGATCATAGAGAGAAAGAGAGCATCCTTATTTTTCATTATTTCTTCCTCACTACTTCGAAACTTTAAATGAATAAAACTAAAATGCCACCTAATTGGGAAGTAAAGAAGAGAGCAACAGAAAAATACTACAAGCCACCCATAAAACAGTAGTTTTAAAAACTAGCTCTCATTTAATTTCTATTAGCTTCTCATTGTGTTGCCCTGTTTTTATCTAGCTCTTTGACTACCTGGAAATACAGAATCCAAGTAAAGATGATCTCATGAAGTTACAAGTATGATAAATGGTAATTAAATCTATTTAAATTGTCTGTATTTTAAGAAACTCTCACTAGGAGGGATGGAGAACATCTCTGCTACAGAGAAATAAATAAAACATGTTATGCAAAAGTGAATTTATAGTTCATTTGGAATTAGAGATCTACCACCTTTTCAATCCATACAAATGCATAATCTTGTCAATTAAATATTATTGTTAAGGTCTAGTAGTATGTTAAAATCACTTTAAAGTGCAACTAAGGAAAATTCATGTGTGTTTATTACTCCTTAAGGGTCTATTAGTGGGTATTTTATTCAGATTTGTGTTGTAAAATCTGCATAAACTCAGCATATTGTTATCCCCATGTGTGCATTTGTTTGGTTAAAGCATAACAGCAAATCTCTATTTCTGCAACTTCTGGAAAAGTCAAGAGAACTAAAACAGTCTTAATTTTAATCAGATACAAACAGTTATCTCTACAGAAGTGAAGAGTTGACTATTATGCAAATTGTCACAGTTAGTGGTCACCAAGCCATCACAGAAGACTGAGCAAGTCAATTATTTCAGATATTGCCAAAGACTAGTGAAGATGTATGCTTCTCATTTGCACCTTGTCTTATTCATGACAAAATAAGAAAAATACTGGAGCCTAACGATACTTGTTGATATTTTTTATATGGAAGCTCCATTACTTGAGCTTAAATCTAAATATAAATTATGTAAGAAATTCCTTATTAGCTTATGTTTTTATGGTGATATCAAAATGTTTGAGATTTTTTGAGTAGATTGAAATTTCCTGTTGATGGAAAAGAGGTGCTTTAAAATTTGCATTTCATATTGGTGCTTTCAAGCAGAGTTTTCTCCCCACATGCTTTGAAGACAGAGTTCTTTTTTTTCAATAGTAGCCATCACTAGGTATTAGCATGAAACTAATAACCTCAATAGAGGGGCTTGCAATACACAGTATATAAAAAAACCCAAACATCTAACACCACACACTGATTATTGTCTTCACTTTAAAGAATAGCTTCAGCAAAAGCAGAAACAAACACAGAGACATCTTTCAGTGCCTCTGACCAAAACTCCTTCTGCCCCATAGAGGTAAAAAAGATACAACAGTAAGAACAAGTTGGGGGGGGTTATATTGTATTAAACAAACACAGAATATATCCGAAACCCAGGGGTCACTGATGCTAACAGGAGTTCTTCCATTTACTTTGTCATAGGGAGAATTAAAGCTTTCTGTGTTTTCACTGATATTCCGAGAATTGTAACTATATTGATCTTTCGAGGTGCCTTCCAACCCCTAAGATTCTATGATTCTATGATTTTAACTATATAAGCACTTAGAGGTTTTGAATACTTTACCAATATTAATTAAATCAAGCTCAAAGTCCCGTTCAGAGGTTGGTATTATGTCTCCAGTTTAAATATGAGGAGACACTCAAAGAGGCCTTGATTTCTTTTCCAGTCACAGAAGTGACAATGCACAGTGGATATAATCTGATTCCATTGTGATCTTCTGCTTCTAACCTTTACTGCACAACTGAATAAATGTGTAGAGCTATGGCTACTGAGGGACATGTTCTGTTGAGAAATCAGAATGAGGCAGCTTTTTAGTAGGTGCATGCCAATACTACACAGTTTAGCCATCAAACAGTTGTACATAAGTATGATACAAGGGTGGAGATGACTCACAGGTATGAAAAGGACATGCCTTTCCCAATCCCAACCAGTCCTATGGCCGATTTCTTCAGATATGTATTCCTCTGTGAATTTACTTTTCTTTATTATAGAATATATATATTATTACATCTTTTTTTCCTCAAGCCTAAAGGCATAATATTTCAGAGATGAGGTCAAAGTAGGTATCCATGTATAACGAGAATATTTTGCTTCTGTATATTTTATATTTTCTGTATAATGCAGAATAGTAACCTAGATAACTTCAACAAACCACATGATGTTTACGAAGTGTCTAGATGGAAACACAAAGGGTTATCAAATTATGTTGAGAACTAGCTTAATGCAGAAAACTCCTGTGTCTAGAGATCAAAGTCAACTCAAAATACTGATTGCATGCAAAAATTAATTTGTTCTATATCTTCCAAGGATTCCTCAGATTTTGACATGATCTGACCATCTTTACTCAGAAAAGCCTCAAAGAAACCGGTGTGCTTGCACAGGATGACTGAGGTGACTGCCACTGCTAGGTATTCAGTAATCACTGCAGTTTGGGAGTAAGAAACAGAGTTTCTAAAATTCCAGTGACGTACACACAGCCTGCTTCCTTCCTATGCCAACTGTGTCTGGCTCAAATCAGTTATATTGGCTCCTCAACTTTCTGCAGCATTTACGATTAATGTACAAAAAACATTTTGAATGAACAATATCATTACAAAGTAAAATAAGGCAGAATATGAGGAAACTCATATCTAAAATCAACCTTAGATATTTCCTGTTCAGGTTTAGGTGTTAAAATTTCAGCAGCAGCTATACTTTAGACATAAACCCACACTTCTGTGCTGCCTTTTCTGCAAAGGATCCTGATATATTCAAGAAGGAATGC
>NW_009952881.1:1501397-1503987 GCF_000747805.2 Chaetura pelagica | reverse complement strand
CCATTTCCTGGCTTTCCCTGATTTTTCAGAACTCCAGCATTACATAAAGCATGGTTTTGGCTTGTGAATAGACCCTTGCCATGGATTCTATGATCAAACTCACATTAGAGTGACGCTACTCTCAAAGTTGGGATATCTTCTTCAGTTGCTTGTGACAATTGCTGGGAATCAACAGCACAAAGCTGTGCTGCAAGCCCCGTCTCTCTGCCAGCTGAACCTGCAGCGAAGGGCTGGCTCCTAAAGGCAATGTGTCAGAGCTGGTGTGATGAAACACACAGGCAAATCTACATAGAATTACTGGGCAATAACAATGGCCCTTTGTCCAGCTGTGGCTGCTCCCCCCTCTGCAGCCAGGCCTTATCTGCTCAGGAAATGCCTGCTTTAACTGACAGGTAGGAGATTAAATCTACAGCTGCCGAAACACAATCTCCGCTCTGTTAGATAGGCTTTCATTGAAAAGCACTACAAACACATAATTTGTTTATGTTGTACCAGCAATCTTTGACAAAGCAGACTGTCTAGCTGAGACAAATGTGGTTAAACCCATTTATTGTATTATTTCTGCTACACAGAACAAGCTCTTAAAACGTAGAAACTAGACGAGGCACAAAGCTCTAGCTGTCTAAAGAAATCAAGAATAGATGACTTCTTGTT
This sequence comes from Chaetura pelagica, assembly GCF_000747805.2. Taxonomy (NCBI): domain Eukaryota; kingdom Metazoa; phylum Chordata; class Aves; order Apodiformes; family Apodidae; genus Chaetura; species Chaetura pelagica. The sequence goes on along the minus strand of NW_009952881.1, from coordinate 1,503,333 downwards.
ACACTAGACCCCTTTACACAGCATAGCATGTTCCCTCCTGGAAAACATCCACTGTGATTTCTTTCTTTTCTTTTTCCATCTCCCTCCCTCTCTCCTTTTTTTTTTTTTTTTTTTTTTTTAAGTGGGTGGTTCAATGATGTTTATGTTTCCAGGTTTTAAAGTTTCTTTTGTTTTCTCTACCATCAATAGATATAAAATAACTAAGTCAATTAAAAGATGCCTACAGATTTAAGAAACAAGGGAATATTTTTGAGAGACTACTTCTCAAAGAAAGAATAATTTTCCAGACACACTGTCTAGTCTTCCTGACTTAATGCATGCTCAAATAGAAGTTTTGCCTGACTAATGAATGCTGGACTGACACCCCCTCACTCCTTCTCTCTCTGTTTTTTAATCATCAATCACATATTTCTCAAAACATTACTTCATTTTTGTTACACCTTGTGCCTTATTTTAAAATAATATTGCTGGCTGTTTATTTTCAATGAAAGGCAGGGGAAAACTGATGAATTAAGTGTTTATAAATCTGAATTTTCAGATTGAAAACAACTTCTTTCATAATGCAAAGGCTTTATAAGAAAAACCTGTCTTTTAGCTCGAGTTTCTTCTGGCCTTATATTACTCCTCGTACACTCATCTACAAGAACTAATGGGTACTATGCACTAAATATGAGAAGGGCAATGCTCGTCTCTCAGGAGACCCTCAAAAACACCACTTACTTCCCTGGAGCAGGACACACTCCTGAGAACAAAGCGTGGCCCTTTCCAATCTCTGCTTTCTATATTTAAGTCTCTGTTCTCCAGCTGATCTGTATATGCAACTCCAATTAACGTTACTGGGAGTTGTGGGCACACACAGATGTGCTTAGCAACTGGCATATTAAAACATCACTTTGATGAAACTTAATAAATGAGTTTTAGCAGTGTTATTACTATAGGTGGTCAATAAAAATGACCTTATAAATCATAGAATTGTTTCTCTAAAGGTTAACCATAATTAAAAGGAAAAGAAATAGGAAGAGTCGTCAACAACTTGAATGTTTTATCATTCATGTTTCCTCTATGAGCCTCTTGCCACTCTTGAGGAATTCTCTTACATACCCTTTTGCAACATGTTGGTTTCTGTATTATTTTATTTAACCTTAATTACAGCATACATCTCTGGATTTGAAGGGAAGCTGTACGGAGCTACAATACGAGCTGCCACTCAGAACATTCAGTTTGGCATAAAATTTAAAAAGTATGCAATAAACTGGCTGAATCCATAGGGACTCCCTCAAACAGCATGGATAATGAGGGGAATCCATAACAGACATAAACAAACCCAGAAAGATGTCTGGGGCCAACATCATTATGTAAGATATATGCCCAAGATGTATGGGCATACATTTGAATGTTCAACTTCAAACTCAGCCTGTATTAGATTGATTGAATCTCAGCATGGAGTTCAGTTAATAAACAAACCTTACCTTTAGAAGATATTTGGGGCTCAAAACACGTATTATAGCCAGACACCTACTACATGTGGCACTAAGATGCCCTCCTACTTTAATGCTTTGTTAAAGCAGGTATGTAAAGAAAATTAAAAATCCATAGTATCAGAGGAACAGATATAATTTTCAGGTTAACTGGCACAACTCTAAAGACAGTTGTTACCCACATACTGTATTTCAGTCTATGCACCAGGGGCACAGGAATAGGATTCACATCAAAAATTAGAGACCTGTTTGAATCTTCGGGCTTTGACTCACACTTCCCATGTTTTTTAAACACGTTACCCATATTCTCATAAAGGATACAACAACAATGCTAGAAAATCTTTTTGGTAATTATTAATTTCACTGTAGAATAGCTTTTTTGCTATGCTTGGCTTGTCAGAAAAATGCATTTTGCTCACCTCAGGGTGCACCATTAGTCTGCATATTTGCTCTTTCCC
>NW_009952881.1:1404066-1501329 GCF_000747805.2 Chaetura pelagica | reverse complement strand
TTCCCTTTTTTTCCAGGTTTTGTTTAAAAATTCTTCTTAAACCTGTATATTAATCACTGCTCAGAGGGTGAAAGAATTTGCAGGAGCAGCTGAAGTGTTACAAAGTAGGAACTAGCTAGTGCTAACATTTTCTAGATACAATGGAATAGGAATGAAAAAGACACAGAGAAAGGAAAAACCCAAAAATTAAGAGTAAGGATGAGGGCTGACTTGGTGATACAATTGGAGTAAAATATATCAGTTTAACATAACATCTTGCAAAACTGTGAGCTGCAATGGCATGCCCTCATGATCACCAGATCCAGAGACTAAGTAATAATTTTGATGATTTGGTCAGGTAATAAGAAAACAAGAGAGGGAAACCTGCAAAATTGCCTATCCAAACAGACTTGCAAAATCAGAGGAGAAGACAAAAAGCATCTTTCAATAGCTCTGTTCAAAGTTTTATGTCTGTGTTTACCTGTAAGCCACCGTGCTCCATTCCAAAGCTCTGTTTTAGGGTTCAACAGCACAGGGAACAACCACACAGTTCGTGTATTAGTAGCACCTCAGTTCTTCTGCACTACCTCCCCATGTGGACAGTTTAAGCACATTGAAGATGCTTTGTTTACTAGGAAGAGACCATTCTTCAAAGTATGCACTACAGCAGTTAGCATGCTGCCTATGCCATTATAAACTCACACATATTAACAAGCAGAAACTTTCCTATTAGACATTTTCTTTAAGTTGAAGACCCTTTCTCTATATATAACTGTGTAAGTTTATAGATATGTTCATGCATTTTAAATTATAAGGAGAAAAGCATATTCTACATATACGTACATGTTCATATATACATATTCATATATACTTATATATATTTTGCACAAATATTTTAAAATGTACATATATACACACACAGGTATCTATACGTAGAATATGTTTTCCTCTTCCAAAAGCCACATCTGGGATTTCAGTGTTCTTAGATCCACCTGCCTATACAGCTTGCTTATTGCACTCCTGGATAGTTACAAGTTTAATTACTTTCTTGGACACATAAAACCTGTGTTTCTTTCATGCATATTCTGGAAGATCACCTCTATCTGTGTGAAGATGTACTTTGGGCATGACACATTTAACAGGTTTGCTGCTGAGTGAAAAAGTCATAAGCCAGCTGGGCTAATCATGCTGGTAGACAATTTGAATAACAAAAAAAAAGTAATTTGGAAATCACTCTATATCAGTCACATCTATTATTGCTGGATTTATTTCTGTCTTTTCTATTTATTAGATAATTTTTTTATCCTTCACTTAATCTTTTCACTCCTCACCTTCAGTCTCCTTGCAAAACTCCTAGCATTCACTCTCGCTTCATCTCTTCTGGAGAGTTTTTTTGTGTATACAAGGTAGCTTTCTGACAGTAGATTCTCCTTTCTAGGCTACTGCTACCAATGAAGTCATGTCCAAAAGCTGGAAATAAACTTCCATCATGAGGAAGGAGATGACAGTGAAGTACATTTGGCTTTCTTGGCTTTAGCAACGTCGTTGCCACAAATACAAGAAAAGCTTAGACATAAAAGTAGCAACACATCAAGGAAATGTGGACATTCATAAACATCTGTTTTTTAAGATTGATAGACATGTGCAGCTGAAATGAATTAAAATCCTGCTTTTCTAAAGCACTCCTAGTGCACTCGAGGATCTTCAGAGTAAATGATGCTCTGCCCAAACTCCCTGCTTTGTTAGCACATGCATATCCATCTCCACTGTCTTTTCAGGTAAATAAGAGTTTTCAGGATGTAATTTTCTTTTTCAGTTTAGATTATTTTTTCAAAACAATGTTGAGTTTTTTTCATTGTGAAAGTCAGTCTAACTCCAAAATTGCAACAAAAGAAAATACAAGAAAATAAGATATAAGATCTCTGAGTTATGAGGGCAAATGGGTTGGACAGGATTAACATGAGATGCACAGACCAGCTAGTCTGGATATTTACTTTGGACCACATTGGTATTGCATTTTTAAGGGAAAAGGAGGGGAGAGTTGTGGTATTATATTCTAAAGAAAAAAGAGGAAGAGATTTTGATTACTGTTAGGTCAGTAAGTGCATGTAGCTGATTTAATATGGACCCTGAAGTCCACATCCATATTCTTAAAAACAGGTTTGATGTTTATGTGATATTATTATTATCTATCTGCTTTCTTTTGTTGCTGAACAGAGTAATATACACTGCATTTCCAACAGTAGGTGCATCCCTGATACCACTGCCCTGGAGTTGGCTGGTGCATGAGACACTGGTACTTATTTGCAGCCCTGTTACAAACAGTAGAGTCCACATCTAAGTCATCTCAGCATTCATATTGTATTTTTTCCAGTATACATCAACCTGATCTTGATTCTCTCTCCTGGAAGTCTGGACCATGTTCAAATCACTCATTCATTTTCCATACTCCCTGTCTGAGTGGCTTTTGCTGTTACCAGTCACTGCCATAACCTCTGGGCTACGCATAATAAAAATCTTTCCCATCTGAGTTGTCTGCTATGGTTACTGGAAATCTGCTGTACACAGCATTCCCAAGAGCAGGAAAGGAAGGTACTTTTACTGCAATTGGATAAATATCACCTTTTCATTAAAAGAAACATGTACCCTCACTGAAGCCATGTCTAATGGTGACTGCAGAACTACCTCCACCTCTCTGAACAAATTTATGTTAATTTGCATTTTACTGTTTCTCGGGTTGACATAACAACTGAAGGATATGTTCCTCTTTGCTTTTCATCCCTTGCATCAAGGAAAAAAAACCCACCAGCTTCTTTAGATTTCCCTAAACCGACTCAGAAAATACAGCTAGGGTAAAAACTCTGATCACTGCCTACTTATGATGCTTTTTAACTGAGTTTGCATGTTAATTTATTGCATGCTTTGTTTGTAAATGTGCTTCTGAAATAAATGAAGCATTTACAAATATGATTAATCTACATATTCAGAAGCATGCAATAAAGAAAGAAATTACCAAGTGCCCTTGTCCTTTTGCACAGAAGCTAAAATACAACTTCCAAACATCTAAGGCTGCTTAGCTATATTTTTTCTTTAACTAATGTTGTTTTGCATGGAAGTTTTCAGCAATCAGATTTTCTCCAAGTTCCTGATTCCAGTTTCGTTTATACCAGTGTAACTCAGAAGCAACTGCAACGTATGTTGAAAACCAACACCCGCATAAACACTCTGTCGATGAGGTCAAAATAAGGCTGCTATTGTACGATGTTTAAAGTGCTCATGTAGATTAATATTCTCACCCCTTAACAGATCTAGGCATATCGGCATGAATACAGAAATGCAACAAGTTGAAAATTCAAAGTACATTTTCTGGTGTATTTTATGCCACTCACATTTTCAGTCAGACCACCCAGAGCAAAGAAAAGAAAAAGCCACAACAAAAAAACCCCTCTGTATTGTTTGCAATAATATGGAAGGAAATTGAGTGTATATTCTCTTCTTCCTGTATTTTCCAGCTAGATTAAGCTGTTGTCTTCACAATTGCCTCCCAGCTGCTGTGACTTGTGAAAACAACAGACCCTGCTCTGTTGTCTGCAGAAAGCCTGGATTGTTATGAGTAACTTTATTGCAGGCACATGAGTGTGTTAAGACTTTAAAACACGCTCAAATGTCATGTGCACACCCAGTGACGGGCAAGAATAATTATGAAAAAACAAGAATTCTATGTCTACGAAACAGTGTCAGACAAAATGGGCCATTCATTGTGTTCCTTTGGGAATGCTTGGACTCTCCAGCCAGAAAACAAAAAAGGCATTTTTTTCCTGCCGTAGGCTGAATACTTAGCTTTGCCATCTGAGCCCTAAGAAAACATGGGCCCCCTCTCTAACTACTGGCTGGCCCGCACACAGCAGAAAGTATTAATGCCCCCCTTTTTTCCAGCAGTTCCCTCTGTGTAGGCTGCAGCCAATGTAAAGTCAATGCAAAGACAAAACAGTTTGCCTAACATTAGTAAAAAAAACATAACTCTTGTACAGTCTGAAAATCCCTCTGACACACAGAGGTTTTATTCTAAGGCATATCCCCTTTATCCTTCAGCAAGTTACTGTAGCTACTGTTAATGCTTTTAGCAGGTAATAACCACTACCTACTGCTCAGCTTCTAGCTTTCTAAGAGTCTACAGATGAGCCCAATTGTATACAATTGTTAAAAATTCTTTTCTAACTATTTAATTTACTACTGTCTGTTGTGAAGATTGATCTTCCTAATCAGAATCCATCTGCTCCCGAAAGGATTAATACAAATGAAAACATACCATGGCTTAGTTCAATAGCAGAACATTTTGATGTCAGTTTTTTCCTCACAGGTGGACTAACTCCAGTCTCATCTGAGCAGTGGTAAATTACAAGTAAATAAAAAGCATTTCACGTTATTTTAATCATAGTTTCTATGTCAGAGACCATCTGACTAACATATATTTTTAAACTAAGAAATCATATTTCTCTGTATTTTCTTTTGACCTAGCATCTCTTCAGCATATTCAGCTAAGTGTTTATACATCTTTAAAGGAGATGACCATACCAATTCACTATTAAATCTTAGCACTGTTTTACTGAAATAGGAACAACCCACCATTACTTGAAAAATCCTAGTATGATACTCATAAAAGGATGAGATCATTTTTTAAATTTTTTTTTTAATCTGGACCAATATCTGAATATAGATTTGCAGATCATTATTTAAGACATCTAGCATAGATTTTACCATGCTGTGCTCAAATCAGGCTAGGAAATGTGAAAACAATGGAACCATAACTCTTGAAGGGCTCTGGTGTCGTCATATGAAGCAACAGAAGAAAAAATGAAGGGCGAATTGTACCTCCAACAATTTTATGGGTTGCTATTTTCTTCACAAAGCCTTCTTACTCTGTTTAGATAACACAAGCAGATTACATCTACAGCATTAAATGGGTTTTGAAAGGATATGGTGCTTTAATGTCAGCTCCCACTCTTCTTCAGGGCAAAAACTGTCCCTTCTTATTTGTACAGTATATAAACAGCACCTAGCATAATAAGACCCTGATCCTGACTGGGATCTCAACAAACTGTGCAAATATTAGTACTCATAATATTATAATAGGAGGTCATTATGGTTAATACTGGGTCACTCCAAGATATCCCAGGGGGATATATCAAAGACAAATGTGCACTGTTAAATTGTCTGTCACTTTCCAGAATCTAAAGGAGAAATGTTTCAGACTACCTCTTGTCATTTCAAATGTGAATGTACAGGGTTGCCCTCAAACATGTATTTAAATCAGAAATATACAGTACTTTGAAATGAACCATCCGGCCATCCATGAATTTGTTTTAACAATCCAACAACATCACCATTTCTCATTCATCCACTTAGCTTAATTTTCCTACCATCACTTTCATTGCTGAGGTTGTCTCTATTAAGCCATTTTTTGTGCATCATTAACTTTTAACCAGGCATCGATAGCTTTATTGTTTAAATTGCATATGACTTTATTTAACGTCAGCATTTCTTCTGGCTCCTGACATGAAGTCACATTTTATAACTAATTAAATTGATCCCTGGGAAGCAAAAGCCACTAAACGGAATTATTCGTACCCAAGTGTCAATATATTAAATCAAAGGGCTAATGAGTTGGGTCACTGCTTCTTTTATCTGAAAGCTACAGCAGAATAGAATTCATATCAACCTCTACTTTCTGCTTTAACAATCAATTTTACTTAAACCAAAGGTAACTAATTAATACATCTGGATATAGCTGTAAATAATACATTTAAGATAGTTTTGCACACATGTTAAGGTCACTTTTTTTTAGGTGGAAAAAATTGCTTTTTTGATTTAAGCCTGTCTAACATGGTATTTTTTTAACTCCTATGTCTAAAGAATATTACTACTAGGTCATAGGAAGCTTCCACAACCTAAAAGGTGTTTTGCAAGTAAACAGTTTTGAGAACTTTTCAGTTTTTAGCCATTTCTATTATAGGCGTAAATCAAGATGAAAATTTCCCTCTTGGAACTAACAATACTGCCTAACGAAAATGATTAAGAAATTACTAAATTTGTCATGTCAGCTTTTCCTATAGCTCTTGCAGCTGCTGAGTAATATTTTGGATGTTTTCACTGTTTACATCTGGACACTACTTTTAAAATTCATCACCTAATAATTCATACCACTCATGGAATTAGTCATAGTTCAGCTTTCTTTGACAAAATGCTTGTAGATGGTTCAAGAAAGCTATCTTTGCTGAAGTTGCCTTCAACTAATCTGTTTATGTCCAGATTTTTTAAAAATACATTCTGAAAATCTCTCATGCCTCAACAACACATTTTACCAGTGATTTGTTTGGCTTGAGGTGCAATCAGTTTCTCATATTTTATAACCTTTGGAGAGTTCCATACAGGCAAATGCACTTTGACACTTACTAATATTTAAAAGCTAGTTCCTAGCTGAAGTCAAAGGGTATTAAAAAGGAAAAAAAAAAAAAAAAAAAAAGGGTTTCAGTGTCATGGCTTTGTTTGCTTGAGCAGGGAAACAAGGATGGGTGGGAACACACCTTCTTGCAGTCGCATTCTCAAATGTGACTCGCATTCTCAACCTCATGCCAATTTCTGCAAAGCATGTGAGAAGGCAGAAGGCAGAATGGAGTCTTGGCTGACCCACACAATTAATTGTTTTATATGGCTTGCCATACATATAAGGAGATCAGAAAAGAAGGTGAAATAACACTTTCTCATATTCAGTCTTCCTCTTCCCCACAGCAAATAGGGAGCAGGAAAGTAATGACTCACCATCAACTTCCTAATCTACATCTAGGGCTGCACCCCTTAGGCAATAGTAAAATTATAAACTGGTTTAAAAAACGTACCCGAGCAACCATTCTAAGCAATGCTGTGATTGTTCACTTTAAACTAATGGTCATTTTAACACATAATGGTGAATTAAAAATAGGACAGCAGCAATGTCTCTCTAAAACTCGATTTTGTTGTTTTACCACTAAGATCAAATGCAAAACAAGGAACACCACAAATGTTTTTTAAAAATGCAGGTTCTTGTACCCACACATCATTTGCTTTTTCAAAGAGTAAATTAGGGGGTTTTGGTGGGCACAGTGGTTCCCTTATAAAACAACTTTAAATAGTCACTTTTATCCATTTATAAATGGGTATGCTTTGGAAGGTCAAGTATGTGCTGTTGTTTCACACCACAAATGTTTTCTTTCCTTTCCAATGGTTAAATGTCATGAGAGCGCTTGACCCCACTACAGAACATCATTCAGTATCTGGGGGAAACCACAAATATGGCTGTACCTGTGGTTGGCATGAGATCATTTAAAAATAAAAGTGGGTTTTGTAATAGTGCGACACTTGCACCTACAAATGTTGGTACAAAAGACTTCATGTATAGCCTGCAGTCTTTATTATTCTCTAATGTTTTTGGGTTTTTTTCAAACACATAAAATATTTGGAGCTATAGTAACGCTGTCTTGTAGTTAGATTAAGCTATGGGATGCAATGACTGGTCATTGAATATATATAGATATCTTTCTTCCCATTGAGACTCCTCAGAAAAAAATTATATTATTTTGATATAAATGGGAAAGTTCTACCTAAGTATTCATGTCTTCAGGAGAAAGGAGTAATGCCTTTAAAGAAAGACTCAAAACACAATGGTGATACAATTCTGTCAGTCAAAGTTTCCTTGCAAAGTACAGAGGGGTTTTTTGTAAAGGGTGTTTCAGAACCATGTTATAAAATTATGTTATTGCCTGAATTCACTGCAAAAAAAATACAGACATGATTTAAGATTGACAACTGCAACCAAATCTGCCCGTACTAGTCCCAAAATCATGCTGTAACTGTTAGCAGCAGCTGCATTTAAAAATGCTTGAACATAGTTGAAATGAAAAAAAGGAGTTTGATTTAGAAAAGGCTCAAACTCTCATCTATTACAATGGTAGCAACTGTTGGCAAAATGTGTGGATACCTGAGGGGAGGAGGAGAAGAGAGTATTGTTTTCCCAGAGCAATATGGTTCACTGCACATTACCCAGCTAATGTCGTTCGACAAGTATTACAGTTAAATCATGGAGAAATCTGTTTTTTAAACTAAGCTACCTAGCAAAGATCCTGCTGATGTATTTGAGGTTCAGTACTGCCCATGAGAAAACAAAACACGGGAATAACGTAAAATCTACCACTAAATATTTAGCATTGGCCAAATAGAATTGTTGGGAAAGATATCTGTCATCACATTCAAATATTGGTTTAGCGTATGGTTTTGGAGAGTTCTGCAAAAATCTAAAAGAATGGCCCTTACTAGGGATATTTCCAAATTCTTTTACATGCTGTCTTTCACCAGTGGTTGCAAAATGATCTAACTAATTTATTTAAACACTGAACTTTTCTTTCTTTTCAGAAATTAGCAATCTGGATCATGTGATCAAGAAAGAATTTAATTTTTAATTGTTTAAAAAATAAACCACTCTGGTTTTATCTGATCTCTTCATTTGGGGGTGAGGAAGGTATAAATACTAGTGCCAAATAGCTTACAACTTGGGTATCTGCATTAGGAAAAAATATTCTAGATCATAAGTCCATAGACGAGTAAAATCCAGTCACCATATCACCAGTTGTTTTTTGGGGAGAAAAGTGGGAAGAAGAGGTTTGCAAATGTTAAACGCAAGCACACATTAATAACCATTTAAATGGAAAAAGAATTGCTCACTAACATGCTAATGCCAATACTTTAAAAGAATTTTTCCCCTAGTTTTTGCCAGTGATTTCACTGTTATGCCATTGCTGTTACTATACCCCAGTGGAAAGTGATTTGTTGATATCCCCTTAGGTCATTCCAAGATGTATGGAGCCTACAGCAATTAGCTGCTCATGTTTCTGTCAGTTTTCTGGTGCTAGACCTTTTTCATGAGGGTTTTTTTTTCTTCATTTATATGTTTCAGTTCTCTTGCTCTGAGCAATACAGATAACAATTAAGTTGAAATGCTTGAGACTAAGATTGTATTCTTTGTACTCTAGAGTTAGCACAACAATTTCTGAATGCAGCTAATATTCTGCATGAAGACAGGCAGAGAAAATGTGGTAAGAAACGCAAACTATTTATGCAAATTTTTATGATTTATCTTGGCAATTTTTTGCATATGAGTTTCTCTAAATGTGAGCTCTCAGTTGCCGACATGTAAGTTCACAACTAGCCTACGTGTGAATTTCCAAGCTGTTGTTACATGCAAAATTGTTGATGCAAAATGCAAAAGGACAGAATACCTTGATCTCTTCTGTCTTTTGGAATCTGTATTTTAAATTCTGCATATCTATATAATCCTGTTAATCTATTATCTTTTCTCACCAAATTTAATGAAAACAGTATTTTATTATGATTACATAAAAATTGACAAACTTTTGGGATCCACATGCTTTAGATGCAATAAAATAGAGGTGTAAATTTTTTAACACAAATAATTTGGTACCTCATTTGCAGGTGTACTTTAGGATTAGATATCAAAATTATTGCTTCCCCTGAAAAGAAATGGTAGGAATAAATTGCTCCTGTTATAAGTTGCACCATTAAAGTTGGTGGAGTGAAACCAGGCCAGCCTGAGATGTATAAGGACCTTAAAACACGTCAGTAAGATGCTCAAAATATTTTCATAATATTTAGAGAATAATAATTGCATTGGATTTCTGCAACAAGTTAAATATATAACTTTCTGAAATATATAAAATAGTTATCTTACATGAAATTTATTTTCCATGAGCAAAGAGAAGGATAATTAAAAAGCAGACCTCTAGGAAACTTGGTGATTTCATTTCACAAGGATTTGTACAACCACTTCTTTATTTGTGTGTCAAATTACTCAAAGTGAAGTAACAGCTAGCTGATCCAAAGTCAGAAATCATGCAGGCCTCGCATGAAAATCGGTTTGTGGCCATTTATGTACATTCTAGTCAAATTTGAAACATGTAAATTAATCCCACTAAGGGTGAAATTAAAAGAATTCCAGCAACAGATTAGTATTACTAGTTGAAAGAGTAGTAGTCATGAAATATTACTCAGGTACTACAGAAAAATACAGAAAAGAACTAAAGGTTTAGACACAGACACAATTTGGGATTTTGCTAGTGCAAACGGGCATGCAAAAAATGTTTCCAGGCCGCTTTCCAAAAGCCTCTGAGAACACAGCCTTAAGTGAGTAGTTTTTCATGGAGGATACTGAACTCCCAGTCTAAGAGCTGGAAAACTCAAAGGCAGGTATACAGCAAAAATACTATCACTAGTGAAAAAAAAAAAATAAATGAATAAAAAACCTGAACCAATGATACTAAAATTAAATGAACTGGTGATATTTCCTCTCTATGTTTATCTATCTCGGTAGCATACAGCTTTTGTACTTTATATGAATAACAATGAAGCATCAAATCCAAAAGTCAAGAGGCAAGTTTGCTATATACTTTAAAAGAATAGACAAAAATTATTCTCTTTCTGTCAACTGCTTGCATTCAAAGGTCTGAATGAATAGGCTTTATAAATACGGGGTACTCATGGAAGCCTGCACAGCCAAGTATGCCTGCAACCAGATATTTCCTATGTGAATAACTAGAGAGGGAATTTTCAAAGGCTTGTAGTAAGCAGTTTCAGCAGCAAATTCTCTCAGCCCTTAGTCACATGTTCCTTAAAAGGAAATAATTAGCAACCTAAAAACTCCTTTTCTTTAGTGTTTTCCAATGTATGCTCAGTGTACTGAGACACTTTGTAAGTGATATTAACCTATGCCTGAAGCAGTGACCAATGAGTTTATACTCTCCTATAAAACACCATACACGTACACTGAAGATATATTATGTACCTAGCATGGTCCCCAGCCCACATCTTCCACGTCATTCAGACCCTACTTAACAGATGAATAAAGCCACATTCTAAAACATTTTTAAGTGGGCTTCTGAGCCAAGCACTCAGACTCATGTTATCTGTGTTCAATTCTCAGCTCCACCCAGGCTTCCTGTGAGACTCTGAGCAAGTCACTTAAGTGTCTGAGTGTCTTGCCTGTAAAATAGAATAAATAAAATTTCCTTTCTATAACCCTTCTTTTGAGCCTTATATAACAATTTTTTTTCCATTCTTTAGGGAAGGGACATCCCTTGCCTCCCAGAAGCAATTGTGACTGAAGAGGCATTCGTACCATGACAAAAACTCTAACACACTGGAGGGCTGACCCTACCCTACGACTGTTCCAATGGCCTAAAACTCTCAGTTCAGCTCTGCCAGTGGCCTTTCAGTGAATTGTGGTCAATATCTGTTATTTCAAAGGAAAGACCTCCGGATCATCAAGTTCAACCCCCCTGCTGCAGCAGGAACACCTAAGGCAGACCACACAGGAATGTGTCCAAAGGGGTCTTGAAGACCTCCAGAGAAGGAGACTCCACAACCTCCCTGGACAGCCTGTTCCAGTGCTTCGCCACCCTCACAGTGTTTTTCCTCATGTTGAGGTGGAACTTCCCGCGCTGCAGCTTGGTGCCATTTCCCCTCGTCCTATCACAGGGCAGCACTGGAAAGAGACTGGCCTGTTCTTGACACCCACCCTTCAGCTATTTATAGACATTAATAAGGTCTCCTCTTAGTCCTCTCAAGACTAAACAGCCCCAGGTCTCTCAGCCTTTCCTTGTATGACAGATGTTCCAGTCCCTTAATCACCCCTGTAGCTCTCCATTGGACTCTTTTCAGCATATCTCTGTCCCTCGTGACCTGGGGAGCCCAGGACTGGACACAATACTCAACATGTGGTCTTACTAGGGCAGAGTAGAGGTGGAGGAGAACCTCTCTTGACCTGCTGGCCACACTGATCTTAATGCATCCCAGGATACTATTGGCTCTCTTGGCCACATTGTTAACCACCAGGACCCCAAGGTCCTTCTCTATGGAGCTGCTTTCTAGCAGGTGAACCCCTAATCTGTATTGGTGTATTGGCGTTTTTTTTCCCCAGGTGCTGGACTCTATATTTATTCTTGTTCATTTTTTACTAGCTCTCCATGTAATGCATATGTACCTCTTTCCTACCTCTCCACTATATCTCACACTATTTTACCTAAAATTTGCCTCCTATTAATAATATAAGTCAGAAAAAAAAAAACATGTCCTTGTAATCATATAAGACTAGAGTTACTCCCCAGTAAAAATTTCTTCCAGCATAAAGGAATGACCTATATAAATACTGTATTTTTTATTATTCAGAACATTTTTCATTTTCCCAGTTTTTCCCACCACTCCAGTTAATATTTCTGTTTGGTTTTTTTTGCCCAAACAAATTAGATATCTTTGATGGTGTGATGTGTGTTTAATCCACTTGTGGTTTTTCAGTTAAAGAAGCTATCCCAAACTCAAGGGTGTTAAAACTTTTTTTCTACTGCTACTCCATATTTTCACTTATACCCCTGTGCATTCACATATGCATTTTAAATATTTCTCTAAAACACCAGTAATCCCTCTTTGAAGTACTGAATGGAAACCAAAAGATCAGACCTTTTCAGTTCATAACTTTGTTTTCACTACAAGGAAGCACTTGGATATCATAATTTGACAGAAATTTCCCTTGTCTTCTAGTCCTGAATTCCAATTGAAGCTTTTCCTGTGGTTAGATCATGCATAAGGACTCTGCCCATTTTGGATTCTCTCATTCAACAACAAACTGTCCCAGAGCAACTCTTCATGTAAGGTAGAGGTAAGAAACCCAACCTGTCTGAAAGACCCTGGAAAATATCCTTCACCTCAGTCTAGCTGTCTGCTTTCACAAAGATTGAGAAAGATCAATGTTGTAAAGAAAACAATCAAATTCAGCTGAAATCAACCAACAGTCTGAAAAGTTAGAGGCATACACACCTTGGCATGCACAACACAGGGTTGTATAGAACTCATTTCCAGAGGCAATCAGGCTAACAATTCAAATCTGATCTCTTCCTTTTCTACTCAAATTGCAAAACTAACAGCTCTAGAAAGTGAAGCTTTGTTGCTGATGTTGCTGTGTACTACAAGGTCTCTTTGCAGTACTGACTACAATGACACAAACAACATTTGAAAATCGAATTTCACAAGGAAAAAGATCAGAATTCCTACAATCTCCACTTTACAGTGCAGCTTGCACCATGCAACACCTCACTCCTCAAAGCAGAAGGTCTTCCTGCCTCAGTGCTCTCTCTTCAAATCCCTCTCCCTTCTCCTCCCAGGCACTCACTCCCATGCTTTGCTCTCTTGCCAGCTCTGGCGCCTCCTCTTCTGTGAACCTATTTGACTCCTTAACCTTCACAGTGAGTTGAACCATGTAGCTACTGATCTCTCAAATTTCTGCTGAGATTCATGAAGATTTCAGGAACTGCAGGGCTACCTGTTGTATTGAAAGATTGCTCTGATCTGTGAAGTATCATCTCAGGAACCACAGAAAATGCAAGAATGATAAATGAGTGTGTGCTGAGTAGAACAGTACCATACTATTTTAAGGGGGTTAAAATGTCCTGATGTGCCTATGTAAGACTGAGTCTATGCTCCCCTGCTTCTTACACAGTCCTGGACGGAAAGTGCATCCAAGCTAAATCTGGATCCCATATCAGGAGGAACTGGGCTCTGCTCCACTCATCTTACATTTAAGTTTTTCTTCCAAGCAAAGCTCCAGGAGCTGGGCAGGATGGAAGCTGTGGGGCACACCAACATGTTACCCACAGGGGTATAGCAACACCACCATGCTGTGGGGCACACTTGCAGTTTAGGCAGATAGATGGGATATAAATCCTGAAACAGGACTGGGAAGCACGTAAACTCAGCCAGCAAGAGAGAGTCTAGATCCAAAAGAAGCAGCAGCTTCCCTAATAGTAAGATCATTGAATGCAGGTTAGTTGTTATAAGGAACTGGACTGATGTGGTTATACAACTACAAAGCCTTTTACATTAGAAACAAGACTGATCATAAACCTATCCATGAACACATGTGAAAAAAAAAAAAAAAAAAAGTAGAAACTGTCAAGAGAAAATTAGGGGTCAGAGATAAAAATTTATAGTGAAGTACTTGACAAAGTGCCAGATTTTGTCCAGATTCAGGTTTATTTTCTTCCTAAAATACACAAAAACAGCTTGGTATATTTTAAGGCTGTGTTTCTAGCTGTGAGTTAATGAAAAATAATGTAAAATTTATGTATTAAATGCAGAGGCTAAAGATCTCTCTCAGACCCTCTTAGCAACTCCTGTTGGTGGTAGGTTGGTTAGAACACTTGCTCCCAGTGTACAGAGCAGGATGAAATTAGATAAACGAGGTGAAATTTATTTTTAAAATCATTTAAAGTTTCTATGTATCTAAACTTTAATTGTTTTAGTGGGTTCCATGAGTTTATTTTAAGTAGGGCTATTGTCAACAAATTCATCATCTTGCCACCAGAAGTTTAGAAATCAGTAGTTTCTCAAAACTTGTGGATGGAAAATATTTTAATTAAGCCTCAACAGTGCAGACATAAAGTACCTGCGAGCTACAGCAGGTGAGAGGTTGGCTGTTTCTTTACACTAACATCTCCCAGTATTATCTTCCTTCAAATAGTGCAGCATATTCAAAGTAAATCACTGAAACTTCAGACAAAATTCTAAGTGGTGCATTTGCAGCAAAGATGTAAGGCACGATTAAATATATCACCAGAAAATAAATCTTTTTCATTCCATTTTCCCTGACATGTACAGAACCTCTGCAAGAAACAAAGATGACAGCATACCCAAGGTTCTGTTTCCATGGGAAGTCTGTGCATATCCAGAACAAGTACTTGGTAAGCACTGTCATTTATGAATGCTTGTTTTCCATAGTTTTGCATGAGATACAAACTCCAAGTTTTGCTTCTCTGTTGTCTTTTAAAGTATAAACTTAGTTCAAGACTTTTCCTGATGTTGGAGCTTTTTAGTATGTCTTTCCCAAGTACATTCTTCAAGTTCAAATATGGGGAGAGCTTGGACTGAAGCCTTTCCTTCGAGGGCAACCTAGAAGGGTTTATCAGAGCCACTAACTTTAATGAGACTTAAATGAATGCAATAACTTCTAGGGTTCTCCCTGTATCTCAAATGTGGTTATCTAATTACCTAATGCATCCAAAAGCTATTCTGATGGAACTCTGATAAACAGACTGGCAATACAGTTAAATAAAAGTCCTTTCCCTCCAAAATCAGTGTAAAAAATGTTTTAATTTTGGGGGTTGTGTTTTGTTTTTTTCTTTAAAACTAAATGTTATGATAAACATAAACAAACAGGCAGTTAGACTATCTGAAATTTGCACGCATTACTGACATTTTATAGACAAAAGCTGCAAAATAATAGTAAACCTCCTACAAGACAAAGGCAGGTATTTCTAAATATAGAAAAAGAGATAAGAATTAGGAGAAGTGTAACCCTGAGCCAAAGTAATCAGGTAGCAAGATGTGAGAGAGAAGTGTTGATTATTCCTTCCTTCTTCAGTAGACTGATAAGTAACTTTTACATGATTAACATTTCTTTCTAGTAACCAGACAACAATGCAGCAAAGGAACAAAAGTTCATTCTTAGCCAGAAACAGTGAGCATGAGTTCATCTTCTTTTTTTCTATTGTCAAAAAAGCTAAGTACTGCAGAGCCATGGCTTTAATACTCTCCACAAGTCTTCGCAAAAGCCTCACTGAAATCTGGGTCCTGTCAAAGCATGACAAGAAGATAATCTGTGGGGGACCTTCCCTTCTGATTTGGAGGTACTGCCTCTTAATCAGATGGAAAGAAAGTCTCTTGGTAAGCAATCCCTCCTCCTCCAGAGAATGGAAACAAATCTTTAGAGAAAGGCTTAGTTAGAATCTGCATGGAATCCAGGTTAAACAATTTTCCCTGGGCCTTATAACGCTACCAAAAGGCCCTGCATCTATTTAGCTCCTTAACTTCATCCAAAGCAGAACTTTAATCCAGGCAAGACTTCAACCTGCCATGTAGGCCTTTGTAGCATTAACATTTGAATGTTCCTGGAAGCTGCAGTTCATCAAGTGTTACACACTTTGTCATCTCTAGGGAGAAGGGAAATACAGGGGCGACTCTAAAACTTGACAGTTGTAAATCTATGACCAGGATGAAGGCAGATGTGCCATTTCTATTTTGTGGTGCTATTCCTGATTCTTACAGAGGTAAGTAGAATCTGGATCAGATTTGTGACTTCTACCCAATCAGAATTTGTTTATTTAGTGAAGAGAAACACTAGTTTCTTAATACTGACTTAAAAGAAACAACCAGCAAAACCATAAACAAAACTAACCAACCCTCTTAACAAATCCTAAGAAAGGTTTGCACGGTTCCCTATTACTTTTATTCCCTTCTTCAGCATGAAAAAGCAGACTTGAAAGGGAAGAGTAGATAACCAAGAGTGCTATATCCCATTCCAACGACTCATTGTCCATTCCATTCTTCTCAGAAAGAAAGAAGGCATATTTTTAATTTGAAATAGTACCTCTGAAATCTTTAATTCCTCATACTGCTGGAGCACTGTCTACTCAGGGATGATTTAAAGCATTAAAAATCTGCAACTAGTTTCATTCTTGGCATTCTGCAGCCTGTAGTTTGTATGTTCACCATCCTCCTACATGTACAAGGAAGATCAAAGAATAAAACCTGATATTTTTGCGCTGTTAATTTTATGGAGATACCTATTTATTTTGTCTAAATTATGTAATGGATCCAAAATACTTATTTTTTTTAAATACTGATTTTTCTAATAGTTTTTCCTTTCAATTTTTAATGTACATATGAGAGCCTATAAGCTTCACCTGGAATTAAAAAAAAACACCATAATAATTATAATGGAAATATAAATATAACAATATATTGGTTCTAAATGTAGCCACTTGAAGTAAAAATTAAAATAAAACTTTATAAATGTGTGTCAAAGAAAATTTGCAAGAAAAAGCATTTCTATCCTTGGAAAGAATACATTTAGCATAGGAAGCAAGATTTGAAACTTGATGAAGATAGCAAGCACATTTGGTTGGTTCTGGCTTGATTTGAAACTGACTGAATATAAACCTCCTACACTGTTTACAAAACAAACAAACAAAAAAACCCACCAATAGAACTTAACACAAAAAAACCCAACCCATAAAACAGGTATGAGGGTTCCAATTTAAAAAAAACAAACACAGGAAACCCAACAAAAAACAGTTACAGCTGTAAGATTAGACAGTGATTAATCTCACAAAGGGGTAATGTCTAATATTACCTGAAGAAACTCCCCATATAATGTTGGAAGTCCCACTGCATTGGATGCACCAGTTTCTATTTGTCTAAATGTTATCCCTTTCACACTCAAAGGCTCAGCTCTATCCAAAAGCAAGCAGCTGCTACTGAGCTTGCTCTATAATTCCTACTGTTGTCTCAGTTTTCACAAACATACATGCACTGTGTCTTCAGCTTTGATGCCACATGCCCCAAAGCCTTCTCCTGTGCCACATCAAAACCTGTTCAGCCCATGAACCCACAGATAAATGGGAAAACCTGATTGTCCACCTGTTTGGGTTCTGATTTTAAGAGGATCAGCATGTTCTGATCAAGAAGCAGCAAATGGGCTGCCTGTTTCATAAGAAAGTTTCCTGTTTGTTTCAGAATAGGAAATTATCCTGAAACCACATAGTATTTCTTGACAAAGTGGTTTGCTAATGGTGACCACAACATTTTCAAACTTGTTACACAGGAGTGGCTCATTTTTCTCTCAAGGTAGCAACAGAGTTTGGCAATAGGGTCCAAAGAAAATAACTGTGTTTTCCACACTTTAAAGAAAAATTACATCACTCTGTCAAATGATTGGCCTATTGTCCACAGAGAATGCCAACTGCCAGAAACACAGGAGTGACCCAGGTCCCATATTAGAAAAAGGGGAGAAAAGTCCTACTTCTTGTACATAGTAGCATCACTAGACTACTTAAAGGGCACCATAGGGCCTACAGGGCCTAAAAGTAAGCTTTAAATTTCCAGTGAGAGGCTTATAAAAAGCATATCACACTAGGCATGCAATTGAGTAAATATTAACATTCTTTACATACTGAACCTTTTACCTGGACAACATTAATTATCATATTTACTTGAATGCAGTAAGCACTGAGGATGACTCCTACTACTACATGCGAGGCAAGGAAAGACTGAGGAAGAAGAAGACACTAGAGGAGCAAGTGGTTCACTTGCTTTTGTGCTCACTCAGCATTTTGGAAAACACCTTTGCATGAGTTTAAGAGATTATGACTTTCATTACAGGCCCAAAACAAAATAAAAACACTTCTTATCTTATTTTTGGTCAGCAGGACCTTTAAAACAGCTACTTCACAAAGAGAAACAACACCCTTTTAAATGTAATGTATGTTTATGTAAAATGAAAGTGGCAGTTCCGTGTTAATAAACCTTGCTTAGGAAAGAAAAAATAATCAGTTGCTGAACGATGGTGAGTAATTAGCCCCTTAGCATCCCCTTTTTCCAGGAATGCTTCCTCCTGAGCAGGCTCTTTTAAATAGCTCCAGTCTTGGCTGCCTTTGTTGAGCTTGGAAATTGTGCACATATGAGAGAAATTAAGCCCTCATTTAACAGGGACACATGCCTGTCAAGTCCAGAGGAACAAAAGCTGGTCCCTGGGGGCTACTCAGCTCCCTGAGGCTGCCACTCATTCTGTTAGCAATGCTTACCCTTTACAGATTGTGTATAAAACCCAATAAATCATTTCATCTGCTCTGGTTAATATACACATAAGCCTGGGACTTTCTTCAAAGTATTTTTTTTCCTTTGCTTGCAACTCCATTAGTTTCTTATGAGGTAACCTTTGTTTCCTAGAGTGTAGCCAGGTTTTTATCTTTACATAATAACATTAATGTCTATGAAGTAAACATTTACTGTCAGAAATCAAGACATTTGATGCTACATCTATCTCACACAGGAAATGTTTTATTACTCTTCAATGATCAATAGTCATCAGTGTCTACTGTATAAATTAATAGTATATTCTGTTCCTCCTAAAGTTACATCTGAAATGTATGTATATTTAAACTGATCATAAAACAACAGGGTAAATAAAATTACAGATGTGTAGCCTTGTCTATGAAGACAGTCTTTTCTCAATTAAAACAAAATGAAAGTAATATGAAAAAAAAAAATAGTTTTGTTCTTTACAAAGTATTATCATGAAGACATATTATACTACCCTCAAAGCAAAAGAAAAACAACTCTGGTGATGAAAAAAAATATATTTGCAGAAAGTGATAACTGAATTAAATGCATGCAAGACAAAAATACCCATATACAATACATCAGCTACCTAAGAGTGCTCTCAGGTGGATGGGCACAGTCATGCCCAAATATAAATGTACACACAGAGTAGAGGAATATTTTACAGTGAATAAAACCAGCAAAATTAAATCCTGTCATTTCCATGTGAGCTGTTTTTGTTTTTAAAATCAGGGCCTAATTCTGTACTCCTAGTATTAGACTGACATAAGTGGAGAGAAAATGAAGAACACCAGCTGAGGAAATGGCACCCTGCACTGCATTAAATGAAGCAAAACTCTCACTAAGTTGAGCATGAGTTTTTCCTTACACTTGAGTGTAGGATTAAGCCAATGAAGACAAGTTCGTGGTGTAGAATAAAAACAAATTAAAGTGCAGAGTTCTATCTTCTTTCCCTGAAACAGTGAAAGGAATATTTCAGTGCCTGCTATTAACAGGAATCTTTTTTGTCCTGTCCACTTGGCAATTCCCAACAAACACTTAGAAAGCACACCATTTCTCAAGCAACAATATTGTGCTTTGTATTTAAAACCACAGGCTAAAAAGGGTTGACTGTTCTGACAGCTTTAATCCTGATGATACTGTGAGCCTCAAGTAAAAAGAAACTGGTACAGCATGGAGTTTTCCCTGCTCAGCAGGCAGAGAAAAAGCAGTTCTGGATTTGATAAGTAAAACCAGATATAGTTGATGGTTACATGCTAAAGCCTGGCAATTAATGGGAAACACTAACAGTCCAACGAACTTCCATATCAGTAGCATCCTTGAGAAGGCCTTTTCTCCCATCTTTTTAAAAACTCATCTACTGCACAACTGTCATGACTTTTTTTTGTGTAAATAATTTTTCATGTTCCACCAACATCAGAGGGGATAAGATATAAGATATAAAGATGACTGCAATACTCATTTATATATATATAAAACCCAAACCTGTATGTTGTTATTATTGATATTTTTCACTTCAAATTTCTGTCTATGCAACAATGAAAAGCACCTGACAGGATCATGACCTCAATACAAGGTGCTTTACAAGTATGAAGATGTAGCCTCTTGTCCTGAATGATCTGACAGTCAGAAGAAACAATTGTAATAATAGCATCATAGAGTCATCAGGGTTGGAATGGACCTCTGAAGAGCATCTAGTCCAACCCCTCTGCTAGAGTAGGATCACCTACAGTATATCACACAGGAACATGTCTAGACAGGTTTTCAAAGTCTCCAGAGAAGGAGACTCCATGTCTCTGGGCAGCCTGTTCCAGGGCTGTTACTCTCACAGTAAAGATTTTTTCCTTATGTTTAACTTGAACCTCCTATGCTACAGCTTGTGCCCACTGCCCCTTGTCATTGGACACTGTGAAAAAGAGAGTGGACCCATCCTCCTGACACCCCCTTTAGATATTTACAAGCATTTAAGAGATCTCCCCTTAGTCTCCTCTTCTCCAGGCTGAAAAAATCCAGCTCTCTCAGCTTTTCCTCCATTCCTCTAATCATCTTAGTGGCCCTGCACTGGACTCTTTCCAGTAGTTCCTTATCCTTTTTGAACTGGGGAGCCCAGAAATGAAAGCAGTATCCCAGATGTGGCCTCATCAGGGCAGAAGAAAGAGGCAAGTAACCTCCCTTGATCTAGTTAAAGGAACGTAATACTAGTTTATCCTAGTTAAAAAGAGCAACCACAGTTTAAAAATGTACAACCTGAGATTACACTCCAAAGCTACAATCCAATGTATATTATAGCCAATATATTTACAAATAATTAGCTCATAAGAAAAAATTCCTGTAAAGAAATCACAGTATTTTACCACGCCCCTGCAAACTTAAAAGTGGCAAAAGAGCAAGAAATAACCCATTTCTTAGGAAGTAAAAACTTCACAATGCAGTGCACATATCTATATTGTTCAACTTGACAGGGATCTACAGCTTCTTCTCCACCATATAGACATAAAATGTGTTTCTAAACCATTAACTGAGCAGAAATTTCAAAGGCAAGACCCTGGGTCTGCTATGCAGTTGTAACAGCCAGAAATTATTCTGTAAGTAGAAGAAGGTGAAAAGTAAGCCCTTATCAGCAAAAATTACTTTGCCATAAAAATAGTTGTCATTCTGAAAAGAGACTGACTAAATCTGATCAGTGTGAATAAGGACTGGGTCCAAATTAAAATTCCTGGTGCAAAAGTCACACACACAAAAAAGGAAAGACTTTCATTTCAGCAGAATTTGGTTCATTCCTCAATACCTGTATTGGATTTACCTGATTAAAAGAAGATCTGTTTCTAGAGTAGCATTAGCCAGGCTGTTTTGTTTGTTTTTTTTTTTTCCCTTGAGCAAAAACGATCAGAAATTCTGAGCCACTTTATCCACCTACTCTTTACAGATCAAAATGCAAAACGTTGCTGTGAAAACAAGGGAGAATATGCAAAGGTGTTATATGCTATGTATGCCACTGACATAATACTTTAATAGGATATGCTGTAATTTCCTGCAATTAATATCTTAGCAGAGCTATAAAGACTTTTTTCCAAAATTATACCATTGCGTTTACAACACTAAAATTAAGGTTGTGTCAACCTTTCCATTATAAGCCCCCTTTTTTCAGAGGTTTATAACTTGGCCATAAAAATATATTCTGGCCTAAAATGTGGCATTCAGGATCTCCATCTTGCTGCAGCCATTTTGATTAAATAAAAAACACTATTTAATGGCTTTTTCACATAAGTCTTTTGAATGCCCTACAAAATGTGCAAGGGACAGTGAAGAAATCTAGGAATTCCTCAAACAAAAAAATGTTTTCTCTTCACAGTAAGCCACAGTTCAAAGGATGTTTCACAGCCTTGGAAGTTATTCCATATCTGTAAGGAAAGGACATGGATTTGGAAAGCTATAGTCTTCCTCACTGAGAGTATTCTCTCCACTTGCCTCTTTCTGTATGACAATGGCTTTATGTGGTCAGCAGCTTGACTACACGGAAGACTCAGGCCAGCAGAAATGGTTTTCATTGAGGCTGAAGTGGATTCACTCTGGTTAAAAGCTCCATCGACATAAATTAAGGCAAGTGATAAGGTGTCAGAAAGTCATGGATGATCAAGATTTTAGAGAACCATGCTATGAATCCTGAAACCACTGATTTCAGGTCTGCCAAATTTTATATAAGAACGGGATTAAGTCACTTATGAAACTTAACTTAGGTGCTTAAATTAGGAACCTCGTTGTCTAATCAACAGAAGGTAATTCACAGCACCTGGACTGCTTTATATACGGAGCCAAAAGTCCTAATTCAGTCACCCAAATAAGATATCTAAAATTAGATGCCCGCAAATATCTATATGCTTTTTATTCTGCCTCAAAAGGGTTTGGTGAGGATAATACACTTCAGCTTATGAGACACTCAGATATGCAGTTTTAGAGAAGATAAGCATACTGAATATATACCACCAATAAAATTCAATGAGATGGAAAAGGCAAAACTAGAAATGTGATAGTAGAGTTCTTCATATAAATCACTCCTTGTCAGAGCAAAAAACAAGTGCCATACCTTCTCCTCTGAGAAAAGTTTGTTTCTATATTTATGTTATATGATTGCTTCTTCAAATAAGGACTCTCAATCTCTGCTTAGGTTATTATATATACATTGCACTATGAACTTGATTTTGTTAGCTGTAACAAGTACCCAAACCCATTTATCTGCCTGAACTAGATTTTAAACTAACTGTATGTTCCTGCAACTGGTTAATCTCTCATTTACAGAATAAAAATTACTAATACATTACTTGAAAATGAAGTCCCCTAACTCAGAACTGCCCTTCCATACTGCAAGGCAGTCATGTGTCCCAAGCTGGATTTCACACTTCACCATCAACTGGGAATTTCTTTGCTTTTATTATTTGGTGTTACAATTTTAATGTTTTCTTAACATACTGTCATTTTGGGTGGGTGAATAAGATTAATTCAGCATTTCATAATGCACCATTGTATACTGTTTACCTCATTTATTTTCTTTTTATTGAATGATTACAAACTTCAATTTAAAATTAATAACATTTTGTGGGAGTTACTGCATGTGAATTAAGTGTGGTGATGTCAGTGCATCCCTCTGGAATTTAAAAGATATTTCACTGTGTTATATCATGTGCCACACAGTATATCAATTTTTATTTCCCATCCCTCAAGTATGGAATGCACACTGTGTAACTTCTTAGGTTCTCAATATAGACGTAATTTACTAAAGCTGTGCAAATGCCCAACTTGTTGAAGATGATTTACACAAGATTTACATAAAAGACTAGTTCTTTCAAACAAGCAAAAGTCTTGCATACAACACAAGCCACTACATTATCTAAGTATTTGGGGGAGGGAGTTCTAATGTAACAAACAAAAGGAAATAGGGTGAAAACTGCAGTCATAAACCAGGTTTTCCTTATTTTCACAATAACTTTAAAATGAGATAGGCAAATTCCAGGCAAGGCCATTCACCCTTCCTGGAGAATTATGCTTTGAGATTTTTGCAAGTGTCTGGATTAGCTGCTTGCATAAGACAATGAATATTAAAAAAAAATAATTCACTTTACTTTTACATTTGTGCCATTAAATATATCCCAAATGTTAAACAAAAGCTGGTTTGCTCATTTACTGGGTTGCATATGCTTCTACTTTATGTGAATTCATAAGTCCTGACTGCATTCAGAGACCAATGCACTTTGTTCCTCCTTCCTGTCATGACATTAAATACATTTAAAATAAGTTTTTTTATGCTCAAATTGATTCAGTAATACACTTGCATTCTGGAGCATTCCCAAAATTACAACTAAAACACATTTTGATTCTTTAGGTCAGGATTTAGCCTATCTGGCAAATTTAAGATTTTACTTTGAGATTTCAAAAAGTACTTCTCAATTTATTTGCTAAATGCTTTTTGCCTTTTTACATGGGGCTGTTCTTTATCATTCTCCTCCAAATAGCCACTTCTGCAGACACATAGAAATTTTGACCTCTGATATCATCACATTCCAGTCTTGCCTGTGTATCTTGAGTATCTCCATAAATCAAGTCATTTCAATACTAACATTTATTAACTATTTTCTTTATTCACTATCTCCTGATGAGCATGTCAAATAGCGTGGGGGGGTTTTTCTAAAAAAAAAAAAAGAAAAAAAAAAAAAAAAGAAAAAAAAAAAAAAAAGAAAAAAAAAAAAAAAAGAAAAAAAAAAAAAAAAGAAAAAAAAAAAAAGAGAGAAAAAAAAAATCCTGATTGTTTTCCCTCTTGGCCATCACATGGTTGTCAATCACAAAAATCATCATTGAAAAAGTAACTAATTAGAAATGAAAGGCGAGTATCTTAAGCAGTTTCTGGCAATCCCAGGATATGTTTCAATGTAACACTGATGTAAGACCTGAGAAAGAGCTGGTGTGCCCAAAAGGTTGCCTGTTTTTTCCAACAGCATGTATTTGTCTAATAAAACAAATTACATCCCCTAAAATGCCTGCCGCATTTACGTCTTTGCTATTCCAACCACAATACTAATATACCAATTCCTTCCTCATATGAGGTGCTCAATTCCACAAAGCCTGCTCGTGTAACATTTAGATATACAAGTCATCAAATAGTGGCAATGCAAGTATTACTCAAGACTTCTGAGAATCAGCCCTGTTGTCAGGCTGCCGGTTGGATCAATTTCTGCTCCCACTTATCCATTTTAGTTTGTGCACATGTTGCTTTAGGAGGGAAACTTGGTTTTCTGCGCTTGAGCAAATACTGCATTATTATTGCTTCATTCCAAATATTGCAATATTGCAGATATTACATTATGCACACTGACAGAGGGGGTGATGGAGACCCCTGCTACCAGAGGAATAGCCCCTGAGGTTTCGGAGGGACATAATCTCTGCCAGACTCTTTGGAAGCTAGATCAGGGTGTCTGGAATAGCAAGCACTGAGGTTGCTACAGCACGTCGCTCCACAATGGGCTGGAACAAGCAGACCACCAGCTGAGAGTGACCCCTGGGCAGTGCAGGTGGGGAGCAAATATTTGCTTGATCCTCTGCTGTTATTCAGGAGCTGGTTTCAATGTGCCCCTAAATTAGGAGGGCTGGAATCTGGGGCCTTTCTGTAAGCAAAGGATGTAGAGTAGGTGTTTAGGCTCAGTAGAAGCAATGACATTTTAGCTTCTGGCTTTGGCAGAGGCATGGCTGAGAACAAGCCCTGAAGCCACTGGCAAGTCCACAACACGGCACACCCAGAGCGAATGAAGCAGCAGTACTTGGGGACTGTGGATGCCTGTGCCTTCATTTCCAATTTTAAAACAGGCGTGGGAGAGGGAAAGTGGGAGGGCAGCTACTATCGTTTTCTGCACCAAGATGAGCCTGAGAAACAATGACATTTACTTTGGTTTAACTAATTTCCACACATCAGATCATGTTCAGCACCCGTGTGCCAAAGTCCTATTCTTCAAGTCTGTTGAAATATCACTTTCTGAAACATGTGTGCTAACATTTGGCCAACACCACCACAAGATCATTTTATTAACTTGTAGCTCATTTCATAGACTGCTGCTCATGTTGCTAACATATGCTATTCTACCATTTACTGCTCTATAATTAGAGAAGTCATATGAAAGCGATACACAAGGCTTAATTTTTGCATTAAATACAATTTGTTTAGACTCGGGTAGGCGAAATAAAGATAATAGAAAGAAAAAAGTATATAGTGAATTAGAAAAATACAAGAAAGCTGATTTAACTCTTAGAAGGTCACAGTAAAAAAATTAAGAGTCCACTCCTCCACCTCAGGACTGCATATGGTTTTAAAGATTGTGCTAAAAGTCAAATCCAGAACTACTTTCTGCTTTGCCAGGTTAAATCTCATTTCCAGTGGCTGAGGACCTCAGGGAAAGAACAGCTAGCAGGATCCTTGGAAAGGGAGGACCAAGGTGCAAGACTAGAAGCTTAGGAATAGCCCAGGAGGGATGAACCTTTAGGACAGTATATCTTTTTGCTTAGGCCACTATCATGGTGTTATATCAAAGCATTTTTAGTATGGAACAGATTGAATAAAGGATAAAGAGCATCACCAGAATATTTAATAAAGCATGGGCTGCTTGAAGAAGGTAAGGATCCCACATTACTTCTCTTCCCACACATCCGACAGAAAATTCCAAGCTTGCCAGCCACAAAGATGGCTTTTGTTGGAAAAAGTTAACCAGTAATAGACCTTTTGCTTTGGTAATTATCAAATAAGAACTTTAGAATTCATTAATAAGCCACTATGCAATAATAAATAAAACACATTTTACTTCAATGTTTAGCATATTTGTCTTTCCTCAACTGAATCATTTTCCATTCTCACTAAACAAGTTAAGAGCTGAACAGTGATGCCACTCCTATAGCAGAGCCCTTCAAGTCAATGATTTAGCAGCAGCTAGAAGTTACAAGCACACAACAGCATTTCTCTCTTTCATGTGCATACAACTGCATTGCAGAAGGGAGTTAGACAGAGATGTTTTTAATACTGAACTGTTTTAAAAAACAAAACAAAAAAAAAAAAAAAAAAAAAAAAAAAGAAAGAAGAAGAAAGATACCAATGACAGCTGGGAACCTATTAATAAGCAAATGTGAATTTAAGGGAAATGTATCCTTTCTACTGTAAATTAATAAACTTCAGCTACAGTTTATTAAGTCACCACAATAATTTACATTTTCTACAGCCATAATCTTGACTGCTCATAAATTACAGTAGTTTCACCTATTCTTTAATCCAGAAACATCATTATTAAAATGTTTGATGCAGGCTACAGTGCATCTATCATTACTTGTAAAAGTTAATTAGATTAGATAAAAGAAATAATTAGATTTGCATTTTTATCCTGGTTTTAAACTTCCAAAGAAGATCACAACAGTGTGCCTCTGGGCAATTAAAAACAGCATACAGCAGTGAAATATAAAGGCAAAAAAGGTCTGTTTTTCCTGGCTAATTCATGATTGAAGATACAATTACAAATATTTTAAGGGTTTGATGAAGCTGGGGGCTATTCCTAGACTTCTAAGCTTTCTTTATAACTCTTGCTCTCTTTCAAGGGAGTATCTGATCCACATACCATGCTAACAGAAGTATCAAATTGCTTTCAATGGCTTTATTTGGTCCTGTTCAGAGCTTGTTGGAAGGGGATCAGTTTCATGATCAATAACCAAAAGAAAAGAAAAGAAAAAAAGGTGGGGGAGAATATTCCCTAGTGCCAGAACCACAGCATTGCAATTGTTTTTTTGCTCATCAATGCTAAATTCAGCTTACAAAGAGAAACAATCTAAGAGAGCATAACTGGACTGACAATAACTAGATTCCAGCTTGTGCATTTCCAGCAAGCTTACTGCAAGGAGCATTAGCTTGTCTCGAAAAGGCAATAAATGAAAGGTTTGGCTCTTAAAATTGGAGGTCAGTTACACACTTAATGATGAAGGGTATCTTTAAATCTATTTCTACTATTATTATCCTGGCAAAAAATTAATTAACCAAGTCAGGGAGGCCATGAAGGCTAATGTGGAATGTAATTATTCCTGATCTTTAGACATGTACTTCACATAAAGAGATAGTCCTTATTCAGCTCACCAGGTACCTGAATTGTAAGTAGTTAATCATGAATAAAAAGAGCGACTCATTGGTTCAACCTTTTCAGTTTTAAGTATGATTCAAACAATTCCTATTCAAGGAATAGGACAGCTTAAATAGTTGTAATTTCTGTGTCACTATTCTTTTGTTTGTTTACTATCACAGTAATCATGTTCACTGTTTTTGACTGAAAATGAAAATGCAAGAACATTAGTATGAAATTACAACAGCATGAATGTATAGATTAAAGCAAGGCGAAAAAAAACCACACACACACAAAACCGAACAACAACAACAAATAACACAAAACAGTATAAGGAATAATTTCTAGTGGCTGAATTAAAACAATATTTATGAAAGCAGAGGAAGCCAGTTTTTCTATGTGAAGGAAATCATACAGATTCAAACAGAAAAGGAAAAGCTCTGCAATGACGTTGAATGAAGTATAGAGGAATAAGGTGAAGGAAAAGGGATGAAAGCAGTTTGGACCACACCTATTTGTGATACCCACTGCAAGTTTTTCAGAAAAGCACAACAACCAGTACCTCTTTGAAGGATTTCAGCCATAATTAAGACTTGCTCTAATGAAGCCTGTCCACTAGAGGAGGGAAGCCCTCACACTTTTGTCCCTTAAATCCTCCCTCATGTAGGGAAGTCCTGCATCAGCATGCTCCAAACATCAGTGGGAGTCAACTCCTTCCTCAGCTGGACTTGTTGGTGCCAAAGGCAGTCCACAAGGGACTCTGAAGGGACTGCATTCTGGCAGCAAGGCACCAAATTCACAGGGGTTTGAGTCTGTTTTGCCTGGGACCTTAATCAGTGAAGAACTTTCCTTGTCCTTTGTCTCAACCCATGAGCTTTGTCCTCCTCATCCCAGTGTGTGTGTGGGGGGGGGGAGCTGAGTGAACAGCCGTGGGGCTGTTCCTTTGTTGTTGTGTTGTCTCAAAGCAAGGCATTATTGGTAAGCCAGGCAGGAGAGAGACAAGGGTCCACCACAACAGCTTTTTCACTTATCCATAAAGGTTTTTCATTTCACAGCAAAGACTATGAGATGCCCTTGAAATAGGTTAATTTTGTCCCTTCTACTTTAAGAATAAATGCTTTTTTTTTTTTTTTTAAAAGCCCTTTTAAAAAATCTGAATCAACTTGGATACTGATCTGTGAGCTCTTACTTGCCCTGCAGTATTTTCTCACAACCCTATTTCAACTAAAAGCAATGATTTCTCTGCACAGATTTGCAAAATTAAGAACTTAATTTGGCATACAAGATTTCCTCCCATTTCTACAGACTCCTCTGTAGAAGAGCGTTTATAAGCATTACGAACATTTGAGCTGAAAAGTAATAATACACTGCATTTATTTGAAACTTTTCATTTAAGATTCTCAAAATGTTGCATTTAAATTGAGGAACAGGAAACAATTTGCCAAATTTCAGGTAATCAAAGACAGAACTGAGAACAACTCCAGATTCCCACTCTCTTCCTCCAACAGACAAAACTGCTTTCCCCAACATGGACACCCAGACAAGTAACATGAGGTGACTCTGAAGAACCCTTAATGACCTCAGTGCTCCTGAAACACCCATGTTGTTTTCATATGCTAAGCCTTGCTAATGTCCTCCTTGCTCATAGATTGTCGACAAAGTTTTGGATAGTCTGGAGTAAGGCACTCCAGTAAATGGTTTAAAAAAAACAAAACAAAACAAAAACCTAAATGAAACAAGGTGTTGAAAAAAATTATATAAGTGAACAATATATACAATAATGTAAGTAATATCAAATAACATAAATTATTGGTAAATTAAGCCAGGAGGTATCCAGGGACAGATATATTCACTATGCATTATTTCCACTTTCACATGCAGTAGACAGAAATCTTGTAATTCCCATCTAAGCCATTTCTAATTGTTTACATGATTACATAAACTGTATGCACTTACAGAAATTACTGTTTAAGAACTAATACTATACCTCAGAAGATGACAGTGGTACACTGTGTATGCCTCTCATGATGAAAACATTGCATCAGCAATGCCCCACTCCTGCATCCTGGAGAACACACTGTACTTATTTCAAGTAGCTGTGCCATGAATAGGCCCATGCCCAGATGGAACTGGCACCTGTGCTACTTATATTTTGTAATCTTTTCAAAAGGGGAGTGGCAGAAAAGAGCACAATTGTTTTTCCATGCATACAAACTGTAGATAAGACTCCACAACATTTTATAGAAGTAATCGCTGTTTCCTGAAAAGGGTTGCTCAAGTGTGTCCTTAAACAAATGCACCTTCTGAATAAAATAAAGTAAGTTATTTTGGATGTATTTCCGAATTCTACCAAGCCCAAAATCTAAATGGAAAATGTGAATTTTTTTAGGAAAAAAAAATTTCCCTCAAGCCCCAGAGTGTGATTCACTTCATCTCACTTCAGATCCCTACATTCTAGTCATCAGCATCTGTATCCTTTATAGTTAATGGAGAGAAGGAGTCATTTAAGGGAACAACCCATCTGACGTTTTAAATGTCTACTTTAGGACAAGATGAATTGCATCCTAAAGACTACTCACTCTGCTTCTCTCTCTTCACTGTAAAACAATCTGGATAATTAATTGAGACAGAGTCTACGTTGCAGCTATCTACATTTGATAAGATGAATTCCCCCCTCCCATCAGTGTGACCTCAGTATCGGTACTGAGGTTTTCTGGGAAGGTGCTGGGAGGGGACCTGGGAGAACCGGCACAACACTCTATGTCTTACCTGCCTCCTGGTTTACTTCCATCTCACCTATAGCCCTCAGGGAGCTACAGGTCTCAACAAACTTCAACACTTGTAATCAAAACAGCAACAAACCTATTATGAACTGCAAAGGTGACTTAGCAAATAACTCCTGAGCAACTCCTGCCTAGCAAACCTGGCACAGAACTAATAAAGAACAAATAAACAAAGAAGAACCACTTGGCTCACAAGCAAATAGACTATGTAAGCTGGTTTTTAACCTATGAAATAATCTCCTAATAAACCTTTTATCAGTAATCTCCTCATAAGATCAATGTATGTTTGAGATGGCACCTGCCCAACATGCCTAATGCTTCTTACTGGAGTCTACAATGTTCCTTGGGCAATGAGATGCCCACTACCCGTCTGGCTAGCAAGCTGGGAGAGGAAACAATCCTCATTGCCTCAAATAAATTAATGAGATTCATGCAAGTATAAGGATAAATAAAGAGGCCAAACTACTAAGAATAAGAGTAACTTACATTGGCAAGAATTTTGAAACAAATACAGGGAAGGATCACCGAGAGATAATTTTGTTCACATGAACAGAACAATCATTGCAAATACTTTTAGGAAAGGATGGAAAAGAAAACTTGTGGTGGGTTCAGCATTATGCAAGACAAAAGTTGTGAGTGAACAAGAAAATCAAGCTGCAACTTATTCTAAACTAACCTAAGACTATCTTTCCTCAGTCAGCTGTTACCTCAGAAAAGTAAAGCTACTGGAAAGTAGTGAGTGAACTGAAACAAAAGATTACCTTAAAATTTTTACTACAGAGCAAGATACTTCCCAGCAAAACATACCCACATTCTTCACATAGGAACAAATATTACCTGGTTATGATTCCTCTTTCTCTGTCCTAATTTTTAAAGCCATTAGAAAAATTAGAAATTTTTCATGCAAATAACTGTTCTGTTTAGCAGACTCAGCTACGCTTCAGTAAAGATTATTTTATTTTTTTTTATGATTCCTCATTTCCTGAAGCCAGACTTGCAAATAGCACTTGGAGAAGATATTTTCCTTTCACTATTCTTATGTCTCTTCCACCCTCTATGTACAACTAGTATGAAGATGCAGTCTTCCTATAGCAAATAGCAATAATGGTGCTTTAAAATTCAATTGTGTCTCTCACCCCAGGTATCAACACATGTATATATTTTAATTTAACTCCCTAAAGTGT
Source organism: Chaetura pelagica (assembly GCF_000747805.2). NCBI lineage: Eukaryota > Metazoa > Chordata > Aves > Apodiformes > Apodidae > Chaetura > Chaetura pelagica. The sequence continues at coordinate 1,469,481 of NW_009952881.1, read as the reverse complement.
AACTGAAACTGCATTACAGTATTCACAAAAGCATTTACAAGTGTTTCTTGGGAATAAGGGAAGGGAAAACTTCAGTTTGGGCACCTAATAACATTATAATCCAGCTGATTAAGGAAAAAATCTGATAGTCCAAGCTTAAAAGCTTGGACAGCAACCAACTATGGGCAGCACAATCATCTGCCAGAACAAACCAAAATACTTAAATCAAAGAACAGGCCCATGGAAATGCTTCAAAGTGGGAAGCAGTGAAGTTAATGGTCATGTGTCAACACTGCCTCTATTTATACATCACTCCGTACCCGCATGTATTTGAGCAAAATTAAACCAGGGTTTGAGTACAAGTACAGAAAACTGAATAATTTCAGAATCCTCCCAGATCCACGAAGGTACATTTACTCCAATGGTACATGGGATACATATACCTGTGGGTCTTTGCAAATCACCAGGGACTTCATACTCTCTCAATGGCTATTATCCTATTCTATAGATGTTTGCTTTACTTAATGAAATGGAAAACATTCTTCTAAACTTCTAATAAAACAAATTTTGTCTTAGTAGAATAAGGAACTCTGTTAACTATGATTAAGACTCTGCTTTTACTTCTCACAATACAAGTCCAACTGATTGCAGATTTCAGAGTTAAATTACAAGATTTAATAAATAGTTCATAACATTCAGAAGAAAATTCTGCTTATTAAAGAAAAGCTCTTTCCACCAAAAATATGTTTGACAATAATTTCCTAGGACACAAAGACCCACCATAAAGAGCATCTTTACTGAGACTTGTTAGTAAAGCATGTAGCTGCTTTATTTTAGATCCTCCCCTTTTCATAAATGGAATTTAAACATCATCAGAAGAGAGCAATAAAACACACTGACCTGAATTTGCTGCTGCAGTAGATTGATTTTGTGCTGCTGTTGCAGAAGTTGCTGTTGTTGTCTTGCAATCTATTAGAAATAAAATTTCCATTAAATTAAAGCAGTAATATTGAAACTTCAATATTATGAGTGGAAAATATCTTATTCTTTATTATATTTTTACTATGTACAATTTTATTTTTTTTAATTAAGGATATTTTAGAGGTATCTGTATATGTGACGTTAACATTTTAAATGTAAATGCAACATAAAACTCTAGTTAGCCAGAAAGAAATATGTGGTTTAAGCACTTAGGCCTCAACTCTGCAAAGCACAGAAAGATGGGTTTAACTATGTGCATGTGAATAATCTCATCACTATTCAACAAAGCATTTAAGCCTGTGGTGATCTTTGACTATGATGCATTACTGTTAGCTACAATGGGAATGAAACACATGCTTAAAATTAAGTGCTTTGCTGAATGGGGATGGGATTACTCAGGTGCTTATTTAGTATTTATAGATGTTTCACTGCTCAGCACAAGCTCCTAGGGCAAGTTTGTCTAACTTCAGTCACAATCAGTAGCACATTACTTTTGTAAATCTCAGTCTTCCTTGGAACTACTCAAGGAAGCAGTGTCTCACTCTGTGTAAAAGCAGCATCTGAAGCTCTGTACCTCTTCCTCAACACGACCCCGTGAAATATGTAGATATTCTTACCCTCATATGGTAGATTCAGTAACGGATCTGGAGGGTAAAGATTCACTATATCCCTTCTCTAACATAAATGGAGAAGAGAGAAGCAAGTGTTCAGGGCAGAGGCTAACGAGAGAGAATCTACCCCAGACATTCTCTGCTCCCCAATTCCCACAAACCAACCAAAATCAGCATGCAACAGCAGAAGGGAAATGGAATCCTGCCCCCAGATTTAAGAGCTGCTCCCTGCAATATGTAACATGGAGTGCAGCTACTGGGGAGAAGCTGCAGGGAGCAGGGGAAGAACTGGACTTCTGCTTTAGAAGGGTAACTGTGCAGCAGACTGAAACCAGGAGATTTGTGTTTCCTGGAAGCCCTGGCCTCAGCACTTCTGCTACCTTCATTTCTTAATTTCCCCTCCAATAAATATTTATCTAGGGCAGAGGAACCACATAATGGTGACAAAGGTAGCTTGGTCACTCGAAACCACTGTTCTGGTTTTGGCAAAAACCCTCCTAGTTTCCTTGCCCACCATCTTCTGAGCACCCTTACCCTCTGTTATAAACACAGAAAGCTAAGTAAAATGTTTTTATTATTAAAAATACAAAGAAATGTAGCAAGGTTGATTTGGAAATAATCCATCACATAGTTTTAGTGCAAACTGTTCAGATTAACTCATAAGTAATATGCAGTTACATATTAACAGTTTGTCATTGTGCACACCAGAGACCTAGTCTGTAATTTCCTTAATCTCTCACTTTGTCACCTGGAAATAACTGTCATTTTCTTCACTGCTACAGTTAAAATTCCCTTTTGTATGAGACCAAGAGAAAATCCATATGTATTTGAATTCTTGAGCATGGTCTTAAAGAGTCAAATTGTGGCCAAGTGCCACACAGAAAAGGAATCAAGCAACTACCATAACCCAATACACTGCTGCTTGTAACTGGGATCAAATACCCTTTATGAGACAGCTGTTGATATAATTCTGGACAAATCTCCCAGTAAAGAATGAAGAAGCAGGCCTTAGTCTGCTGGTGAAAAAGGTGGTTCAAACAGAGCTAGCAGTCTGTGGGCCCAGACTGTGTAACCTAGGGGTAAACTACTAGGACCTCAGGTCACCTATTGTCAGATCAGTGGTCAGCAGCAGTGTCTACCCTCAGAAACGCACCTCTAAAAGTAAATGTGCTACAGACAATATTCTAAAACCAATATAGTGCCTGAATTACTGTTTTTAAGGAATAACACACCTATTGTGCTATTCCATCTGAGCAGTGTGGTGCTTGCCACTAAAGATGAGCTCTCTTGGGCTTATCTTCACACTGTCCCTGTGGCTAGAATCTCAGTGAAGGTAAATAGAAGGATTATAATGATATTCAGCTTCAGAAAGAAAGAATTTTTAATTTCATATTGAAATCAGAGACCACGTGGAGTATCATTCTTTCTGACTGCTGCTTCTTTTTTCTCAGATTTGCCCAGAATTGTTTGGAGCTGCTGCTGATGTGGCTACTTAACATGGTGAGTTATAGCCCAGGCAGAGATGATAGCCTTCTTTACATGTTTAAAAGCACAGATCTGCAGGAGTTCAGACTGCTTGTGAACAGCTTTTTGTACCTGCACATACAATATAGTACCATTTGAATGGGTATTTAATGATGAAAACCAAAAATATACCATGAAGCATCTAGTGTCAATAGTTCCTCTTAGATTGAACAGTACTGTGAAAGAAAATGTATCTGATACTCTGCAATGCAATTACCATAGCTTAGTCTTGATGTATAGGCTTGACACAGTAAAGTAGGGTACACAAGCACCATGTGGCTCAAATTCTGAATTTTATTTGCCTATTGGTTGAGCTACATGCTCGCTTCATTGAGCATGACAACCTAGTTTTAAGTGTCATTTAATTTTCATTTTGAAATATAATTACAAAGTGTTCACTGTAAGATATCACTCGTCTGCAAATGTGTCAAGATTAATTTGTGCTAGCTTATTCACAAGTGTCAATAGTTAATTACTGTGTCATCTCTGGATGGCTAAATGACATTCCAACTTCTGATTTTTTACACTGTTCCTTTATGTTATTTTCCATTAGGGGATGAGTCCATATTCCTACGTGTGGGCAAATACTCAAGCACATAAAATATCAGACGTCACAACTCATTAAAATCAACAGAGCATATATTGCTGTATATATCCTATAATATACATTTAACTGAAAAGATAATTCTAGTAATAATGTCAGATTCTTAAAAACCAGACATTAATTTGGATCTGTCTGATCTAATGCCTAGAGAACTAGTGTATGGGATCACTTTTGTTACACTCTTGTACAGTGAGAAAAGGACAGCTCTTTGGTCAGCTGCATCTTTAAAAAAAAACAACCAACCAAATAAACAAACAAAACAAAACAAAAAAAAAAAACAAACAGGAAAAAACATACAAAACCAAAGATATAAAATCTTACTTGTAGAAAACATTTGAAGGTTGGAGTATGCTTAAGGTTTTTTGTTCAATTATTTTCTTGTCAAAAAGAGAAAGAGTTAAATAACGGTTATGGTCTGTCTTATTTGAAATTCCCAAAACTGAATGTCAGTGCAAGAAACAAGAACTGTGAATTCTATCAAATGCCATTTACCTTAGGAAAGAAATTATTTGAATGTCCACACCCACTTCTTTTCTCAGCATCCTAGTATATTTCCTTTTTTTAGGGGGGAGGAAGAAGAACAAAAAAATGCCATTTCTGAAGGCATTTCAGCTCTTTTAACAAAAACATGAAAGAAAACACCAAGCAGGACAGTGTTTATGGCAAGCATTCTGCATCAAACGTTTTCACAGGTTTCTTTCTTGGAGCCTCACCTGTTCTTGCTGTTGGCGAGCAAGGTCCATTTGCTGCCGTTGTTTCTCAATTTGTGAGGCTGCCAGCTTTTTCTGTTCATCATGGGCAGCCAGGAGCTGCTCCCGTAAACTGATCAGCTGGGTGATCATAGTAGAGAGCTGTCGCTCTTTTTCTGCCAGGCTTTCTGGTGTACCTAAATGTGAAGGAAAGAGGTACTGTAAATATGAAACAGGCAATAGAAATATTCACATCCAAAAAAAAAAGAAAAAAATGGCTTAATCACCAACAATGCTTATTTCAATTGGCAGCTTGAATCTATATTTTACTAATCAGTTCCAAAAAAATCTAGCACGTAGCTTTGCTGTGCCCTAAGCAGTGGACACTATAACAAAAATTGCAGCAGAAAAGATACAGAGTATTAATCGTTTTTTTCTGACAGGAGTAATTAACGAAGCACTGCATACAGATAGCTGTATGTTTTCTATCTAAATCTGCCCAGCATGCTAAATACATTCACAGTTTATTAGATATAATTTTCCTTCCCTTTATATATTTTGGTGGGGTTTTTTCCCCAAGTATGTAAAAATCTTAAAATAATTTAAATGCTGTTCAATGGAAGAAGTAATTTAATAATTTATTGATCATTTCTCTAAAATACCCATATATCTGTTAGGTCATTTGAGTAAATGTAAGTTTCGGTTATGGAATGCATATTAAAAAAGAGCTCTGCTTTTCCCTAAGAGGAAGTTAGCCCTAAGGCTAACCTGAGAAAATGGCTTAAAAATTTTCATTTAACTTTCAAAGTTTACTCTACAGAGAGCACCTAATTAATATGAAACTACGGTACATTTATTCTTTGCACTAATGATGCTTAATGGTCTGTTTATGGGTAAATTGCATGGGTCTCCTAAGTACATGGTCCTTTTGCAAATCAATCCAAAAGTATCTCTTACGTATGAAGATATTGCTCTGTCACAAACAGCAATGTCAGCTCCTATACTTGAGCCATACACTGCATTTCTTTGTGTGAGCATGGCAGACCCACAGCTGTATAAAAGGTAACGTAATTACTGTAAGGGAGCAGCTCAGGAACATTGGAAGAGCATCTGAAGATGTTTACAGCTGAAAGTGGGATAAAGGAAGCAATCTTTTGTTGTATAGGAGAACTGACAGTTAGAAAAGTGAACTAAATCAAGAACTAGTCTGGTCTGTAACACAAAAATCAGCACAAAAAAAGAGAGCATTTGCATCCTTCCTTTCCTCCGCTCACAATAGAGGACTGTGAAAAACAAGGTGTGTGAGGAACAGGATCTGGGAGGGAATGGAAGAACTGTCACCAAAATTATGACTCCACCTTCTTCCCAGGAGTAAGATGGATACCTTCTAGGGAAGAGAAGAAAGAGGTTGACAGGTTTCTTAAGGAGAAGGAAGACAAAGCAGACTCCTGCCAAGCATGCCAGAAGCCTAAGATGCTCTACTACTTACATCGTGGTGTGATGGGGCCAATAATATTCTTAAACAGAACTGTATTTTCAAAAGAGCATACAAGAAAACCTCTGTCTATTATAATTTCTTTCTGTGGAAAAAGAAACTGCATAGCTTAACTCATTCACTCTAAACAAACCAATAAAGGCTCACAGAAACAAAGGGTATCTGTTTCTCTCTACACTTCTTAATTGCACTTAATGACATAAAGTACTGAAAATATTCAATTTCTTAGCCACTATTAACTATCTTAATTTTAAAAGAGTCTGCCACAAACTGATGTTTCAGTACACTGTAATGCCAAATCTTAATTTAATATACATGTGACACAGCCCTCCAGATGAAGAAAAAATTAATAATCTCTGTTGTAGGAGACGTTTTAGAAAGCATCAGCAATTTTCTTAGTCACAAGTAGTACAATGGATGCATGACGCTAAAGCTGAAGGACACTCCAGTATTCAGACCAACTCTTTGCAAAATCTTAGTATGATATGCATGACTGAAGTGATTAAAGAATTCAGTGCAAAAAGCTGATACATTTTTTTAAAAAATAAATAAATAATAAAATTTTAAAACAAGCTTAGGAAGTTATGTGGCCAGGAAAATGCCTACACTGAAGGTAGTGGCTTGCCAGGATCCATTAGCTTGTACTGAGCTCTGCAACTTCAGTGTAGACTCTACTTTAACCCTCTTAAAAGTTATTATTCAGTGTCGAAGATTTGCACCATGGATCAAAGGTTACTAAGGTGCTTTTGTTATTTTATACTGAAAATAATTTTCATGGATAAGACTATTCTGCCAAAGAAAACCTCTCTTGCCCATCGTGACTAGAAGAGATCAATCACTCCATCTATTTTAGAAAGCTAATGGGAAGCAACCTGCACTGCCACCTGGGAAACCACAGACTGAGACTTTCACATCTATCAAGCATCTTTGGCATTGCAATGCAGGGCCCTGATCTTCCAGTCACAAAATATTTTACACACCCAAAGCAGACAGTCATCTCATGTTCCATTTCCATATTATTCTGCTTACTCTGTATTTGCTTCATAATATGAGCAGAAAGCTACCACAAAGACTGCCTGCTAAGGCTACAAAATGTGATTGTTTTTATGATTAGCTAGAGCCATTTGATACAGTTACAGCAAATGTATAAGGTCATTTCTTCTTCTTTCTTTCTGAATTTTATGCCATAGCATGCAGAAGTAACTGTTCTTATGTAGGAATACATAGTAATTGTTTTTCTTTCCTTTTTCCCCCCAGATAAAAACATCCAAAATGTATGAGCCCATTTAAAGTACTCCACTCTTTAATTTGTACATACATTTGTGCTACATAATTCAACAACAGAATAGAACTGATGACCACAAAATGTTCACAGTGCTCCTGGAAAATAACGAGACCTCCATGAAGCTGCAGGACACCTAACCAAACACTGCTCAAGACAAGAAAATGCATAAGATGCAGAATGTGGTATGAACAGTGTGAGGGGGAGGTATAATTTAATTTTAGAGTGGAAAATCCCAACCATTCTTTTACAGTTTAAATACCAATAAAAAACAACTTTCTTAGAATGCAGACCAGATTGAGCTGATCTGGCTCAGCCAAGAGAGGTCATCAGTAGCTGTGTGCCATCATCATCTGTTTTGCATCCACTTACTGCAGCAAGCACTGAGATTCCTAAACTCATTACCAGTAAATAAACTTCTGCTGCTGCCTAAAAATATCTATAAATAAAATAAAAATATAGCTCTCTGTAAAATGTATTTGCCATAAAAACAGATAAAACAAAAAGCTTAGTGAAAAATATACAGTAAATATGCCAGCTTCCATAAAATATTATATATCACAGCTTGCTCTCTGTCCAACCCTATTCTTTTACTCCAAAGACAGCTGTAGATTTTTTTTTTCCACGGGGTCTTCCTTATCCCCAAAACACATCTGTCTTGAGTTTCTCTCAGATTTGTCAGGTGGATCAGTGCTCCCCAGGGCCTGCTCCATCTGAAGTATTTTAATTTGACTAAACACCTGATTTATTTTATCTCTCCGATGAGAAAGGCAGTTTGTCTTAATAGAGCCTGTCAGCCTACAGTCCCATTCACAGCAATTTACAGGCAGCCAGGGATGCTGAAAAAGAAGAGTGCTGTGATTCTGTATTTTATCCTTCTCCAGAAAGCACCTAAAAGCAGCTATTCACTGCTACTGCATGTGGCATTTTAGAACTGAATTAGCTTTTTATTCAAGTAACTACACTTGTTGTGAATAGCTTATCTGTAAAATTGCTACATTCACTACTGATTTTATTAACCTTTGGCTCTATCACAAAATGGTCTTCAGTTAGGAAAGACCTTTAAAATTGACACATTTTTCTTAGAGGCCTTTATTTCAGTGACTTCAGATATACTGAATTTGATCCACTGACTCCCTTTACCAGCAGTGTTTAAAATTTTGAGTGTTGCTGGGAAGTAGATAGTTTTTAAGGACTTCTTTTATAAATGAAAAGACAACAGTTAGTCATCAAAATTTCAGAAAAATAGTTATTTGTCCTTTGGTTATATAGTCTTGCCTTGTGACTATAATCATAAGCTGAAAAATAATTTGGTTGTAGTAATATTTCAGTTTTTCTGTCTGTGCTTTTTGTTTTACCGTTTATTTTTGTATGGATATGAGCACAAACTGAGATAAAATGGTCAGTTTGAACAGAACTAAGGCATCAAAGAGAACATTTGAGAAATTCTGGTCATAGGTCAATCTAACCAGGAGAGAGAAAATAAAAAGTAGCTATAAATCTGCTAAAAAAGAGAGAAGGGTTCAACTTGTATTCTAAAATTACATTCAGAAAGAATTCTGCTTGTGGCAAAAATCTATCTTTTAAAACTGATCAAAATATTACATGATTTCTGTTACACAAATTTGGAACAATCCTTGTGGCAAGTTGCCATGAGATAGAGGCATAGTAATAACTGCTGGCAAGGGAAAAAATAAGTTGAAATAACAAAAAAAATAGAATTCTAGACTTACATAGTATAATTTAAACTAATTTCTTTGACACACATAAAAAAAACAAACCACAAGATAAAATCAATTGAATAGAAGAAAAAATACTGGAATCATAACTAAGACAAAAATTTATAGGTGTGATGCAAAGCTTGCTGAAATAGGATTCTTAGTTCGTGACACCAAATTACTGTGGGTTCTTGAATGTGCTTGCCTTGGTTTCCCAACTCGCACAGAAAATAAAACACTACCAATCAGAGTGTTTTATGCCTGGCTAGTTAATGCTTCTGAAGTGCTTTGAGATCTTTGCATGGAGTCTCTACACAGCTGCAAAGTATTATTGGTTCTCTTGAATTCTGTGATTAGTGGTAAGGCATGACAAATATCATCCTTGTTTATGCACTGCATCTAAACTAACTGTTGCCCCAAATACTTACAGGAAATAAAAATTATTAAATCACAAATTATTACTCCTGTTATGTTTTTAGAATAAACACATAGTGTAACTTTTATGAAATCAAGAGACAGTAATATAAGAAAGCAGTGTGGACTTTGCCAGAAACAAAGGGCTTTAAATCACATAACTGCAGTTCCAAAGTATCATCAAAGTATCATCAGCATGGCAGGGGGGGAGGGGGGGGGCGGAAAGCCTTCATGAATCAATTGCTCAGTTAGTTTTTTTGTTTTGGTTTTGTTTTTAAACAGACATTGTTTGAAAAGAAAGCAAAAACACAATGCTAGACATAAAAGAAAGTGTATTTGATCTTAGCTGCCCAGAGATAACCTGGTTAAACCATTCTGTCTAACACAGCAGTCTGCAGCACACATCAGATAGGCTGTGATGTCTCTTCTTCACAGGCTCTGTCCAGCGTTTAGCATTTACCCTTTTTTGATTGGGTCACCTTTTAAATGCCACAAAACAGGGCAGCAAAAGTCAACAAAAATAAACAGGGAAAACAGAAGAAAGTAACAATCTAATGGAAGGGCTTTGGAGATAAAAGTCACTTTGTGAGGGCTCCCTGACTAAGGAGCCCCCTTGCCATTGCAACAGCATCTAATTTGAGTTCTAACTCTAACAGCAGTTTAAAAAGCTTTCCACTCTAAAGGGCCCCAAGTGCATCATAAAGATAAAGCATTTCAGTAGAAAACAGCCACAAAGACCTCTATTATCTTATCAGTCTTTGGTTACAACAGCGGAACCAATATGACTAAATTCTGAATGACTTTTTTTCTCCCTTTCTTTTTATAACACTAGAATACTGGAATTTCTTTATTTCCCGATCAGTTAGCAATTGTTGATGTTCCCATATGCTACTGTCCAGACCTTACTCAATAAAAAGTTTTATAAATGCTTCCATTGTGCTTTGTAACATCCCAGTGCAGAAGGCAGCACAGCAAACATGTCCAGCATACAAACCACACTGGGTAGCTTCTCTTGTGAAGGTGTGAGATTCCCCTGCTCCGTTATGTCTCAAAATTATTCAGTGTTTTAAGCTTTAAGCAAGGAAAAAATATTACCCTGTGCCCATAAACAGTAGTGGGAGTTAATGTTAGTAACAAATGAAAATATTCTGTAGAGTAAAATCTGCCATGTTTAGAAAAACAAAAGATGGCTTAAGTTAGCTATGCTTATGTGAAAGATGGAAATCCTTGATTGACAATCTGCAGGATTCGTCCTAGTTTCACATATACTAAACCTCAGATGTTTCAGACATTTCTTAAGTGGGACTGATTTGAAACTAACATGATTCACAGAACAGGGGAGTTTTGTTAGAATCCTAAACTTATCACAGGCCAGACTGTCCTAGACTAGCCCTAAAACTGCAGGTAGCCGAGTGAAATGATACTACCTCAGTGAGTTCATGATGGCCCTTCATTTTCCCATGTCAGTTTGCTCACAGACAGGTGAGGTAGAGGGCAGGGCCTCAAGCCTGCAGGGCTAACTGCACCCCTGTCACCACAGCCACCTCTCTGACCCTGTAATAAATGTTTCTGACCCTGCCGGCATGTCTCACAGCAACCACTGTGTTCCTCCACCTCCACACCACTTAGTTTGGACCATACCAAAGCTTACATCCAGTCTGTACTTACATCTTGTGTAAGTGGGGGAAACCGTACCTGTGTAGAAGATTGATCCCTGTCCAGATCTCTCCCTGACACAGGTCTGGGACAGAGACAGGGTCCCTGGGTATAAGTGACCTCATAGGTCCCTCACTTTATCATGACACCACTGAGTGTTCAGGTTTGTCTGTACCCTATTCAATCATTTAAAGTGTCAGACCCAGTTGTTTTTTCCCTTCTCAAAATAATGTGAATAATCTTTTCTTCAGACTTCACAAAGCACGTAACAGTTCATTCTGCATTAAGAACAAATAAGTCACAGCAATGTTTATAGTAATGCAGCTGAACATTTCCCCTAAAGATCTGCCATCCTATGATGGCAACTGAGGCAGGCTTATCAGCTTTAGCTTTTGCTAGAAAATATTTATATGTTAGCTTTTCTCCTGCAAATAAACATATCTTTTGAGACAATGTTTCTGTTGTGGCTTTTAACTCTTTTTGATTTCATGTGTATGCTGCTCTTTTTGTTCTCACATTGTTTCTTAGGAATCCTCAAGTGTTTCTTGAGGAATATCTTATATTCAGAGGCTTTCTTCCTTGTCTGTTTTTCACAACAGTTCTAAACAAAACAAAGCAATATGTTCAAAAGAAATTGGATTGGAAGTGATTGGATCAACAAAAACTGTTCACAAGTTACTACCAAACAGCTCCGATACTACCAAAATAATCTGCTAGGGAAAGGATGAGTTTGAGTAGTGCCTGGTCACCTCATGGAGCAGCCCAGTGACACATTGCCCCATGTTTAAAGATGTGATGAATCCACAGTTGAGTCCTAAAATGTAATCCATGTCAGGAATGTAGGAAGGAATGTGATGATAGCCAGAGCTCCAGCCTCCCCCTCCTCCAAACAACACCCAGCAAAAAGCAGAATTCCAACAAACCTTGTGGACTCCTTACTTTCTTCAATACACACAAAAAGAATGTCTCTGTCTGACATAAGCCTTGGAGGACTTTAACTGTGTTTAAAGGTTCTGTTACTATCTCCTATATACAATTCTACTTCAATATTGTTTCCTATTAAAAAACAAAACAAACAAAAAAAAACCCCAACCAAAACCCAACTTTAGTCATTTTCTTAGAATTATCTCAAATTCCAGAAGAACTTGTCATCTTACATTCTAAAATTATACTAGAATTACATACTAAGTGTTAATTCAAGTACATACTAAGTGTTAATTCATGTGCACGGGGAAGAAAAAAAAAATGACAATTTTAAAAATTAATTATTTCTAGGGTTTTTCAGCAGCAAGTGGAGATTTGGTTATGAATGCTTTAGTGCTTCCAGTGGGTTTATAAAAGCTTCATATATACTCCATATGAGATGTTAAGCCTCTGTGACAAAAATACAGGATATAAACAGAGAAATATGTATTGTACATTGCAACTGAAAACTCACAACCAACCTGTTCTTCCTGAATAAAAATATAAAGATATAGCAGAAGCCACAGGCTGCGAGTAATCTGTACAGTGATAGAAACACTAAAATATGATGTAAAGAGAAAAGAAAAATGAATAGTTTTATGCTAACTATAAGGCAATAGCCCAGGGCGTAGCATACCAAAATAAAATTATCATGAAAGAGCCATACAGAGAGAAAAATATGTATTATTAATATTATTATTGACTCTAATGCTCAATTCCAAGGATTTTAAAGTAAAAAAAAAATTACAAACAAAGAGGAAAGATGGCCCATCCATTTAGGGCACTCATTAAGGACTTGAGAGAGCTGAAAAAAATCAGAAAAAATCAAGTTCCCAATAAAAAAATGATGTTCACAGAATTACCAAGAATCACAGAATTACCAAGGCTAGGAAAGGCCTTTAAGATCATCAAGTCCAGCCTATGACTAACACCACTACATCAGCTAGACTATGGCACTAAGTGCCACATCCAGCCTTTCCTTGAACACATCCAGGGACGGTGCCTCCACCACTTCCCTGGGACATCCATTCCAACGTCCAATCACCCCTTTCATGAGGAAGTGCTTCCTAATATCCAACCTAACCCTCCCCTAGAGCAGCTTCAGGCCATGCCCTCTTGTCTTGTTTGTTATTGCCTGAAAAAAGAGCTTGAAAAAATGCTCGTAGCTTCTTCAGTACACTGAAATTAACAACCCAGCAGGCCTGATTCTCACTTCACATTATTTATACATACATGTAGAAACAGAAACTTCAATAGAAATATTATTTATTTCCAATGGTGTGAGAACTGATTGCTGTGTTCCCATAAATAGTAAGTGAAGCCAGTTTTTCACCTTCCCTATTATTTTCTCTCTGTACCTGACTCCAAACTCATGGATTCTCTCATCAGCTTCAGCTGGATTTTGTAATAGTCAGAGGAGCAATAGCAGGCACATCAAATAGATGTCAAAGAAACCTCATCACTGAACATTATGAAACAACATTGGTTTTAATTATGTTCTACCTCTCAGTTTCTGCAAATCTCCCTGTAATAGGTACGTATAAATATTAGTAAAAAGTGCTTATATATATTCTATAGCACTATGCTGGCTTTAAGTCTGAGACTGCTTTGTCCTGGCAGCATCATTTGACACCCAAAACTGCACATAAAATTAGAATTTTTAAATGCAATTTCTTATTGAAGTCATCATTTTCTGCATGAACAACTTCTAACTTAATCTGAAACTGTAGATGTGAAACTGAGAATGAGGTGCTTAAACAGAAAAATAATGGTCCCCCTTTCACAGCAGCTTCAGAGGAATTCCAACACAATAGCATTTTGCCCTAAACATTATTTTACTTTCTGGATGATTCTTTCCTTTTGTGCTTTTTTTTTCCTCCTCTTCTGACTCATAAAATTTGCTGTATGGAATTTTGCTGCAGTAGTACTGTCACTATATCTTAATTTAGTTAAGTAATGTTTTAGATGTTTTAAATCAATGGAAAACCCCCACCCTTCATTTCCAGAGAAGAAAAAATGTATTTTATTTCTAGATGAATATTCTCATCCATGCCTTGACATGGAGAAATGGGTGATTTGACATAGAAATGCCAATCCATGTCTAATATTCATATAAAACATTGCAGTAAAAGGTAGGTAGGCTACTTTTCTGTAACTTCCTCTTTTAGATGTGAAATGATACTATGTTTTGTTTATGTTCAATCATAGGTAGTGTCTTCTTTGGAATTACAATAGTGAGAGTCACAGCTCATGTCAGTCCAGAATAAGTAGGATCTTAACAACCAACACAAAAAAAATTAGGAGTCTACTGAAGAAAATGTAAATGGAGAACTCAGGATCGATTTTGAAATGGACTGTTCTTTCATAACAGCATACAGCTGGATAAAAATCCTTTTGTTTCCTCATTCAATTTTAACTTTAACAAGTGATTTCTGGGTACCAAGATACTCTTCAAAATTAATCTTATTTCATTAATATGTAAACATGATACAATTTTTCATTATTTCAACTAGTATTTCATCCTGTTGTGGTGCAAGTGCAAAACCCCACTTGTTTGGAAGGAAGTCTCCAATTAAAACTTTTATCTGTGATCAGAAGGATGAATTGAATACCTGTTCTACCTCATATTATTCTGGAAAAAGAATTGTATATGTACATGCAAAAACATTACTGGAAGAAAGCTGGGTTTAGAGGAAGTTAGTTAAATACCTCTTTTGGTGAATATAGCTCATATGAAGTAAACTACATCTATTTCCCTATATAATGGGACTCATAGTTACTTGTGAATTCTTCAGCTGTTATTTGTCTTTCATAAAAGGAGTTAATGATGTCAAAGAAGCTTTTGCTTGTTGTTGTGTTTTTTTTTTTTGTCTTCTCACATTGTCTAAAATATGGACTAATAATGAAAGATGAAAAAGAATGATAAGTTTTAAGTTTTCCATTTAAATAACAAGCTACAGAACAGGAGGTTTTTAATTTTTTTTTCCCCCTGCTTTTTTTCACTGTATTTGCAGAAATAACATCATTCTTCTCTTTAAATAGTGAGGAATATTTTACACTGTAGTGTCTATAAACACATACATGGGCTGATGGTAAGAAAAGGTGACATCTGAAGTCTGTACAGCTTTTATGTGTATTCCTGCAGTTGGACATGTGCAAATCAGGTGGAAAAAAACCAACGTATCATCACTGTATCTTCCTGTGGGGCTAATGGTTTTAAGCTGAAAGAAGAGAGATTTAGGTTAGAGATCAGGCGTAAAATCTTCAGTGTAAGGGTGGTGAGACACTGGAACAGGCTGCCCAGAGATGATGTGGGGGCTCCATCCCTGGAGGTGTTCAAGGACAGGCTGGATGGGGCTCTGAGCAGCCTGTTCTAGTGAAAGGTGTCCCTGCCCATGCAGGGGAGTTGGAACTCAATGATCTTTAAGGTCCCTTCCAACTAAAAAAATTCTGTGATTCTGTGATGCAGTGCCTTATATTGAACCTGAGCATCTGTGTACTAGGAAGGTCTATGAGAACAAGGACAGGAATTAGTACTTTTCTCTATGGCTGCATGAAGGGAAGAGATAATTTCCATAGGTGCCACTGCAGTGTCTTACAAAAAGGCTAATCAATTTACATATTAGGATCCATTAACTGGAGTTCGTTTGCCTTAAAGCTAACACTGAGGATCCCACTCCAAAACACTCTAGGAATCTTGCCTCTTTTCTTGTACTAGAAATTGTAACACAAATGATCTTTCGAGGTCCCTTCCAACCCCTAAGATTCTGTGAATTGCATTTTTTCTACTGCATCCAGAATGCACAATATACACAGGAGAGGATATGGGCCCCTTTGAAATGTACTCTGACTTATGATGTCTCACAGTTACTTTTTATATCTTGTTAAATAAGTTACTTCCATAAGTTTTTAGTTAGTACTTATTAGTTACACCACACAGAAATGTCTAAATATAAAGATGAGGAGTATTAGTACTGCAAGATTTATATACTTTAAATATAAATTTTAATTTTGATCTTAATTACATGTTCATCTTTCATGTCTTACAAATACAAACAAGTATATCAATGAAAAAGTTATATTTGCCTCTGAAGATTTTTATTGCCTCTGGTGATAAGTAATGAAGAAGTAAAGTTTTTTGCAAAACAAGGACATTAGCATACCCTGTCTATCATGGAGGCTGTAAAGAAGAAACTTCCTACTGCATCTGAGAAGAGACAATTTAGTCAAAAGCCTTTGATATGTATGGAAAAGCAACAACATTTTATGCATTTAGAATGTGCCCACAGAAGTCAGTTGAAGGGTTTACAGTTATTTCAGTGGGCTTTGAACGGGTCCATTGATATCTTTATTAATAATGGCATAAGGTGGTCAAAATTGGGAGCTCCAGGCTTGTAAATCTGAATACTATTTTAAATTTCTTTCATAATCAAACAGACATAAATTGAAAGTTCTACTTATCTGCTACACACAACCTAGTAATCCATACAACCAATTTGGCAGAGCATGTTAATGCTTCAAATACGGATTATTTTATGTCTTTTGAAATGACTACGACCTCTCTGTATGGGTATGAGGAAAAAACCCAAACAACTAAACTATGCTTGTTGTTCCCTCAAGGTTTACTTTATAAATAATTAATTAAGGACACATTCCAGAACAAATTAGAATTCTATGACCACCTTGTTGTGCTCCTATGAAATATGCTACAAAATTATCAGTTAAGATTTCTAACTGCAGAGAAACCTCCTAAATCACACTAACCAGAGCACGAAGGACGTGGCCTACATTTGCTGAAGTTCCACACAAGAGTGTTCTTCTATAATTATACTCCAACCACAAGCATAAATATGTTTAGCCAGATGTTTCTTAGAAGGGACTATAAGTACAGTTGGAAATTTTCTTAATTCAGTTTCTTTGTATACCTAGTTGATCACAAACCAAAAATTTAACACAGCCCTTTGCTACAGAATATATGCTAATGAAATTCTTCACAGTCCCAAACCAGAAAGTGGTATCATGTTATTTTGTTGTGCTTATATAGGTATTCTGCCACTGAAAAAGGATCTCTCAGAATGAAAACAAACTCTGTCTATTCAAAAGACAATATAATTTAATACTGAAAGTCTTCGGCACAACATTTCTGATGATTCAGAATAATCTTGAAGTACTGGGAACATGCAAGAAACTCACCAAGGGGTTTTGAATTCCATTATAACAGCATTCTAATTCAATATTCTCTACACAGACCTGGGATAAATTTAAGAAACCAGGATGCCATAATTGTTCCTCTCTCCGTAAGACAATAAAACACTGTCCAAGATGCATTTTCATTACTTAATTTCTACAGCAACCACAATGTCATGATTATTTTTCCTTCATAAAAAAACCACTACAACTAAAAACACAAATGAAGTAGAAGCAGAAGCAAACAAAACAGATTTCTACTGAGACTTCTCTCAATTGGTTTTGAAAGTTGATCATCTTTCTTTTAATTGTCCTGTTAAAGAATTGAGTATGTCTAGAACAACATACCTATTGCAACTCTGTGCAATGTTTCTGACATTTCTCAGAAATTATATCAGTGTAACTGTGATAATAACTGTGACTGCAAAATAATGTTTCACTTAAGCAACATATTGTATGCTTATTTCTTCTTTATTAATTTTACATATTCATTAAAATTTCAAACTGTTGGTGTCTCTAAAGATCTTGGGTACTTTTCCAAGGAGTCTCTTAGATTTAACTGCCTCTGGGGGAGGTTTTTTGCGGGATTTATGACTCTTGCAGATAGATCTATGGCCATGTTTTTAAAAATACATTAAGCATCTGACACCTATTGACTCAGATGACATCTTACACTAGCTTAAAAAATGAGATAGATGTGTCTGATTCACATAAAATCATCTTAAAAGTTTTAATTTGAGGTGGTCAGTGGATACTACGACCATGGAATATCTTCCTCAAAGGTTCTATTCGCTCCAAGTTTTATATAGGTTCAAGGGGAGACAGAACAAGTATTTGGTAAAGGGAGGAGAGATCTAATCGACCGATACAAAATAAACCAATCAAATAAGGTCAGGATGTCCCTGGTACTGAAAATAATCAGAGCCTGGGATAATGTTAAAGTATATGCTTTCCCTTTTCTTCCTTTTTCCTGTGTTTTCATTTATTATTACTGCTGGAGTAAAATGGATGTTTGGCTGTTTTTTTCCTCTTTATATTAAAGATTCCATTTCTATTTTTTCTGAGTTCTTGGGTAGCAACTTTAGCCCTTCCAATACACTATTTGGTGATTTTTTACTAAGATTTGTATTTCCTGTATGAGAATTCATACCTGTGGGTCAACCAACAATCTTTCCTTAAGGTAAAAGTAGATTAATTTACTTTTCTGATGTCCAACATCAGCTAATGGACCTGTGTGAAGGTGTTTACACATTTCAGGCAAAACCTTAAATTTCTCACATTGAATTTCACATAGATAATGACCTTAGCACATAAAAAGTTTTCAACTGCACCCTTAAAGCCAACTTCTAACATATAACCATGAATATATCAGCATATTCTGTGATTCTATGATTCTATTTAGATACCACTTTGTAAAACTCAGTAGCACTTTGGTGACTTCAAAGAAGCAAGAGCTGTAGTCACCTACAAATTTTCAAATTCCTTCTTGGAGCTCTTCCATTATTGCCTTGAAATATAATAGCAAAGATTATATTTTTCTGTTCCTGTTCCTTAAGTCTTCTGCATTTAGGGGACTTAAGCAGCTTGCAGTAAGCTTTCTGTTATAGCATGGATTCAACTTATATGGACAAAAGTCCACACAAAACAACCAGCCTGCAGAAGAGGATGAACAAATACTAATCTAACATGTAAAGACAATATGTAAAGTGCATTTATAAGGCAACACACACACACTCATTCACATTTATTTTCCTCTGGAAAAAAAAAAAACAACAAACAAAAACATTTACTGACTCAAGTACTCAGTATTGTTTGAGGCATTAATTCAGTGTATATACTTCAAGAGGAATGACTTTCTCAGTTGCTTAACCAACTGCACAACTCTGTGCCTGCTCTGACATCACTAACACTGATGAAAAAGAACACAACTGTAAAAGCCTGAATAGGTATGCATGGCAAAGGCATTACTTAGTTTACTGACTAACTTCCTAATTCTCACAACATCATCTAACAACTTCCTACTTTCTAGCTGTCAGCCAAGAACATTAAACAAATGTCATGTATCTTGAGGCCCTGAACCACAGAAAACAAACTTTCAGAACTTCAGTGGAAAATGGCATGTTAGTTCTGTTTGAATTTAGAAAAAAAATACGCACCACTCAGAGGTTCTTAAGGACCATCACAGAAAGTGAGTCTATAAATGTTACCATTTTGGACAATAGCTGCAGTCACAGCTCTGGCATTGGTGATGCCGCCTGGTCTATAGGATCTGACTTTGATAAGTGAAGAGCAGTGTTATCCTTTTTCAGATCATGCTGCAAGTGGGCCTACTGCAAGGAGCACTTTTCTCATGAAGACTATTCCATTGAAACAAGTTAAGCATTCATTTTTATTACATAAATCTGCAGTTTTCCCTCACTTCCAAACTTGAATTTTGTATTAATTTCTATGTTTAAGGCAGTCAAACATTTTACACAGGTACAGCTATCAGAATGTAAATTTCTTACAGCAGATTCTGCTAACATGGAATTAACACCTATATTTTCTAACAGTGATTTGCTGTTATGTGATAGCTCTCTTCTGTAGTTGTAACTGTAATTCAAAAAGGTGTTTCTCTCAGCATTTGTGCACATAATAAACAAAAAAGAGAACAGGAAGAGTCAAACCATGACAGGGAGTTACCTGTCTATGAAGTTAGCTAAACTTTAGCTGTGCATGGAGACTGACTATGGTTTTTCCAGGTCAGCAGATGGAGAATTCTCACTATGGCCCACTCACAGCCAGTTCTTAGCACCAAGTGTTCATATTTGTCTGATGGTGGGATATGTTATCTGACAGTATGCAGAGAGACCCAAAGTGCTTTTGTCAATTGCTGTTACCTTGAAAAGTGGCAGACCATAACCTGACAGGCTAAAATATTCCTTTTTTTTAGCAAATATTAAATTTCAGAAGAAGCAGGCACCTCCATCTATGCCTGAATTCCAAGACACACAAAATTACACTATAAAACATTACGGAGGTGAAGAAAACAACAAAATAGAGTAAAGGGTTAATTTAGGAATACATCTTGAAGTAGGAATCTTGTATTCACTGTAATCACTAAAAGAAAACCCACAGTCATCCTGCGACTGTTGCAGAACCTCAGCAATACAAAGGCAAATGAATCCTGGCACCAGAGTAAAGCACCAAAGGTAAAAAGAAGTTATTTCAGTTACAAGCTAAAAAGAACTCTATGATTCTGTACAGAATCATAGAATCATTAAGGTTGGAAGGGACCTTAAAGATCATCAAGTTCCAACCCCCTGCCATGAGCAGGGAACCCTGCCACTAGATCAGGTTGCACAAAACCTCATCCAACCTGGCCTTAAAAACCTCCAGGGATAGGGCATCAACAGTCTCCCTGGGCAACCCATTCCAATTCATCACCACCCTTATAGTGAAGAATTTATTCCAAATATCTAACCTGAATCTCCTCTCTCTGAGTTTAAAATCATTGGCCCTTGTCCTATCATTACCCTGTCTGATTAAATGCCCCTCCCCAGCTTTCCTGTAGCCCCTTCAGGTATTGGAAGGTGCTATAAGGTCTCCTCAGATCCTTCTTTTCTTTAGGCTGAACAGCCCCAACTCTCTCAGCTTGTCTTCAGAGCAGAGGTGCTCCAGCCCTCTGATCATCTTTGTGACCTTCCTCTGGACTCTTTCCAACAGGTCTATATCTTTCTTGTGCTGAGGGTACCAGAGCTGTACACAGTACACCAGGTTGGAAAAAAACAAACCACAGAACAGTTAGGCCCTTTTCATTTTCTCTAACGTCTTATTAAAACTCTGTTCATATTCCCTTGATGTTACCCATCACAACTTGAAGTGTCTGTAAGCTTTCCCACATTTATAAAAATTGAAGTTGTACAAACCTACATAAAATACCTGTGTACCCTACACTGACTTTTGAAATCCTGTAAATTGAGTATACCACCTGAAATTTAACAGCAGATTTTATTATCTGTAATAAGAGTGTATTCCAGCTTCCACAGATAACTTCAATTGTTCAGCAAACAGTTATATCCATGGTCAAATCCCATAACCAGATTTCAAAGTATGGTGAACCTTGTCTACAAATAATTTTCTTACCTTAGGGGTAAGGACTGTGATCTTATTTCAGCAGAACACATTAGGGGCATATATCAATCTACTGTCTTTCTAAGTCAAAACAACTGCAAAAGATGTATCTTCACATTTAGTAGTATGTTTTAAAATGTCAGAAATGTCAACCACTTACTTACTTTCATATTATCCCTAATTAATACAAATTGCATTTAATTTCACATTTAGTAAAACATATTGCTGCCCAAAATAAGGACTATAATTTTTATCAGCAATTATTATTACTGATGTATCAACACAATTATTTAAATTCAATGTATGTAGAGGCAGAATCCATGCAAGCATTTACAGTTTTTGTTCCCTCTGTGCTTCTTCCCTAATTTTTGTGGCTTGGAGCTCCTCCAGATGCTGTCTCTAACTTCATGGTTTTGTGTTTGAGATCATATTTCCTGATTCATAGCATTCCCTGATTGACAAACAGATTCATATATGAAAACATAGAGTTACCTGTATATATTCTGTGTTTGACAGCTGCACTTCAAAGTTTTCCATTCCTGGTGAACCTGCTGTTGCAGAATTTACCCATTTCTTGGGTCCCTGAGTCCCTGTGCTTAGTGAGCTGCTCAATAACTGGTGACACATATGACCCCCACACTGGAAGCTGCACTTCAGACTCAGATAATTTTCCTCTTTTCCCTCCCCCTTCATAAACTAAACAATTTTAAAAACACAGTATTTTGTATTTCTAAAGTGGTGTGCCTCCTAACTGAATGCAGAACAGCTTCAAACTATTTTCCCTTAGTGGCCCACTTTTTCTTTCTGATTTTAATGCACAGTGTAATACCTTCATTGGCAGATTAAAATTGTTTTACTAGAAGTAAAACCTATTATTACATGCTTTTTTTAGTGGTTTTCTCTTGT
The DNA here is from genome assembly GCF_000747805.2 of Chaetura pelagica. Taxonomy (NCBI): domain Eukaryota; kingdom Metazoa; phylum Chordata; class Aves; order Apodiformes; family Apodidae; genus Chaetura; species Chaetura pelagica. The sequence goes on along the minus strand of NW_009952881.1, from coordinate 1,447,359 downwards.
ATAATGTAGGATGAATTATGTAAAACATACCAACCAGGATACTCTACAAGCTGCTACTTGCATGATGCAAACAATCACAGTTTCACTGATAGACTGGGACTTAGCATCTTAAAATTCCTGTGGAAATCAAGTGCATTTTAAGTATTGAGTTTGATTATTTAATCAGACAACTTGCATTTTGCCCCAGCTAATTTGGAAGGCTGATAATATTTTACTCATAAAATAATTGTGCACCTGTTGTGACGGAAACCTATTCAAACAAATCTTAATAGACATGAGGATTCATTCCCAACATGAGTGTGATAGCCTCTCCCTAATGCTATCTATAGGGCACCAAATTTTAAACAGCTATTGAGCAGGTCTTAATCTTGTCTAACTCTAAAAGAGCATTTATGACAACATAACTAACATTAGACTTCACTAATTCATGTAGATACAGACCAAGGTAAATAATAGGATATGTGGCTCAAACAGTAATTTTTTTTAAAAAGGTAAGAAAAAATACATATAGATTAATAGGATGTGCAGCATGACAGCTAATGGCAGAAAAACATTCCTGATCAAGCTTCCTGGGTATAAATATTAATTTTATTAAGACAGAGGGCAATACCAACGATGTACTCATGGAACCAAGGCAGGCTATGTCCTTAACAGATTCCTACTTCTGTTTCCTCTGTTCAGACAACTTTTCTACAGAAACTGTTTCAATATAGCTCTCTCAATTTGCTTTACAATTCATATATTTATATTGATTGATGAGACTTCATCTTTTTGGTGTTTCTGAAAATGTTCTCCCTTGGAAATCATGCCAGAACCAAAAAAAAAATTGAGGCAGTTGAAAAGAGTGAAACTATTTCCTTGAATCCAAAATAAATATTTGGGGGAGAGACAGCAGGGAGACAGTGAACTGAGACCAATTCACTCACCAAGTAAGAGGATAGTATCATGAATGACCTGATGGGAGCAAAGGGATCCTGATTAGCCTGAAATTACATTAATGTTGGCAGGAGGAGGTGAAAGCATGGAAAATAAGCCCAGTTTGGCTAGATATGTCCTCCAGCAGGAAATTGTCAAAGGTCATTAGCCATTTCAGAAGTAAGGTGACACAGTTAGGCAAATCAAGACCACTTGAAAAAAATACTGATAGTTGACCTCTTCCAAGGAGTCAGGTTGTTTAGAGAGAATAAGGACAACCCTTCTCGTATTTCTTCTTCTATTGCTCATTGAGCTTGGGCTTCTGAGGCAGGGGCTGTGACTGTTTGCACATTATGTTCTTTCTATTCGCGGCTGCATCTGAGTTTCCCGAATGTGCTCATACTTTTTTTTTTTTTCTAAGTATTAATGCTATGTCCCTTAAACTTTACAGATGATATTCTGAGTCACCTCTGGGTCCACAACTTGTTAAGCTCCCAGTAAAGTATTTTTAAATATCTCTTAAGGAAAAAAAAAGTTTGATATATTTGATAACATCAGGACCTGCTCATTATTACACAACTTGCACACATCAAGACCCCAGTTCAAGACAGACTGTGTCTTCAGGAAGGGAGTTTAAAACCGAGGCAAAAAGGGTGGCCACAACCATACTTATTAATTGATATCAAAGTCTGATATTGCTCAGAATAGGGCTATTTTGTGCAAAAAGTTTCTTTCCAAATTAACAGCAGAGAAGGACGATGAGAGCAACCTAAGTGCAGAACAGCTTTTGTATAAGGAATTAATAAATATACTTTTACTTTTCAACCTGAAGAAGAGATACCTGAATGTAGAATAGCAGAGAAGGTGAACGGGGAACAGCCATTCTCTGCCCATTGTAATACAAGATTTAGGGGACATCTACAAGGTACTAGGTTCAAATATACAGCATATTGTTAACAGCTGAGATTATCCCCACAGACTTTCCAGCTGTCTATTAAAAGGTTCAAAAGCAATTGAACATGATCATAGATGATAATTCTATCACAGGCCATTGAACCCAAATGTATCACCTCTGAATCAAGAATCCCATTGATCCTACTTTGTGGGAAATTAATTGGATGAGTATATTGAGGAAATATTACTGTATGTTTGTCCTTTCCTTGCACCCTTCCCCAGGTTGTTCAGTATCCATAGAGGAAGAAGACTACAGGACAGTATGTTCTTTGTATCTGACACTTAAATCAAAGCTTTTCTTAATATGAAACTCACGTAACAAAAGACTGATAAAGTACATCTCCAGGTTTCCACAGAATCCACATTGGGCAGAAAATTTCAGTCCTTTCAGTAGTGTGTCTATATAAATCTTTCTAGATAAATGTTTAGATTCCATAATTTGTTATAATTTGTTAGAAATGGGGCTTCCACTCTTGTTTTAGCAGTACAAACTCCTACATATGCACTTGCTTTTCCATAGGAAGTTGTATATTTATCTTCAGTAGGAGTTTTATTTTGCTAAAGGTAAGTAACTTCATTGGTGACTAAGCTGGGACTTGAGTCAAAAGGAAATCTGTCACTGATATCCAGGGTCAAAAAAGAAGGCCTTAAGTTCCAAGTGCTGATAGGCTTCTTCAACATAAAAGTTTTTTACTCAAGTTGAAAACTCTGTAGTTATTAAAGAAAACAATTAAAATTAAAATGAAAATTAAGTAGATCATCCTACCAACAGAAAAAATGGCAAACTTTCAAAGAAAAAGTGAAGAAAACCTACTTGTAATTTTTAGTTTATATTCAACCCTTTCTCTTCTAAAAATTAAATGGCATTTGAAAATAAATACACTTTAACACCATACATTTTCTTGTCACTACTTGTACAAATGAAGAATGGATCAAATTCCAGAAGGCTGCCTTCCTAATGTGTCCAATAAAGGCATTGCTGTTTCAATGTCCTTGTTATTAACATTATTATCCTTTTTATTCCTTTTTCTCATGAAGCATTGATACTGTTTTTTAGTACACTAGTTGGGACACAGTTCCACAGAACGTGGAGCATAAAAGTGAGTGATTTCAGTGTAGTACAGACTTCATATATTTAGCCCGGAATTGTTAAGCTTCAAAATACACCCTGGTAAAAAGTATAGAGATATATGTGATTGCAGTAAGTAACAAAGTCACTGTGTGCCTGGAAATATACTGCATGCATCCTGGTTGATATTATTTATAGAATGTATTCAACAATATGGAGAACTTGATTTATGTGAAAGGTTGATTACAATGTAATTTATAGTTGTGGAGTTTTAAGAACTGGAAGCGGTAATAGTCATTAACTTTTAACATCAGAAGCAGGCATGGTTGTGATAGGTGCCACTGAAATATGATCCTCTGACCAAAAGACAAGAACAACAAAAATGTTTAAATTTAAATAATAGCACTATATACAGTGGGTAGTCCCATTCATTTCCACAGAACTACACTCTGTTTGTACATATCAGGGCTTGACTGTTTAAATCTGGAATCTCAACAAAAGTGTTTTGTATAAAAAAAATCAAGGTGACATAAGACCATACAGTTTAATCTAGTTCATACTAGTGATTAGCCTAACTAATTATATCAGTACCTTAATCATAACTAATAGATACAATGAGGCATGGTAAGTTTAACTAAAATATTTTTATTTTGGCATCCATCATCTTCTGCAAGCAAATCAGACTTAAAAGTACACAAATATTAACTGTTGAAAGTGTTTATGAAATATTCAGTCATTCAGATATCAAGGCATCACTAATTTAGAAGGTCAGCTTAGACCTGGAAATGTATCTTTTGTAACACATTACACAAAATGCCAATGACTTGAGAAATAGCAAAACAAAAATATCTCCCTGACTTGGAGAGATACAATATAAAGCTAAACATATCACTTCATTGGATCATGGTAACAAATACATTATGAGAAACATTTATAGTCTCTGGTAGATTCTAATCAGGACCAATTTCTTAAGGATTTGGGTGTTAAGGTTCTGGGTCACATTGCTTTGTTATGTTTTGTTGGACACTTTCATTGGTTTCACTAATTGGAACCAGTTGATCCCTTTTCCTGTGTATTGATTTTTTAAATCCTAGCAGTTAACAATGATTCTAATGTATCATAACACTTTAGACCTTAATCATATAGTGGGGCTTTTGCTTGTAGCTTTTGTTTGAGCTTTAATTAAGAAGACCTTGTATCACAAAGCCTGAGCTGGGTTTTTAATTGCTAGTATGTATATCACACAGACTTCAAAAGAAATAACATGTTTATAACAGAGCACAAAGGAGAGCTTTGAAATGTCCACAGCCATACAAAGTGCCATAATTAAAAACCTCTGAGTGCCTCTGTGATATAAGACTTTATATATATTTATTTATACATATTTATAAGGCAGATTATTATATGCCCTTAGAATTCATGAGAAAAAAATTTCAGCAGTTATACTGAGAAATAATTACTGCAAATGCAAGCTACAGTGTTGGTCAAGGCTGCAGGAAAACATCAGATTTATTTTCTTCAAAATTATCTTCACATTTGATATAGTGCACCAAGAAACACCTAAAAGCTTGTCTGTGAAGACAAATTTCATAAAATGGAAGTAAAAATAGCATTTTAAAATGTTTTGTAAATCATGCATATTTTAAGAAAATCTGATTCACTGCAAAAACACAGAAATCTTAACTTTCTCAAGGACTCATTCATGCAGCTCTCCAAGATTATTCCAGAAATGGATAATGTTAAATTACTAGATTCAAACAGTGGTGCCTCACTGTTCTCTTGCAGTCATTAATGCACACACAAAAAATGCTCCTAGAAAACACCTATTTCGATCTCTCATGTGTTCTAATACCAGGGACAAATGTCATTTCCCATATTGTTTATAGTGGATCTTACAAGGAGACTCTCCAGTGGGTGAAGTTGCTTCATTTTACTAAATTCAACATTTCCTAGGAAACAGGAATGCTGCCTCCCACCTATCCAAATATTTCAAGGCCATTAGATGTGTACACATCACATGAAATAGGAATTTTAGGCTCTTTTTAACACAGTAACAAATATAAAAGGTGCAGGAATAAGCATGGGAAACCTAATGCAACCAGCCTTCTGTATTGGATAAAGCTATGTACATCAATCACTATCCTTCCCAAAATAAAGCATACTGTACAAAGACAGCATGTGACATTCAAGTCACAATGCCTATAAATATAGATAGTTCCAGTTGTAAACACTGCCAATGGAAGCCAGAGAACTAACCCACAACACAGTAGCTGGTGACCCAGAGTCATTCTTCTATAAGACTGCTAGACCAATTCTGACCCTTTCACGATAACATCATTGCTTAAGTTACTTACAGACTGACCTTTCTTATTTGATCTTCAAAGACCCTGTATGCTGAGAAAGACCATCACGGGCTATTTCAGTAGGACAACTACCTGATGCATGCAAGACTATGCTATTCCAGAGCTTTATATTTGGAACAGAAACAGAAAACTTAAACCAGACTCCCTATAGTGATAAATGATGCTACTCTGCCTAGCTGTGGCTGCTGAAGAAAACCCAGATAACTAAGCAACAGAAATAAATGTAGAGAGGGAGGGTGAGGATGGAACTCTGTGCACCCAAATTTCTTGAAATTTAGAAGACAGCCCTTCACCACTTTGTTTAGTCAAATACATAATTAAAAGATTAGAATGAAAAGTATTTCTTGATCCTAATTTTTATTTTAAAAAAAATCAAGACTGCAAAAGTCACAGAAGCCTAACAATGTATTGTATACCTTAAATGAATGTATTTGCACACCCACACTGGCAAATAGTATAAAATCAAATTATTTCCATGGGCATCTGTGGGGTTTTTTCCAGGTAAGCAGGTCATTTAACTCAACTCAACTGCCTCATAGACTTTTGAAAATTTGACCTATGTGTTTCATTTATAAACATATCAAATGAACAAGCAGACTTATTTAACCGCTCGGATTTGGCTACAAAGCACTCTGCCAAGTGCTCCTCTGAGGTTCATGCAACCTCCCTGAAGTCAATCACTTGTTTGGCTGAAATTCAAGGAAGAATCTGGACCATTATCAATAACTGAAATCCTAATAAAGAAGCTCAGAAAAAGCAGTTTTACAAGCGAAGCACGCTATGCAAGAGTAATTGTGAAGTGGAACAATCCCATTTAGAGAAAAAATAAATTATTCAGTGGTTGTTACTTTTGTATTGGCTTTTATTGTTTCAATTAATAGATATAGTTTATAATTATATCTTGATTAACACTATTGTGTTCTAAATATAGAAGGTAAAGCAAGAAAATACCAATTTTATTTGTTTCTCTCAGCCAGTAATCTTTTCTTCTTGTCTGTGTGCTTCCCAAACATGAATAGAAACAGTTTGTGTCAATGGTACTTTTTTTTTCTGCTTTCTTCCTTTTTTCTGGCAGTGATTCTTAGTGAACTGCCTTCCCACAACCAAGATGCTAGTCTTTCACTGAAAGGGGGAGGGTTGTAGCTGTGCAGAGGAAGAGAATGTGCTCAGGTTATCCTTAGCAAGAACGCCTTCTCTCTCAAATAAACAACTCCCAGTAACAGTCAGTGCAAAGAGCAATTCCTCACAGGACCACACCTCACTTTCTTATAATCAAGATTTTTTCCCTAATGACCTCATTTATTTATTTTTACTGCATCGCTTCGTGTCTTTAACTTAGACTCTCAGTAATGTGAGCAGAAAGGCTGCACAAAAACCAACATCATCCAGTTAAATTAATTAATTAATAAATTAATAATAGAAATTAAGGAAAAAGGGTATTCGATCTCCCAAAGATGACATATTTTCAAAAGTAGTTCTTTCAGACCTTAGCATGCCCTGCCAGTTATCTAACTGGAAATTCATTCAGCACTGTGAAAATGAACTTTAAGATTTGGAAATCTACCACCCTGAACACTGAAAAGTTTGAGGGGTTTTTTGAAAGTTGCTTCTTTGGGAGATTAGAAATTCTTTCTGGTTCCCCTACTTTGCTTTATTTCCCTCTTGTAATCTCATTTGTATGATGCCATAGGCTAGATTGTTGGTGTTGTTTTTCTTCTTGAGATTATTAAATGCACACAAACAGTAGCATGAGTAAATACCAGGCTACTACGTTGGTAGTAATTTTATCAGCTAGGAGCTAACAAGCCTGAAGACAGTGACTAGGCCACTGGCTTGGGAGCACAAAGGAAAAGAGTCCTACTTCAGACTTGCCTCTACTCCTGCTAATGTCAGTAGAGGAAGAATACTGTAAGCATGATGTAACAGCAACCAGCATTTATCTTCCACGTTTGTGTATGCTTGCTTGTTGCTTCGCCTGTTTGTGAAAACTGTTAAATGCAGTTGTAGTAGCAGAGTCAGTATTGTGTCTTGCCTGAAGTCAACTAGCAGCAGAGAGGAATGCTACAGACCTTAAGAATGCTTAAGGAAAGGTGTCCAGGGATGAGCCACAGGAAGTGAGTTGTGGAAACTATCTGAATGACTGTCAACACATAAATCTGGCAAGCCTAATTTAGGTGATCCTTTTTACACAGCTACAATGAAATACCACCAGGACAGATACTTGAATGAGTTGAATATTCTTCCAAATTTGAATCAATATGAACTGTAGGTAGATGAGAAAAGGGTTAGGAGCAAAAACTCTCCCCATATATCTACTAAGAAGATAGGAATCACATAAATCCAGAAAAACAACTTCTTTTTTAATAAATGAAAGCTCATGAAAATGCTTTTTGGGCCACATAAAAGAATAAAGAACCTAATTCTACATTGTTAGAGATCCCACTTCTTTTAATTTAGTTTCACTAGTAGCATTCAAGGAGTTTCTATTTAAAGACTAAACAGCTATTTTGTGCTATTAATGGACGAAAGGGGAGATCTTGGATCTCAGGGGAGATCTTATTGCTCTCTACAAAGACCTGAAGGGAGGTTGTGGAGAGGTCAGTGCTGGTCTCTTCTCCCAAGAAGCTAGCAATAGGATGAGAGGAAATGGGTTTAAGTTGTGCCAGTGGAGGTTTAGGTTGAATATTAGGAAAAATTTCTTTACTGAAAGAGTGGTGAGGCACTAGATCAGACTGCCCTGGGAAGGGATGGAGTCGCCATCCCTGAAGGTGTTCAAGAAGCGTTTAGATGTGGCCTTCAAGATATAGTTCAGTGCTTGGGGTATTATTGGATATTGGATTACTGTTGGACTCAATGACCTCGGAGGTCTTTTCCTACCTTAATGATTCTATGATTCCAAACCATGTTTTCAACACTCTTGAGAGACAATATGGCTTTATGTAGAATATGATTTCCAGACACTATTTTGTTGAATTTTTGTACCATTAATTTGAACATGTTCCTGTAAAACTGTAAACTACATTTCTGCCACTTACATTATTATAGGATTTCTCACCTGTCTAATATATATTCATTGTCATAATTCTACCAAAAAAATCCAACAAGAGAATCCAACAGATTTTGGTCCTGAATCAGCTGAAGGAGCTGATTATAACTTATTTATTAAAAAGGAAAAATATTTCATCTGTTTGCATAATTAAAATTAATGAACTATCTCCAGTTTCCCTTCTGGAAATGTAAAAACCCAAAAACCCTAAGCATCATTTTTTGTCAAAGAGGGTTTTTTTATTATTAATATTATGCATATGATTCTTTGTTTCCACATATTTGCAGTTGCAATTTAATACAATTAAACCAATGAGAAGAAATAAATCTTAGGTAACTTATGTACTTCTCAAACATGCCTTATGACCCCGTCCAGCAGCACAAGACACCCCACCTTTTTAATTTGTTGCTTAATCAATAACACTGAATTTCTTCTCACTAAGAAAATCCATGGAATAATTGATGTGTGGGGAAAAACACTTCAAGTTTTATACATAGTACTTCATTGTCAAGAGAATTCCACTTTTACTAGATTACTGGTTCAATGAATCTTGAAAATGCTGGAAAGTACTGTCTATATATGCAATAGAACTTGTACTCATTTCACTAAGTCCAGAATTTCATCCAGAGCTGCTCTTTCACCAGAATAGCATGAATGTAAAAAAATATATTTTTTTCCCCCCAATTTTGAATCAAAGATGTAGAACAGCAAACACATAATTGCCCCCTTTTGTAATCTGAAAGCAGTTTCTACATATAGTTTATGCAACTGGGAAGAAACAGTACCAAGTACTCATAACTCCTTGTTTTTAAGACATTTCTTCCTCGTCCTGTGGTCACAGAGATGTATAGCTAATGTCAGTGAAAATGTTACTAGCCTGGTGTTTGTGATAACATCCTTGATACTGCCTATAACTGACTGTGATGTACACTAATATATTTATGTGGCAGATGCATCATCTCAAAGATAAACATAAAAAAACATGGAGAGGCGACTGGAAAGAGGAAAGCACCCTCCAGTTATGACTGTTATTTCCATTTTTTTTTTTCTGAACTTTGAAAAATCCTCAATCCCCTTTTGAAAATACATGCAAACATTTAAAACATAATCTAGTCACATACCTTTAATTTCTCCAAGGAGATCGCTTGTGTTTAATTTTTCCATCTTCTCCTTCCAGTCTTTAGAAAGTAGCTTTTCCATGCAGGATGAATCTATGAAAACAAAAATTAAAAATTATCAAATATATTCTCACATGCCAATAGAACAGGTGTCACCTTCACTTTAAAACTGTTCTCCTTGTTCTACTTGTACCATAGTTTCAAAGGAAAATGAACCTGTAGCCAAACTGAGTTCTCATTTAACTGTATTTTAAATCCAAAGTAATTCCACTGAGGTTAATGGAGTTACTATGGATTTAACAAGGGTCTAATTGAAAGAAAAACTTTGTTCAGGATTTATGCATGCTAACTGCCAATTTACATGCATAGGTTGCCAATGTATATACAAATTCTGTCTTTTTCATTTGAGAATGATTGTACACTCCAAATTATGCATGAAGATTTAGAAGCTTTTTTTGGATATTTGGCACACAGTGACATCTGAAACCCATTTTTATACCCATGTCAATGTAAAAGTTATTCATATAACGTCTCCGTGGAATTCATAAAAGCAGTCTATATATTGGATGTTCATAGTATCAGAAATGTTCTCAGTCCACTAGAAACAACATGCAATTATTAGAAGATACGCATTCATAATTCGAAGTTCAGAATACATTTCAAATCTTTGCCCCAAACTGGGAGAGCTTTCTGTAGGCAAAACTGTCACTGAAATCACTACACTTTGGAGAAAGTAGAAGACTGATGTTCACAAGTTTCATACGACCTCAGACCTCAATTTCACTAGAAAATTTGGTATTGAGCATAACAGACTCCAGAAAGGTTTTTTCAGTTCCTAAATTAAACTAATTGGCTCTGAAGTCTAAATTATACATAACCTTCCAGATAAGCTACAAAAGGTGATTTTTAACCTGGCAACTCTAGAAAACTTTACACAATTGAACACTTTTTTTCCTGTTCCCAGTTAGCAATAACAGAATCTCCATGAAATATTGTGCATTTACTTCCATTGCTACACAGGCTCATTGGCAACATCTATGATAAACCATGAGAACCTGTAGGCCCAGTTTAGCAAATTATCAAAAATGTTATTTAGATGCAGCTCTGTTCCTAAAACAAATCTTTGCAACTAACCTTTATTATGATACATCACTCTGGGTGGTACCTTAACTTGTTAGAAACTCTCCTAGCTAGCTGCCATTTGTGTTAGGAAGAGATGAATTTACACAATGTTTTCTAAATAAGACCATTCCAAATTTTGCAACATATGACTCCAGTCACTTAAAAAATACCACTGGGGTATACAAGAAGGCAGAATTCAGCCTAACATTTTCTGATGAATTACTGGCAGATTAAGGCCAACTCATGGCTCATGTTCTCATACCAGCAGTCCCACCAGAAGCACTCACAGAAGGCAAAACAAAAGCAAAAAGCCCAGATTAAGGATGGCAATACAGATCACATCAATGCAATGGGTAACTGTTCCACCTCAGAAGATTCTAAAAATACTCAGAGGGAGGAGAAGCATTCAAAGACATGACAAAAGGAAGAGTGGAAGACTTAGGGAGAAGTTTAGGAAAGAAAAGTCATAAGACCAAGCACATTTTAGGGTGCAAGCAGTTTCGGCCTAAAAATTCACATTAGCATCACTCATTTGAAACAACAACAGAAAAAACCTAACAAAAATGAAAACCAGTTGAAAGCAAACCAAACTGTAACTACCAAAAGATCAAAGATCAGGTTTTAATTGCAATACATTTTCACCGTGAAAGCCTCCGTGGAAAGACAACACAGCTCCTAAATGTTTTTGAAGTAATATTTCAGTAGAAAAAGCTAATTTATTTACTAATTATATCTTTCTGTGGGAGACACAAAATTAAGGAGCTGTAAGTTGCAATAGGCAGTGATAAAATACTTGTTATATAATAACAATTTACTTTTATGAGTTCTGGCCTGATAATAGAAGAATCAAGAAATAACCATCAATTATCAATAGAACATTATAATTTGTCCTTTTTTGTGATATTATCATTAGTTTAAAAGGATGTTTCTGTTTTTCTCCCCTGCCAAAATTTCAGACCCCTCATCCCTGAAAAGAAAAAGAGCTTTAGAGTTTTATTTTGATGTTTGCTATAAGTTATGTATTCTATTGCTTTTTACATCAGATATTTTCTTCAATTCATATAAGGAAGGAAACTAATGAACATTTTTTTAAAAGAAACAATCGGAATATTACAGGAGTTGATAAAATACTTTCCTCAAAAGCACTTGCTTTATTTCTTCTCTTACTGTTCTTATGAACACCCATATTTATCTGTAATGTTCTTCTATTGCATGAGGGAAAAAAACATATTTCTAAATATGTACAAGAAAGAACTGGAATGGAAAACAGGTCTGTCTGTGTGCCTACGTTTTCTATATGCTCACACTGCTAGTTACAATTTTGATCTCTGTATGTGACCAAAAAATTCCTTAAGAAAAATTTCTTTAAACACCCTTATCTCATCAAACTCTGTTATAGATCTGACCACCCAATTTATAGCTACTGTATTTTCTTATTGCAAAGCTTACAAAAACACACAATAAACTTTTCTATAATATTGTAGAAATAACTCTTTTGAAATCCCCATAATTTTAAATTAGCAAGTTTATTATAAATCCTAAAAATTGTGCAGATTAATGGTATCTGTTAAAGCTCTCTGGAGGTCTTCCACATTAGACACAAAACTAAATATAAAGGCTTATACTTGAAAGGCATGTCTCCCTTCAAGTTCTGTATTCTGTGCTCAAAAACACACGTTTTGAAAAGGTTTGTGAATCAGAAAGAGGTTTTTCTTCTTCTTTTCTGTAGTGAAAATTAATTTTTACATACATATAAAATCTACAGAGATATCTTCTGACATCAGTAAACTGTATTCATCCATACTGAGTCGTTTTCTTATTTGATTCGTTATAGAAACAAAACACTGGCTCAGAATCCAGCACTGAACACTGAAGCCTGAATTCACATCTCCAAGGCATCACTCTCCCTGCACTGAGCTCTGCCTCAGCACCAATCCTACAGCTTGTGGAGCCCGACAGTTTCAAAATTCAGGGGTTAAAATTTTTAAAGACAATTCTACAAGAAGCAAAGAAAAAAATAAAAAGCATTTACAAATTTTTAGCTCTTCTCACTGACCTTATAAACCAGTTGCATGGGAGCAATTCATTATATTAGCAACATACAGCTTCTCATCCTTTATATTCTTCTCTTTTGAATTAGGAAAAAATTTCTTTCAAGGACAGCAAACAGGTTAAGTATAATTAGACTGAGATTACTAAATGAAATCATTGAGTATTATTTAATATCACGGTTTATTACATACTTTGTTAGCAATTTTAATTGTAGACTAAAGGAGTTTAAAGAACTAGGAGAATCATGTTAGACATGACAGTCTTGCATAGGTGAATGAGAAGAGGATGTTAAAAGATAAATAAGCAGAAGGGAAAAAAAAAAAAAAAGCTAAGAAAAAAACCCTAGGTGTTAGATGAAAAGACTCTCTCCACAATGACAAAGCATCAATGAAAAGAATTAACATTTGTCCATTGGGTAATCAATCAGTCATGGAATGGATGGAATCCAGCTCTTTGTTGCATGGCTGGTGATGAAGAACAAGTGTGTTAGCTATCACAGCCAAACTCTCAAGTTCTTCTGACTGAATGAAAGTCATCTTGTTCCTATCAAGGATAGCTTTTGCCTCTTGTCTCTTCTTTATCCTTCCCCTTTTCTTTTTTTTTCTTTTTTTTTTTTTAAGATTATATTTTTTACAGTCTTCAACAAGTTACCAACTCTATCTATAGCCTACATGAATACTGTATGACTTTACAGTGGCCTGCACCTATGCTCATTGATTTTGGGGGGTTGTTCCTTTTTTTTTTTTTCCCCCTCTTAATTCACTGAAGAAGCCTTTTATTGCTTTCTTTGAATACAGATGGGGGGGGGAAGTATTCATGCCGTGCGTGTGTTTTTGGTGTGTTTTTTTTTTTTATGGTAAAGTCATACATAAAAGAAAGTCTAAATGTTAGAGTGCAGCAGCAAAACTTCAAAGCACTGACTGTCAGACATTATTATTTCAAATCAGCTTTGACTTTTTGAGACTTAATAAAAGACTGTAGTACAGACTGGCATATTTATAACACCTATACCAGTGATCAACTGAACTGTCTTATTCTTGCTACTGTGCAGAGCCTTGTTATTTCTTTTATAACAAGCTTCCCTCAAAACATGTAGTAACAATACTGCAAACTGATAATTATCAATGATACGAGTTCTAAAACATGACTTGTTTTGCATACAATTCTTCTTGAATACATACATTACTTTGTGACAGAAGGCAGAAACACACTAATTTATTAATAATGATTGCAAATGCATAGCAAGTTCATAAACAATAAAGAAACAATTCAATCAAGGGTATAGGTGACAAATTTCTACATCTGAACTCTTACATCTCAAGGAAAGAGGCATTTGGAAAGACAATATAGAGAAATTAGAAGAGAAATCAGACATTCTACAGAAGAAACTGTTTTAAAAGTGATCAGATCTCCATAGTATGAGGACAAACCTCTTTTCTGCATTTTACAAGAACAATACGACAGAATTAGTGGCATCTTTGTCTCTATTTCAGAACTATCTAGTTATACCCCATCCCAATTTAGTAGATATTGCTAAACATAAAACGACTATTTTTGCAAGCTCTGGGACATTGCTGTAAGCAATTTTATCCATCTCTTCTGTTCTATATTCTCTAAGCTACCCTCAATGCATTTATTTGCCTCCAGCTCCACAGGAGAAAAGGTGTCCTTTGGAGCAGCCTTTGTCAAGTCAGTTCAAATGCCTCATTCAAGTTTATATTATGAGAAGAACAGCACAAATGGAATTACTCTGTCTCTATCTATGAAATATTTGTTAGACAAAAAGTGTTTTGTAGGGGGTTTACTCTTTAAAAGAATGTTAAATGAGATTATTAACTCCTTGGGACAGACACTGTGTGCTTATGAGGCCTACCACACTGGATTCCTACTACAGAAAAGCTGCTTTTTTCCCAAAAAAAACCCCAAAGAGCTGCAAATAAACATTACAGTGGCTACCATTTGGTTGCCCTTCTTTCTGTTGTACCTTTGCAAATCTCACCCCATGACTCAAGGGTAAATATGCTTTTTTCCAAGTGGGTGAAGCTAAGGACCTGACATCTAAAATGAATAATAGCAACACAGCACATCATGCATCCAAAAGAGGAAGGTTTGTTTCAGTAGTCTTCATAGACTACTAAATCCTGTTCATAGCAGAAAAATCTAAATAAAATCAGTACTATAAAATATCCCTGAATAAAAGTCAAGTACAATTTAGATTTAGTCTAGGAAGTGTTTGCAACTTACAATTAAACTAGAACACCAGGACCATTAGCGCTCTTACTAGATCCATTGATAAAAAATGTGAATTATTCAGAAAATTAAGTTGTTGTTTTTTTATCCGGTGATGAGTTTTAATGTACCTGTGTTGGGAACTTTGACTAATTAATCTATCTCTGAGTGCATGACAACAGCTTGTTGACATGCCTTTTGTGAGTTCACTGCCCATCAGATTTCCTTGAGGTAAAGAACCACATAGCATAGATCTATATATAAAAAAATAATTAATTCCTAATTTTCACACTTCATAACACGTTTTTAAAATTATATACTAACTCTAACATTTCAGTATCAAAGGCAAAGGCAAAAGGTTAATTTAATTCACTTTGAACTAACACCGTTTTATAATCTTCTAACAATTCAAAATTAAATTAGGACTTTACATTTACATTCATGATATGAGAAATAAAAATATAATTCAACCATGACCATCAGAAACTTAAGTCTGGTACTATCTATTCCTTTTTAATCCAAGGATGTAAAGTTTGTGTAATGTTACTAAAATAGATTCTTTGTTGCCATAGTTACTTCATTTCTTCTTTCAAACACAAATTATCCTTTCTGTTTCAATAAACTTTAAATAAAAGGAGACAGTAACAATACAAAAGTAATAAAAAATCAGCCTGAAGGCTCAACATCCATAGCTGCAATGTACTGCTACTGTCTCTCGTTCATAAGCAGCTTGGATTCAATCTTGCTGTTAATGGAAAGGCAGGTCAGGGGAATCTCATCTCCTCCTTCTCAATTTCTGTAGTGTTCTCTAACAGTAATTAATTGTTTTGGTCTAACAGAAAATGAAAATATAATGCATTTCAGACATGTTGTCAGCTAGAGAAGTGATTTCTTTGGCCAGCTTTTCAAAATTTTCTTAATTGAATAAACTTTCAAAAGCCAAATTCTTGAAAAACAAAAATACAAACATAACACAGACATGAGCAGCATGACATTTAGAACAGGAAAACCTACTACATAATTTTGTTACATTTACTGTAAAGAAAAAAAAATAAAATCTGTATCTTGCTTCTGCCATTAAGGAGACAAGTATTCTGATTCCCAATGCAACCTGTAGGCAGGATTGTAAAACCAAAATGGACCCCAAAATAATAAAAAATAAAAAATAAAAAGAAAAAAAAAAAAGAAAAAAAAGTCCAAGAAGCCTTCCTAAATACAACTATATGCAAGAGACAGTCAGCTCACAGTAGATGTTTTCTTGCAAGAGCAATAAAGGAAATTCGACTGAGATCTGACTAACATTACAGTTTTGTTTAGGACATGGAACCAAGTAAACCTGCCAACTGCTGTACATTTTTTCACAGTGACAAGATTTCCACAATATGATAAAATTAGATCTGTAAGAGCTTGGAGAGCTCTCTTAACTTTTAATTAAAACTCTCCTAGCTCACTAAAAATAATTAGGCATTAAAATGTTCTGGTTTTCCTCTGAATTCATTTGCACTATTTGAATGGTCTAGATCTTGCATGAAACAACAGACATCCTAAAGAGAAACATGGGAATTTAACTGGGGGTGATTTCCAGACCTGTTTTCTATGATGTGGCTAGTGGGAAAAACTGTAGAGTCTATAGCTTGTACCAATTCTGCCTAAATGGCTTGTTACAACAGGAATTCTCTAGTGCAAAGAGCATTTGCATTCTGCTCAGTGCAAAACTCCAGATAAAAAGCAGTTTGAATTTCATGGAAAGAATAAGCCAAGATAAAGTTCTGAGCTTTATTTTTATTTATTTATTAAAAAGCAGAACCTTTAACCTTGCAAATGTTTTTGTTCTCTTAAAATAACTCATACAATGCTATATGCCACACTATTTTTAGAAAAGCAACAAGAGAAAACATGCTTTTCCCATACAGCAGGGCACTGATATAAACATCAACACAGATGCTCTATGAGAGAGAGCTGGACTTCTGAAGCACTTGATCATTAAGGAATGCACCAACTGTTTTAGATAATCTCATGCCAGCTCCAATTCTGCTCCACACTCCCCTTTGGGAGTGGCAAATCTTGTCCTGCTCCTAATTTTTCATTTTACTCGTTCCTCCATTATTTTTTTTTTTCCCCAGAACAGAGGGAAAAAGGCATTGTGTGCCAAGCAATGCAAGACTAGAATCACTTCCCCAAACAGAGCAAAACTTTCAGACAATTAACCCTCCCCTCTTCTTTCAGATAAATTACTAAGTATAAAATGCAATCTGTTTCCTTTGTTTACTCAATATGAACAATTTGTAAATGACTCAAGGATAAAATTCAGAAAATGTTGTGCTAAATTAGAACCATTATAAACATGCTAATGACTGCTCAACTAAAACATGCAAGATCAGTGTGAAGAAATATATTTAGTTCCTGTGAAATACGGTTGTATTGCCTCAGAACTATTTGGTCACTTAGATGTATTATTACTTCAGGAAAATGTTAATTCCGTGAACACTGCACTAGATAATACACTGTGCATGTCAAAAGGCACTTTCTCAGTGTCAGTGTAATAGTTTGGATGCAATGTTTTGGCATGTTAGTAGAAGAGAAGTATCTTTTATATTTCTCAAAATTACATGTACATTTCATTCCTCCAGTTAAAGTTTCCCTTCCATTATAAGCTGTATTTTACTGTCAGATTGGCCATATTCATTGAAGTACACATCCTTGTCTTGTTTACATTACAATGACAGCATACTACATATTATATGTAACCACCTATTCCCTAAGTATATGCACCTCTGTTTACTTTCCAAGTGAAAACATAATATTGGCAAGAGAGAGTTGCAGGCTTCACACAACCACAGTCAGGGATAGTCAGGAAAATGGGAGCACAAGTTGCTTCCAATGCCCAAGCAAAAGATTACATCAAATTATATAATAAAGGAGAATGGTACACTTATCTTCCTGTCTCATACTATGTATCAGCAAAGTAACAAAATCAATAGGATGTTTAGAATTTGTTATTTTGCAAAAGAAAGTTGTGTTAATGGAAGCAGATCTCAAAATCTTCATTATTTTCCTTTGCCTCCACATCTTTACATGTTTCTGTATTGCCTGGCTCTAGAAGATCAATATTTTTTCCTCAGAGTAGAAAAGAGACTGAGGCAATATCTTAGCCAGAACCAATCAGCACAGCTCCATCAAAGTCTATTTAGTCTTACATAGATTTTAAATTTCTCCCAATATTTGGCCTAATTGTTCTTTCTCTTAATCTCATGCCCCTATTCCTTGTTATAGTTCTATTATAACCCTAAACAATTCACTTTCACCATTGGTATCTACTCTGTTCAAACACTTGTGAGTTGAAGTGACATTCTTCTCATTCTTAGTCAAACAAACTATTGAGAATTTAATCTTTAAGTCTTTCTTTGTAAACTGCTCTGGGACAAATTGTGTATCATATGGTCTCTAAACATGCACCATCCTTCTTTAACAAACAAATTTCCCTAGTAATGCAAGCAGTTGCAGATGGCACATCAGCCTGTGGTCAGCTTCATAGTAAACCCGCTCACTGGATGCATCTTATCCAAGACACGGGGGCATTTTACTTTCTCTTAACATTGCACAGCTCTCCTAGATTCTCATATCTAGCTGAAGCACGCAGAGGATCCCACCTCAAGATTTTTTTTGGTAGTACAAATAGGAATTTATGTCATGGCATGGTCTCCTGTCAAGTGCAGTGCCAAGTAAGTACTGTATCATTTAATTCCATAAAATTACTATAAAAATATTAGTAAGAATTTTGAGGAGTAGAAACATATTAAACCAAAAGTAATACAAAAACAAAAGTTTGTGGAGCCTCCTCCACACTAGGTTAGTTTGCAGAGGGCAGGGCAGGGAGTGAGAGAACTTCCTGAAAAGCAAGAAAAATTAGTTTCTATTAAACTGATTAATCTTCCTTGGAAAATTTGTGATGCCAGACGATTTATGAACAAAACATGCATGATTCAAAAGACCTCTATTTTGTTCCCCCAAATCATGCTCTACTCATTACCCTAATAATGCAGTTATAAGCATCTGTTTAATGATTTGAAGGCTTCCTAATATTGTGTATAAAAATCTTAACTCAGCTTTTACATAAAATATTCTGAAATTAAAACAATTGTATAACAGAAAGCATTTTTCATGAGAAATTTTTAAGCGTTTTTGTACGTAAAAGTATAATACAAAGAATGCAAAATAATATGCTCTTGATTTGAAATTACTTCAAACAAGGATGCAAAGGAATGAAAACAATAGCTAGAATCTCCCCTCTATTTAACATTCCTGCAGGTCTCTGTGGCACATGATGCAGACTTTTCCAGGACATTAAAATACACTGACAAAATCAGTTCTATACTCTCCTTTATACTCATAAAATTCTTACTTAAACAAATTCTCATATTCTGTATAAACATAAATATAGAACAAGCAAGATTTTCCTGAGCTAATTCCAGCAAACAGAGCTTTAAAAGGTTTACAAATCTCACAATTAGTCAGGGATATAATTCAGGAATAATAGCTGGTTTGTTACAAACCTTTGAAAAGATGTATTAAAAGAATGCTCTAATATCTTCAAGAATCTAAACACCTTCATTTCTCTACATAAATAGAGCTGAAAATGAGCCACCAATATTTTTTTTTCTTGTAAAAGAACTTGATTGATTTTGTAAAATCAAGTACTGGAGACATATGGAAACACTGGAATTAAAGTTGCCGAGGAAATCTTAATTCAGCCCCTATGGGAATAAACATCACGATACATTATTTAAATAACAATTATAAAAACCCCAGATTTTTAAACTCCTGATTTGAGTTTAAAAAATGTATGTACACTTTTTATTTTTTACAGACTTTTTGCTACATTCAGCACATGGGAGAACCCCAGACAAAAGCATAAACTGGAACAGCAGAGCAAATGAGGCTGTTGCCCATACGATCATTGGCTACGTTTCATTGCAAAAGTTCCAATAAATTAAATGAATGAGGGATGGAACTGCAAAATGAGAAATAGTGGGTCACTGTTTCATTTTCCGGGAGTTCACTTCAAAAAACTTGGGGTTGTATTTGAGGGATTGCTGAACATCCACAGCTGCAGCTGTGTCAATGTAAAGTCAATGTAAAGATTGAGGCTACAAAATATATAACTATATATAAACCACCGCAATTCCCAATTCTTGGCCTCTGGAAAAGAATCAGGACCTAAACACCTCAAGCTGAGCAACCAATAAATAAATGATGTTTTTGAAGACGCACTCTTAGTCCCACACTTGTGAAGTTGGTATAGTGACTACAGATTTTTCCTCTTTACGAAAACTTTGAAAAGATTATTTGCTTGTCACACATTTATAAACTATGCTGAAAAACTCCAGCTAAATGTGTAAGATCCATGTCTTCAGAGCACAGCTTGAATAATAAGTAATTAATAGCCACAAAGGCTTCAGATTGAGCAGTAAGGATATAACAAGCTCCTGGATAGTTTCACATTCACAGAGGATCATCCTGTTAGTGAACCAGATGAATCAGAATTCTTTTTGAAGAACAATATTGTTTAGCCATGTACGAAAAACTGTACTTACCTACATGGAAACAAAAATTGTCTTAATTTTAAAATGTTTAAAGCTTTGTTGGGTAGCTAAAGGAAGCATTCATCAGTTATGCAGATATTCTGCAAAATTAAAACAGTTTTAGAACTGTTACAGCTCATATTTTTATAAATTATATTTATTAACCAGATTTGGAAAGAATGAAAATTTGAAGGGTATTAATCATATCAAATTAAAGAGAGAGTGAACAGGAAATGGACTTCCATTTCTCCACAGTGGACTTCACAAACTAATAACACTAATAAGCGAGTGCATGTTGCACACTGTCCTGGTACGGCAATAGACGTAGCCCCCCTTGGATCTCCTGACAGAGCAAATCTGGCCATCCCCCACATACAGGCTGACAGACCTGTATAGGTTCCCATCTGCTTAGAGCAACTAATGTCACAGTGTGAACTGACTCATTAGCTCATCACGTGTTTCACATCAGAAAATATTTTTTGCTTGCAAAGCTGGTGCACAAATTAATCACTATATACATCTTCCCAAAATACATGGCATAGCAATACAAGAAATTTCAGAACCAAGAAAAGGGAGTCTTTTGGAAACACCTGAGCGGAGGCTTAATACTACTTGAAGAGTTCCCTTCCCCAAATCTGCTGTCCAAAGAGGAAAGTACAATGACATTGTCATAGATACAGACAGAATAAACCACAGTACGTTCATGCTACCTGCTTCAAATTATTCTTTATTTCCTATTCTGCTAATAAACAACCTTTATTTTCCAGAATCATCCTCACTACAAGCAAGAAGTAGGCAATAGAGCTCTCAAGAATTATGCCACGACCTTCAGTAAAAGCTATATTGCAGGTACACAAAAATAATTTACATTATTTCTGTCTTAAACATTGTCTCCTTGCCTTCAGTTGATTTAAACTGGACTCTATAGTTTTAAACTAATGAACTAAATTTTAGCTGTGTATCTCCCTAGAAAATGTAAGCATGCATGAAATCCTACATAGCTACTCTTAAACTGTAGATTAATGTTGTTTTATGATATACTCTTTCTATAAATGCAAAAGAATCTAACAATTATTCAATTGTTTAGAAGGATTTTCCCATATTTAGGACCACTAGAAAATTCCATGTTATCAGAACAATCCCTACACAAAAGATTGTTCCATTTCAATTTCTCCCTTATGATCTCAGAAGTACTCATCCAGAGAACAGGACAGGTAGGAAATATCTTTATTCAAATGCTAAATGACCAAATTATTATATTGCCTTACTCAGTCAAATATATTACCAAATTCAGTGCATGATTAACAGGTGAAGATTTTATTCCTATTGCATTCAAGAGATCACACTCTAATGCATTTAATGCACTTGTACTCTAGGAAAAACAAAATTCACAACAGGACCAATATATTTCTTCACTGCAAGCTATATTTCCCGTCTTTTAAAGCATCTTTAGCAAGGCCACTGCAGGATTTCTGAAACTAGATACTTTATGTGTGTATGCTCTTAATACAGAAAAAGTAGTGTGACCACAATGGTTTGAACGTGCTATGCAAAGTCTTGTTACTATCAAACCAAAGGCAGAAGTTTGGGCTGCTGCCAGGTTCTCCACGTGCTCACGGTTTGGTCCATCTACTTTTTGTTTATATACATTAAAGTTGAGATTAATCTCTTACCCTTTGGTTGCATTTTCATTATCTTTAGTCCACGTGAGAATTATCTTATCAGTTTGAGTGGGGTTTTTTTGGGGGGCAGCACAGGTTATACCTTGATGTTAGCGACAAAACTCATTGTATTAGGTAAGCATGTAATCTTTTTTGTCAGCTGATCACTTCTCTAATCTCTGTGCTGCAAAACGGCCTAAACCCTACTCCTATGTTTGCACTCACACTATTAATATAATCAGCAGCACCAGGAAGGCAGAGTCTCAAACATCGCAAGTTACACATCTCTGGTTCCTTAAGCTTTTTTTAAACACTTATTTATGGGCAAGGTATAATTTACACCACCTTATGTATGGCTGGGCAGGTGGCACACTGTGACTGCTGCTCCTTGTATCTAGTACGCAAACATCATTGTCAGTGGTGCTCACTTTTCCCCACCAATCATATTTTCACCTGTTCTCTCACATCATAAGATTTGACTGAGCGCTCTCTGGGACAAGGACTGTTGTTTGCTTTTACTATTGCTATATAGCAGTACAGCCTCTAACATGCTTCCTGGCAAAGGCCCCTGGAAAAAAACTAGAAGTAATCATCTTAGTTACTTGTAATGAAACTCAGAGACCCTTCAGAACTCAGTGGCCTAAGCTCCATGGAATAAATTCCTTTCTTTTTTTTCCTTTTTCCTTTCAAAACTGTACATGTCATGGAACTTACTGTCTCAAATGGAACAGCTGCTAGTGCTCAGCCTAAGCCAGTGGTCAATGAACATTTCCTGTGAAAATGGAGGAAGGCACCATGCACAGGCACAGCTTTTCCCAAGGCAAAGTCATCAGTGCAGCTCCCAAAGCTGCTGATACAAATGTTGAAGTCACATGGAATTTTTTTACTTCTGTAATGAGTTTGCTTGAGTTTCTCAAGTTCAGGAAGCTTCCAATTTTAGGCAAGAAGAATTCTAACGAGACCTTGCATTTAGGAACCACAGTTCCTTTCTACACACTGTTTCACCTCTAGAAATTTTCAGGAATTGTCCAAAAGCTTTTTAGCTGACAGGAAATAAATTCTTTCCTTCTTCAGCAAAATGCAACTCCCTAATGGGTTTGTTATCTTACAAACGGTGTAAATGTGAACTTTGATACAAAGACAATAACATCTCCCTTCTTCTGAAAACTATTAAGTGGACCTACTCAGCACGTAAGACTACAGGCAATTAATTCCAGAACATAAGTTAAAGAATTTCAGTAACCACAGTCCATTACATTTTCCACTTATTTACAAAATAAGTATAATATTTGCCCATTTTTTTTTCTTGCAGCTTTTTTCTCTTTTTGCACTAGTGAAATAATTTCACATTATGGATAATGACAGAGATCCAAACCCCAAAAGTGGAACCTCATACTGTATTCAATAGCTGATCAGATAATAAGAACAAATTATAGGAACATCTATAGGAAATCTATAGGAAAACTGCGATAATTGTTTACTGCAAAGTCATGCAGGAATCACCACTCTGGTGCTTAACATTTCCAATCTAACAAGGCTAACTTTTGCAAATACCAAGTTAAAATTTGAACACCACAAGCATGTTACACCTATACTCAAGAAAGCATTTTTAAGCAAAAATGCTTTTTTTTTCCTTTGAAGAAGCTTTCATACCTTTATAGCAGAGACAACAAGGACCAGTATTCCACAGAAAGGGTCAGTAGTTCAGCCAAACACAAACCTACCAAAAAACAACTTGTAAACAACTTATTTTGCATCCAAAAAGACACCTTATCTTAATGGTCAGATACACGTGTTTGTGTATCTGTATCAGATACACATCTTTGTTCATATCAAACAGAATTTAGGATATTTTAAACATTGCTTTTACAACCTCCCATTCCTCATTTAGATGGCACATCCTAATTTCCAAGCATAAATTGTCTTCTTTTGCAGGTGTCCTGGTTTCAATTCACAATATCACAGCTCTAACAGGCAAAGTTATCCAGAACAGCTCCCCAAAATTAGACAATTAATCTCAGCTAGTAGATGCAGTCCACTTGTTGGAAAACAACACTGAGTTGCCAACATCAACCATATTCTATAACAACTTGCCAGAGCTAAGGTGCCAAGTGCCCTCCTCTACTGGATGTTCTCTATGTCTTGTTGATCAGAGGCTGTGACTACAATAGTGTCATTTAGTAAAAATCTGGATTAAATCAAGGAAAAAAAAAAGAAATAATTTATAACTCATCTATGGGTACATTCTGTCTTCGGTGTGTGGCTGAAACTCCCATTAACACTAACACCAGCTATGCAGGCCTACTGGTGGGTGACTTACCCCTGACAGAAAAGTGGTTTTTCGCTCAATGGATTTTCTTTGATGAACTTGTTGGCTACTGCACAGTCATGTGTATGTATTTAAGTGTTTCTCTGTGTGTATGCATATGTATATTTCTACAGTGATGATGTCAGTTTGACTAAAAATGCAGATAAAGCATTTCTTAAGCCAAAATGGGCCAAAGCTAATTTTCCCCATATAAACTTTGGTTTGGCCCTTGTTTATCGAAACCAGAAAGGTTTGACAGAAAAGGGGATCCAAATTGGTTATCCCAACAAAAATAGAAGTTCGGGCCTTACTTAAGACTTACTTTATAGGAACCGTATGCACAACTTTCACTTTCTAGAAAGTGGTTTTCTCTTGAACACACATCAGAACCATTCATCATCATATAATTGCAAGTTGTCAGTCAGAGCCGCACCCTTCACGCAGTGGCAGGCGGCCAGCACATCTGTCAGAAGCACTCACAAGCTTCCGTGTGTTATTGTAATCCCCTACAAAAGGAACAAGATTGTTCATCCAGTCCACATTTTCCAAATCGAATGATGACTGTAAACCCTGAGCCTGGAAAAATAACAGCACTGACTCAAAAAATGCCACACTTGTCAGGTGACCACAGGCTAAATGCCAGAGAGCAGATATGAAATAATGCTAATCCCCACATGTAATGCATAGGTTTTAGGGAACTGGGTTCTTTGTGCACAAAAGAGGAAAGCTGGGTTCTGTGCATAAAATAGAGTGATCTCCAATGGTGAAACAGGCTGCAGGAATAAACTATTGTACCCTCCCTGCAAACACTTCTTGCACTGTAGACATGCTTAGGAAAAATTTCTCCTTCTTCCTTTATGTTTCTATGCTTTTTTTTTTTTTTCTTCTGTTTTCTTTTAGCCTTTCTCTAGAACCATCTACTCTTTGTATTAACACATATTCTGTTCTCCTTTTTCTCTTTTTCTCTGTACCTCTTGACAGCTGCATTCTGATCAGACAGGCTCCACAGGTAGCACCTCAGGACCAGCCTGGATTTAGTGAACCTGAGGACTTGGGCCAATGCAGGCAAGATTCGCTTCTTGCAAATGATGTTAAGGACTTTACTTGAGAATTAAACAGCTTTCAAGTAATTAAATACTGCTTACACAGGGCTTCAGAAGCTTATTTGCAGAGTATACACATACAAGAGCCACAAACACTTTGGAGAATGAAGTAATAAGCTTTACCTCTCTACTTCCACTAACTCTTTTGTACTCCCTCTCCAGAAAAGTATGACAGCTCTATGTTCAGAAACATTGAGTACAACACATGCCATTTGCCTTTGAGGCAGCAATGCAGCCACATGCACCCAGCAAGATCTTCAGAGCAGCTTTGCTTCAGCGGGTGAGGCTGTGGATGGAGCCTTGTGCTTCCCTCTAACCAGCCAGATATTTATACATGCTTAGACATAGAGATGAAACCATGACTTCTATCTGGCCTCCTCCCCACACCTCCCTCACCCCCAGACCTCTTCCAATAATTTGCTTCCAGTCACTTTAAAGCAGCAGGGGCAGACAGTCAGCATCCATACCCAATGACAGGGATTGGGCTGGTAAAGGCTTTGTGCACTTCACGCTACTACTGGGCATTTTTATCAGCCCTTGAGACAGGCAGAGTGCATATTATACATACATACAGACATGTACAAACATACATTTCTGAAACAATTTGAAAGATACATGATGGCTGACCTGCAACAAAATTTATTTACAAGAGCAAATAGAGAAAGCATTACTCCTGAGTGATACAGCCAGGAGTAAATTACACCATCTCACTTTACAAAGGAAGATAAATATCATAACAAATTGACTCTCAGCTCTGCTGCACACCTATATACACACAGTGTTGTTGTTCAAAGTAGTGTCAAGAAAAACGTGACAATTCTGTGACTATCTCAAAAATAAGTCTCAGAGTCCTGTAAAAGTACCATGCAAGCATGAAGAGGCTACAGAAACTGTTCTGCTTACTCCTGGACAGTCACAATAACTAGTCTAACTGGTCCACCCCTCGAGAATGAAGCTGGAATATAGAGATACCAGAGTTTATCATCACACTCCTGCAAAACATGCTGGCTTTCAAAATACAATTGAGGGAAAAATCAGACCCTCAATTATTTTGTAACTCCGTTTTTTAACGGTCAGAAAGATCTTTTTTTCTTACATAACTACTGAAGAATGTAATTATTTTGCAAAATGGTAATACAAACAGCTTTAAGCATAATAGTATCTTTTTTTCAATTACATTATCTTAACTTTTATATATTTTCTAAGTTTACTTGACAATGTTCATTTTGCCAGAACCATGCCACACTGAGTAACTCCTGATTTTTGGTATGAATGAAGACAAAATTTCATTAAATCTGAATTACATTAATTTGAGGGTTGGGACATCATGAGGTAATAATATCTGCTATACACTGGGTAAATAAAAATAAATGAATGCTTTCCCTTTATATATAAATATATATATGAGATACTAAAAACATGGAAATATAAGAACAACATATGGTCAACAAGAAAAATAAAACTGAAAGACTTTACTACTGCATGGCAAGGATCCAAACTAAATTTCAGGTAGCAGATGGCATGAATAGGATACATGAGAGAAACAGGCAATTTCAATTATCTCTGAATAGTTCACAAACAGGAAAATTTGGCAAACCACAATTTTTTAAAAATGGACTTGAAAAATAACATCATGTAATAGAGATAACTGAATTGAAAACACAACAAAGCAAAGTTATTAAGCTCATCCTGACCATAATTTCATAATGAGTATTAAATGATTACATGTGACAGAAAAGAGCTGCCCCAAATATTCATGCCTGGAAAGTGTAATCATTAATTATTCCAAGTAGGGCTCAGAATTTCATTTCAGTTATTATCATGACCCAAAAGTGGCCAAGAAATCTTGCTCACTGAGTCACTCCTTAGCTTCTGTGCAATTCACACATTAAAAAAAAAACACAACAAACAAGTATAATCTGGACCTGGTAATTTCTTAAGAAATTATTCAGACAAATTTCAATGGGTTTTATTCAGCAGAGGTCAGACTTGTCCACAGATGTCATGCAAAAAATCCTATTATTTTGAGTCATACAGTGAAATAAGATGCAAAAAGAAACTATGTTGAAAATCTTTTCGGATTCACACTGAATGAGAATCTAGCCTTCACAAAAGAGTTTGCTCTTTTAAATTACCTTTTGGAAAAATCAAATATGACAGGTGGATCTCCAAAACTGAAAAATTTGGTAAGTAGAACAGAGGGTAATATCCTAAGTATTTCATTGAGATGCTTACAAATGCTGTGTAGAGTCAGTCAGACAAATCACCTAGGAATCAATTCATCAGACTCTGTGCTATTGCTTTCATGCTCCCCTCCTTAATTCTCCTTTCCACATAAGAAATGTGTCAGACATAAAGATCTATTAGCTCAAATCCCTGAAGTTCTTCAGATATCTAAGTACAATTTAAGTCCCTAATTGTCAGTTGTGTAATTGGGACCTAGATAGCTAAACAATAGTTGGGGTGTCTTTATTCTGCTGAGATGCAAGCTTTTCTGTTAACAAAACTCTCAGCTTTATCCCCATGAAAAAAAAACGGTTAAAAAGCTCTCAACTACTCCATTCTTAAGATAGATTAAAGAGAAAACCAAATAAAAGGGGAAAAAAATTCCTTCCTGCATAAGTATAGGCAACCATTTTCACTGAAATATATATATTTTTTTATTTATCGGATTTGCTGGTAGCAGACAAGATAGCACAACCAAACATCGGAAAAGAAAGGGCTTATTGATCACTGTGATTCCAGAAACATTTAGTAAGAATTGGAGAAGCTTTTATTCAGTTCAAATGATAAGTATTTCTCTTTTTTCATGCTAATAAAGAGAATTTGATCCCTGTTAAAATGGAAGGTTGTTCAGAAGGCTTTATCAACACCACCTTCAGCCTGGCATAATAGAGGCACAGCAAAATCAACAGATGCTTCTGAGCATCTCAATAACCGAGGTCTCGGTCTTTGAAAGAATGACTAGTCTGCCATTTCATAACTGTCATTTGAAAGAGGAAAAGTGTTGTTTAATGACAGCTGGGGTTTACTGCCCAGATGATTTGGAATAATACGTAGAACTCATGCATTTTATGTACATCGAATGCTTATGAAACTTATTTGTACATCTGTGTGCATGTAGCTAGGTACAGATATTTACACAATTGCAGGATTTTAAAAGTGGTCAGAAGCTTTAGGTATGGTTCTTGAATCAAATTACATCTCATTTTCAAAGCTGGTGGGACCAGTAGTTTTGGAAGTTGAAGTGCTGAACATATATTAAAAATCAGTCTCAGTATGTTTCAAGTTAGGCACCCAAAGTCAGTAACCACAACTGATCACTTGGGTCACTGGAAAGTATGTTCACAGAACACACAAGTACAGAGTCAAGACACTACAAGCTAAATATCACTTCCATTAGGGGAGAAAAAAAAAAAAAAAAAAAAGCTGTTGCATAAAACCCTTCAGACAAAGCAATACAGGAGACACCAGCTGCAAATACATTTTTAGAATTCAGAGCATCCTTGAGGGGAGTCAGCTACTTGTTTTGGGGACCTTACCCTTTCTCATCATACCTCAGACAGCCCTTTCATAGGTCTTTCTACCACAACTCACAGACTGTATGCCATACCTCCTTTCTTGGGTGTATGGGACACAACAAAAGCTGATAAGGAGTTATCAGATATGTTAATGGCCACCCCATAAATTAGGAGGTCCAGTCATGGAGGGATCTCTTGAGCCCAGGAGTCCTGGGCTCAGTAACTGTGGGTAACCTCATAATAATCAGCAGCAAGTCTGCAATGTTCACCAAGCTCCAGGTGGCTACTCACTTCAAAATGAGCACAGTTTTGATTTCAGAGTGATTGTAGGGGTGGGGTTTTGGCAAACTTGGGTTTCATGTCATTTTTCTCTCCTTACTTATCCTCCAGCTGACAGTCCCACAAAGGAACAGCCAACACTCTCATCCTTTCCACACCTCAAAGTACAGGCTTTGTAAAAGATCCTGTATTAAGAATATTCCTTACTCTCTCTGTAATGAAAGAAAAAAAATAATTAAAAAAAAAAATGACATTACTTCCTAAAATTTAAAAGTGCAGCAGGAAATTCAAACTTAATTCTTAATACAAATTAAATTAATCCTAGTGGCCCAACTACCAGTTTGAAACCAGTAAATCAGTATGCTTAATGTCAGCAACTGGTAAAGCAGAAACATATGCTCTGCTTCACTAATGGCATAAAGAACACTCTCTGATTTCTTTTTGGTTGAAGCCAAATGTTTGTTGGTTAAAACAAGATTTATTTTAGAAAAATTGTTTTTCAATAGCAAGCAAACTGATTTATTTTCTACTAACATCTATGAGATTACTTTTAGTTTGAAAAGCCTGCCATAATTGTTTCTGCACAAGACCTATCAATGCCATTTCTTGGCCCATAACAGTCATCTATCCTTTCTCCTGGCTAGGAAACCTTCCCACAGTATATTATAGTGCAATATGTGAGCTACCGTGTTTGACATTACAGCTTATTTTATCAAGCTGCAGATGTTTCTACAGCTAGTAAGTGGTGAACTCCCTTGGAAAAAGTAGATCAGTGTTTTCTTTGATGTTGTCTTTTCTTTGTTTGAAAAGAATGCTAGATGCTAAGGCAATGTAATATCAAAAATTCAGTATATAGAACTGTAGAAATATACATACATATTCCATATATCACACCAAACATCATACTAGAATAGAACTACGTGACAGCTGCTGAGCTTCCATTTTTCTTATTCATTTACACTGAGAACCAGGTAGTTTGATTTTCCAACAACTTCAGCTTTCTTTCAAGCTCTCAAAAGATGCAAACAATTTCTCTGAAGTGTTCCCACTATTCTCAGCATTCAAAAACAAATGAAACACATTTTTACACAGCTAAACAGGGCCATTTGAAAATCTGGTCCAGTATGGGTATCTCAAAACAACAGGAAGTCCAACTAGCTTCTTTAATATATCCATTTGTTACATTTGGGGCATAACAGTGTGTTATCTAATCGAGAACTACAAGATTGGTCCCATAAATTGTAAATCTTACCTTTTCAAATTGGACCAATGTAATTTTAAGAAACCAGATAATTTCAGTGCTTCATAGGTTAAAGTAAAGAAATGGGTTTGTGAAAGAGTGATCTGAAAGTACAGAGCATGCAGTGGCTGACAAAAGATTAAAATGCAATAATGTATGAGAAAGCCACAACTTGAAAGAAATCATGCATTCTTGAAAATATACTTAATACTAATAGATTACATACTTTAACTCGAGTTGGATCATCTATCTTCATGATTCATTATGTATTTGAGTACACCAATTATATCATAAATAATTTATATCATTACAATGTTCTCTGGTTTAATACACTTAAAACTGTTTTAGACAGATGAGGGTCTTACAGGTCTCATACACCTCAATAGACCAGGACACTAAGAGTGAAACAAAACCTTGTTATTAATAAGTACTAATACTTTTTAATATAAATAATGTAATTCAAAAGATATCAAAGTATAGTGTAAGATCAAGTCAGTACTAGGATGTCAAGGTATCTGAAGCAGAAAGGTTAGCATTTTTGCCCAATCTCAAAGCAAGTCACTGGAACTGCTGTGCTCCAGATTTTGAGCCAACTTCTGGAAGATAATAGAAAACCTAACAAAAACAGAGCTTGTAGGAAACATTCTCTTAACATACAGCATGATCACAAACATTGAAAGACTGGCTGACATTTTCAAAGCTGCAATGGGAATTTGGATGCCGCCAATTCTCATTAACTTTAATGGGAACTGGGCATCCAAGTCTCCTAGGCAGTTTTGCAAATCCCACCACAAATGACCATTTAGGTGGTAAGCATTAAATGGTATTGCCTGCCAGGCACCTTTATCTTGGATAGCTATGGAAAAGGAAGCTCCATTGTTTTCTTCCTTGTAGAATAGTATGTGAGCTAAATGAAGGTTCTCACTCCTGGCTTACGTAGAAGCAATTTTTCCTGCCATTTGCAAGGTGCAATTCAACCTATTTCTTTGGACTATCACTAGGAAAGACAGGACAAAGAAAACACATAGGAAAACAATCGCTGCTGAGAGATAAAAAGAAAATTCACTGTAAATTGGTAAGCATTTCTGAGCAAACACTTTTGAAATACGAGGGCTTTTTATTTCACTTTTAATAGAAATATTTGGCATTATTAGAGAGCTGTATTTCTCACCTATTCATCTTCTACTTTCTGTATGCCCGTCTTTCTAACTAACACCTTGGCATTCAAACAAGTACTTTGCTCAAAAATAAAAAAAAATAAAACCTGTATAAATGACAGAGTGTTCAACCATGAACACATTGTCTTTTATGAATATTATAATCACAGAATCAATAAGCCTACAAAGAAAAAACAGGACACAAAACGTGTTTTGTCATTTCTGACGAAGTTATAAAAACAACAGACATTCAATATGCCAAGTGTTCTTCAATCCTTCATAATCATAGCCTTATTGAAGTGAGGACAAAAAGGGTCTAATTGCATAGGAGCAATCTCAATGTAATAGGTTATACACCCAGGCACTGCTGCACAATACAACAAAAACAACGTTCCCTGTGTATAGCAGAATGTCATCTCTCATTTTCAGGCAATTACCTTCTTTCTTGTCAACAGTTTTAATAACCTCCATCATCTCTAAAAGACTTTTGCTTCAGTTAAATAATTTTCAGCTTTTTAATATGCAAATGTGCTTGTTCATATGCATGGGTGAAGTGGCGCTGCTACTTGAAATGTGTCAGTACATTGTGGAGCACCTGCACCTCGGGGAAGCTTGATTTAATTGACACCTAATACTATTCATTATTCCACTTACTGAGCAACTCCTATTAGTCACCTGTAGGTTTTCCTATAAGCAGTGCTTTGGCCACCAATGAAAATATGAATATTTCTATAAATAGAATGGCCATATTTAGTAAAGGAGGTTCACTACTGGTGAGTCTGGAACATCATCTCATTGGGACTATTTCTTAGGATTCTCCCTCCCCCAATCCTCCCCAAAACTTTTCTTGACTATAGTGGAAGAAGTCAAGAGTACCTCCTATTTTAAAAATACTTCATCTGTGTTAAGCATTAATTCCTTAATTCTATAACTGTATGAAATGAACATTGTGTGAAGTCTGCAAAAGAGAACAGGGAAAAGGAATCAAGGTGGGTGGTTTTCATTAATGTGGCCACTGTTTCCTGTGTGATCTGAGTTGGATGATTCCAATGTCTGCTTTACATGATCTGAATGTAATCACTGGCTATGCAGAGAAATGCAGAATATGTGTTATTAATTGAATATTCCTGTACTAAATATTTACCACGATAGTTTAGTTTAACCTTATCCAGTTAATAGCCAATTTTGCTCAATTGTGAAGGATGTGCAACAAAGATCTTTAAACTGCCATGTGAAATAGCTATGTTGACTGTGGGATTCTGTCTTTACTGATATGTATGTGATAAATGTATGCTATAAAGGGATACAGTTTAAGACTGTCATTGTTCTTTTACTGCTGTATTACAACTCAGGCACACTGCACCGTATGTGCTGAGTTGATGATATCAGGGTTGTTTCTATACCACATGGTCTGTAACCTTATTGTTCAGGCCACATTTCTTTCCAGCATTAATGCATTTGTTAGTCCCAGAAGGCTTAAACTACAGATGTTTAACATCCTGCTTATGGACAAATCATCTGGAATATGAACTGAGAGATCTATATGACTTATTAGTATATGTTGTGAGTGTAACAGAGATTTAATAGTCTGTTCAAACCAGATTAGTGAAACCATTTCTAACTAAAATGCAACTTCTTAAAATAGACACATGTAAAAATAAAAACTAAGACATTCTTTTGACTAAAATATGATTTTTATCAGAAGAATTTGTCTCTAATTAATGCTGTTTACATAATAGTGTATGTAACATTAATTACAGCTTTCAGAACTGCAAACCTTTTTTTTTTTTTTTTTTTTTTTTTTCCCTGTGAGAACAGATTACCAGTATGGTAGAAATCAGAGCTCTTTTAAGGGTTTTTCTGCAGTGTATGCAAAATGATCATAAATCAAGTCTAGAATTCAAAGACAGTTAAGGACATAGGCAGTAAAAAAGACTGAGTAATGCTAACCCAGAACTCAGAACAATCATTTTTAAAGTAAGTGGGGAGAACACTGGTCAACTAGGCGATTGTTGGTATCCCCCAAAATGTAATCTCCAAGCTGAAGAATGGCAGCTGGCAGAACAGCTGGTGAATAGGATTAATGTCAGAAGAAAGAAATAAAACTCAACATATGTCCAAGCCTGCGGTGCTGGGACTGAGCATGATTGTACCCCGACGGATACCATGTGTACAGCTGGAAAGTGCCACTGTGCCATGCTTCTCTACCCCACAAGGTCATTTCTAAGAAGTATAGCTAATATCTGAACTGAACTTTTCCTTGAGAATTCCGACTGATTAAGAAATGAACAAACAATCTTCGTAGTGCAAATGTTTCAGACTGTTTTAACCCACTCTAGATGGTTTTGTAATACAATCTCAACTAAAAAAGCAGATTAGTATTAAAACTGACAGATTGCACTAATGTAAATATAATTTTAAAGCTATTTAAACCTTTTAATCTCATCTCATTCAGATTTCCACATTCAAGGTTCAAATAGGAACCAAAACCACAAGTTTAAAAAAAAAATTTCCTTTAATAGTATTTACATATTTTACTGAACATAAATTTTAATAAACAGCCTGCACAGTTAGAATATGCTTAATAAATTTGGAAAATGGGGAAAAAATTACACTAGCATTAATTCATATTTATATTTTGAAATGTTAGCCCTTAAGGATATTTTAGTTCATGCTTTAGCATTCTCCTACTTTTTTACTGTAGCAGTGCAGTTGTTGAAATTGGTTATAGTGAAGAACATTAAACAAATATAAATTCCTAACTCATGAGAACAGCCAAAGTATTTTTAGAAGTTTGAAAAGAACAAATTCTCTTAGCTTGAAACAGATTCCGTCAGCTAGATAGAGAAGTTCAGACATTATCAGATTCTACATCATACTTGTGTGCAGTAAGAAAGAGCACAAAGGGTTAACGTAACCAGTTTTGTACAGTGCCTAATGTTATTTTCAAATATAGTGATTTTGGGTGCCTTTTATTTTGGATAGGTTATATACCAAAAAAAACAACACAGTCCCAAATCCAGGATACTTTTTAAAATACTAGCTTCAGCTATTTCCATTTGAACTTGGACTTGTAACTATTTGATGAAAAAGCAAAAATTATTTAAGTGATAAATCACACCCACACCCCAAACAGACTTGTTTCCTTTGCTCTTCTTTTCTGTTCCTTTCTCTTTTCATTTCTGGCACCACATCAGCAAACATGCAGTGGAATAATATCCCGCACACTCTCACGAGAGGAAAAGACACATGCATCTCAAAGGATGCAAGCACACAATAGTACCTTGGTACCTTAAAAGGGAGTATCCAACTGGTGCTCCATCTGTCAGCTGCAAGACAGCAACAGGTAACCAGCAATAATATTTTATTACTCATTCTAAGTTAACTTCACTACAGAGAGTAACTGCATTGTTTTCCACTTAAAGAAAATAACCGAGAAATGGCAGGCAACCCTAGTGACTTGTCCCACTTAGAAACACAGTTTTCCAACTTGGAGAAAGATCCTGGTTCATATTTTAATAATGGAAATCCTCTACAATAAGAGATGCAGAAAAGGTTAAAAAAAAAAAAACCAACAGTATAAATGAGAAGCACAAGCCAATTTGAAGCAAGTGAATATCAATGACCACAACTGTTACTGACTTGAAAACTAATTACAAGCAAAACTTCAGCTGAACCCTCTAAGGTTTTTTTTCTTTAACAGATGTTATATAAGCTCACCTAATTTTAGATACAGTGGTAAATTACTGAGAAAACTCGATGCTCTCTATTCTTTACACAGATTTTATCCTGGTACAACCCCATTTGTGGTCTAATTTTATGTGAGCTACAGTAGAATGAACTGATATGGTTGCATCTAAGAATTTTCTAATGTCTTCATCCTCTGGACAAAGACGCTTCTTTGTGATCCAACACTCATTTAAAATGTCACTATAGCCTACTCTTCACATTTGGAAATACCTACCCATTTTCCATTTATGTGGAAATACCTACCCCTTTTTACTAAGTACTCTTACCCATTTTTCATAACAAAGTCAATAGGGAAAGTGGAAAAATATTTGTATGTAATCATAGTACAAGTATAATGTTTATCATATTCTCATACCCTGATGACTGACTCCTTCAGTAGGAAAAATGCTGACAAGTTTAATTTCTCAGCACATGTCTGTATTTCTAATAAAGGTAAAAAGTCTAGAAAATTATTTTGAGCTTTCCTTGAAGAAGGGCTCATATATTAAGATTTAAATGTCTAATCAAGATAGAGAATATTAGATATTTTTCATCACATAATATTCCAATCCATTTCAAGCTAGTCTTGATTCTAAGGAAAAATCATCATGTACTGGCAAAAATGTTTTTGTTTGCACTCCCATAAAGGGGAAAGAAAAGCACATTGCTTATTAATACCTACTGAATTGTTTAAGAGGATTTTTAAGATACAAGTTAAAAGAATTTCATAATTTCAATTTCTCCTTTTCATTTAATAGTAGACATTCATTAGGACCCACACACTGTAATAAATTATAATAATTTCAAACAAGAATTAAATTACTAGGTACCTAGTGAAAGAGCCATTTTTTCTTAGGTACCCTGTAATCTAACTGTCAGATTTAAAATCTATTCCCAATCAACTCTTCACAACATTCACATTTATTCATCTATGCTAAATTAATAAAAGGTGTGAATAATACTGACAAAATTGATCATTATTGTTCATGTAGATTTAGAAAATTATAAGGTAATCTAAAATATAAAAGGAACTGAGGGAAACTATTATGGTTCTTATAAATAAATTCATCCTTTGCTATATATTTTTTGAATCAGGAAAAATCTTCGACAAGAATTTATTTAGATTGACTAGTAAAACTATTTCATAAATTGCACATTTCAGTATATAACTACTTTTTACCTCAAAAACTATTAAAAGTTTATGATGACTTTGATGAAACATGAGAGTACACCCAAAATATTAAAAAGTAATGCTCAAATACCAAAAATGCTACCCTATGTCAGACTGAATACAAATTTCTGTAGGTTGAGCCTAGGATACACTACACACCTTCCATGTTGTCCTGAGTGAGCTCGGATAACACAGAAGTAAATGGGAATTGAGGCCACTCAATCTCTTGGAATCCAGATCTGACCAAGCACAGCAGCTCTGAAAAGCAGGGTGAGCATCCCTCCCCTTTATCTGTGTAAACATACCAAAGAGGACAGCACTCTCCAAGGAATTAAAGGTGTTACACAATCATCTATGCTTATACACAGACTTATCAGTGACCAGAAGTAACCACTGGATATTACTACAGCTCTACATAAAAGCAAAGACAATGTCTATATTAGACTATCCTGTCCTTTGCACATTTGCAGTAATTCCTCCCATCTAACCTCACTGACCCTCTCCCCCTTAACGGGGATCCCTGCAGATAAAGTAAAGCATGTCAACATCTGTTCCCATTCACACCGATTTTAATTTACAAAAAGAGCTTTGCTATTTTCAGAACAGGCTCCAGAGCACAATGACAGATTTAAGGCCTTTAATGGGGTTGCGTTTTGAGTGTGTCAGCGTTTCATACTCACCAGGACTTGATTCTAAGGGGCTGCACCAAAGGAAGCTGCGGGGGGGTTATGAACCCAATGCCAGGGTGTTCTCCTCAATACCACGCTATTTACCTATAAAGCTAACAGAGTTTTAATGTCCTTAACAAACCTCTGTTCTTGCTGCTTTGACCAGAAAACAGACCTGAGCACTGCTGATACAATTCCTTCTCTTCCCATTTTCATTCCGTGCATTCCTTTTATCACCACACACCTTTCTGAAACTCAGCATGTATTACTGGGGGTACATTTTCCAAACTGCTTTCTCATGACGTAGCTCTCTTCTTACTGACTTCTGAACCCACTGATATTTGTGAAAGAAAAACGAGGCCAAAGCTCTGTGTGTTTTTTGATTTTTGTTTCTGAGGTATGTATTGTTTGTTTTTGTTTTGCTTTTTAAAGCAGTCTTTTATCTCTCCTGCTCTGCCATATTATAAAATTCACAATAACTAACCATCACTTTTCTAAAGTTCTTTTAACTGGAATTTATTTATGGATTACCCTCATAAATCTAAATAACTTACTCGTTCTACTAGAAAGCTGCAGAGCACAGAGACTGTGGACATGACAGGGGTAAAAAAAAAAAAAAAGCCAACAATTCAGAGAGTTTCAGGGAATTCACAGCGACTTAAAATAAATTTTCCCATCTCCTCAAGAGGGTTTAGTTGAGGGGTTTATTTTAAGATATACAATATGAAGAACAACTTGGAGAAACAATGCACAAGTTGTGTTGTAATCACGTAACAGCTAAGACATGAGCAGCTGAGCAGAAGGAAGATGGGCAGTGGAATGCCATACAGTAATCAGCACTGTTGACTAATCAGAATTTGAGACACTAGAAGGTAATAAGGGTATTATAAAGAATGGCTTATTGAAGGAGCAGCTGTTTATGCGTAGCTCACTGTTTAAATGAGTTCCACTAGATTGCCATGGTATGTTTTGGTTAAAATGTTTTACTAAAAAATACAAATAAAAAAATTATATCAGGAAGAGCAAGCATGAGGGTATCTCTCGGTATCATGACAGCAGGCACATTAACAGAAGCAGTTATCTAGGTAGTAGAGACCTCTAAAAATGACATAAATTCAGTGGCCCTGGAAGTTACAAAAGAATATTCATTACTTAGGCAAAGCCTAAATGTCATCTTTGTTAGCCTCCACCACTGAGTGTTGTTGCCATGGGCACAAGAGCTGAGGTGGTTATGAAGGGTAATAGACAAAGAGGAAAAAACCAAGGGAAAGTATAACTAAAAACAACTACAGAGACATTTTAAGACATTTGTATTTGCACTGGCAGCCAACAAATATAATAAACAAATTCCACCTAATTTACAAAACAAGCCAATGTTAATAGCCCTCCTCATAAATACAGTAATAAAATAGTGTTATGATCTCAACTAGGAAAATCTAATTAAATTATCTAAAAAGACCAAAAATAGAAAAAATACTTAAAATTGCACTAGGGAAAGCAATAACTCACCGTAGTGCTCAGACAGTAATCACATTGTTTAAATTTAAGTGCCATAGTGTTGTTCAACAGTTTTTTGTTTTCTTGCTTGTTTTCAGAAACCAACTTTTCAAAAATATCTTTGAGCTGTTGGGAATAGGAAGGAGACTGCCTAGAAGCAGTAGAAATTTATCATAACCCACTATTTAAAATATTCTACTTTGGACAGCAAGGGCTTGGTAATATTTAAAAGCAGTCAGCAAGCAGTGGAAACTCTGGTATCTTTTGTAACAGTTCACATGTCAAACTGGCAAAGTGCCCACAGTGTACGGCAGAAAAATCTATTTAATGTCTGCCCCACAAGGCGACATGAGGCTTGATTGGCAGAAAGCAGAGAGTGGCTTTTGATCATGTGTCCTAACAAGCAGTTCCAGCTCCTGTCTCTTCGGCTGAGCGGCTCCACATTACCTATTCAAACAGAAGTGACAGGCCACTGCTCTACTCTTTGGCTCTAGTCTCACGCAGTAGGAGCTATGCTGGAGACAGAGCCACTGATTAAATATATCACTTTTTCAAGACAAGCAGGTTGTCTGAATCAAAGTTGGACAGAATAGACTCAACATTATTAAAAGAGGATATAAAACTGGAGTTGAGTGATGTTAGGCCAGTTTGTACAGCCTCGGGGATTCACAGACTGACAAGGGGAATAAGGAACTGCAGAACTCATAAAGCAGGGTCAGAAATTAGCTGTGACACCTTGGCCATTTTCCCATCACTTCAGGGCCACTGTGTTTCAAATCCTGTAGTCTCTTTTTGGCCTTTTTAAACTGATTTAGTGTGTGTGGAGGGGGGAGGAGGAAATGAAAATCATTAACTACTGAAAGTTGCAAATTGCAGTTGTACAATAAGAGATAAACTATTAGCCACATTTTCCCATCTACAGTGTCTTCAAATTAGTTTAGGACTTTTTCCTTCTATTCTCATCAGCCAAATTACTGTCATCAAATAATTAATCGATACAGCACTAGCTACTGTTGCTCTAAGGAATATTTGAAAGCTGGGGAAAATGACTGAATAAAGATGCTTATTAAATTGCCTTGTTACTTCATTAACAAATTGGTTTGACTTTTGAGGTTGTATGTCTGGCCACTGTTGTGTTATCTGATACACAGACGCAAAAAGGCAACAGACATGATATGTTTTGTAGTCATTATTTCACAGAAACAATAGATAGAATGAAACTTGGAGGAACCAATGCTGCAAATAAATTTTTAATTACAAGGTTAACGGCAGATGTAACAAAACCTGCTAATAAAGCAGCAAGAACTGCATTTAAAAAGCTAAAAACCACAAACAGTCCACAGTGGAAACTGAGAAACTGAGGTAGATAAGGCCTTTTTACTTAGTGATCCATAAATCTAGATCTAGAAATTATTTCTGAGCTACTGAAATTTATTTTTAAAAAGGTTAAAATTCTGATATAAAATCTATCCAGATTTTTTTCAGAGCTACTCCTGCAGTAATTCCATTTAAATTCATAAAGACACCTCAGGAATAAACTTGGTTCGATATTTAGTTTTCATTACGGCAAGTTCTTCTGACATTTTAACAAACCTCTACCCGATATGATAGTTTTTGTTTCACTGTAAATATTTAAAAGTAATCTGCTTGTTACATATTTAAGATAT
The DNA here is from genome assembly GCF_000747805.2 of Chaetura pelagica. Lineage (NCBI taxonomy): Eukaryota > Metazoa > Chordata > Aves > Apodiformes > Apodidae > Chaetura > Chaetura pelagica. Next base: position 1,406,908 of record NW_009952881.1, on the reverse strand, counting down.
GATAACAACTACTAAGACCTACACTGAGAACCAGAGATGTTTTAAGCATTGAAAATGCAGGTAAATTTGAAGACAGAGTAAAAAGAGCCTCATGCATATCCCTTAACATGTAAATCATAGCTGATTTAAAATACATCAAAGCTGATGGAAAATACAAACAGCATTCAGTCTTAAGGTTGTGTTAGACTAACAGGAAATTCAGTACAGAGCTCTCAGTGTTTTTGGTGCCACCACAGGCGCTCTAGACTGTTGTGATCTGAGTTCCTCCAAATGGGTGAAAGAGCCTGCTTGCTTCAAGATTTTCAAGCAAACAAAACGCAGAAGAATACTCAAGATGGGGTTTTTTTAGGTTCAGTGAAGATTGAGACTCACTGTAGAAGATGATGCCACATCAAGCTCTTTAAGAAATGCGAACCAGTAGCAGTGCATTACAGCTTTGTGTCGCAATATGGCAAGTGGTTATGTAAAGCATGAAATGAAACAACTGGTTAACAAAAACGAAGGAAAATGAATAGGCTTTCATGGAGAGGGCACTGTGCCCAGGAACTCTGGGCACCTATGTAAGTAAAACTAAAAATATATTATGATTAATAAAAGATAACAGCAATTAAGACACATTCCAAAATGCTAGGCTGTAGAACAAGGCCTTACTGATTGGCAGCCCATGTTGAAGACTGACCCAAGACTGCAGCAGAATGGGTGCTGCTAGTCAGAACAGAGCAATGCAACAGGAGCTACCTGCAGATGTTTACACGGTACTTGCCCTCACAACTATCCAACAAGGGCTATTGCACTCTTTTTCTTGAATATCACAATCTGAACTCTACAAAAACACCACCACTTCTTTTTGCTATTAAAGTAATACAGAATAGGGAGAATTTTGACACATTAACAATTATCAACTTTTGTTTCATTTTGGAGATCAACATGCCAATGAGTAAATAAGGAAGAAGCCTGGCTAAAATGGGAATTATAAAGATTCATCAAAATCCAAAATATACTTATGAAGTACAGAAAAATTAATCTCAGAACATTGAGTCTCCTTTTGTTCCTGGTTTTTCACTTTGCACTTCTCAGCTATGCACTAGGAAGCGAGAGCACACACAGGGCTAAAACTCAAGTTCTACACATGAATAGGACTCAGACTGGGGTCGAGCACACTAATTTTGAAGTTCATAATAATGCCCTTCTTGGCTTTAAAGGTACTAGATCAGTCCTACAGTGGAGAACTAAAATCCTTTAACTGTATTTGAGACCACAGCTGCGGTCCTGTGTCAAGTTCTGGACTTCCCAGTATCAGAAAGATATGGACATGCTGGAGAGAGTCCAGCAATGGGCCACAAGACAACTGACAGACTGGAGAATCTCTCATATGAAGAGGGGTTCAGAGAGCCATAAGTGTTTAGCCTGGAAAACAGTAGGCTCCAGGGGATAATATATAAATATTGGATGCCAGGAGTAAAGAAGACAGAGCCACATTCTTCTCAGTGGTGCCCAGCAACAGGCCCAGAGGCAAAGGATACAAATGGAAAAACAGAAGATTCCTTTGAAATGTAAGAAAAACCTTTCTTATTGTATGGATGGCCAAACACTGATCAGGTTGTGGAGTTTCCATCCTTGGAGATACTCAAAAACTAATGGAACACAGCCCTGTGCAACCTGTTCTAAGTGAACCCTGCTCTGACTGGGAGGGTTGGACCAAACAATGGCAAGCAGTGCCTTCCCACGTCAGCCACCTTCAGCTCTATGTAACCGACAGCAAACTAAGTGCAGGAGAACATGGGATATATTGTCACTGAAATAAACACATCAAGGCTCTTTCACATATTTGCTGATATACTTGAAATAAGAAAGCTAATTTTAATGACATCCTAAATTTTATGATGGTGAACTGAGCAGTGCTTTGTAAAAAGGATAAATTCTAAATCTGATCTCCTCCCTCACATTATAAAACATTCTAGAAGATTTACAAACTTTTTAAGCTCAGATTCTTCCCATTACAAATTGGAAGGAAAAAAAAAAAATTTAAATACCTAAATAAAGTCGTATTTTAAATGGAACAAATGAACTATTTTTTTCCTCCTCATCCTTACTTGTATTTAATAACACATAAAAGTAACAGTGACATGAAATAGATGTAGTCTCCTTAACATAATATTTGTTTGGGGTTAATTAGCACGGCTGAAGACTAATCTTAATAATTGTTTGTTGTTTCCACTGGAGGCAGGTTTCCCTCATGAAAGAAGCAGCATCTTGGAGTTTCAGACTAAAACACAGAGATAAGAGTAGCTGTTCTCTCTGTTAGATGAGCAAGACAGCTTGAGCATCTAGCTGCCTCATGCAGCCAGGCAGTGAATGCCTCTGTCTCTTTCATGGTACACAAATGAAGTTGTCCAAATTATTTTTAAGTAATGATAAGGTATCTATACCAAATATTGTATAGAAAAATAGAGAATATATCAGCATTTAAAATGTATATACTGTTGAACATTTTTACAGTCATTTCTTTAAGAAAAGCAGATCTAATTAGCTGTATCTCTAAAGTGTGTACCTAGCATTTTTATTATGTATTATAACATTTTGCTTAGAGTTGACATTTTTATTCTGACAAGCGCTGTCTGGAGAGCTCTCAATAAATAATACATTTACAATTTTCAGTAAATAAGCACTGGACACAAATCGTTATCCTTACTTACAGCTGGCCCTCTCTAATAGTGCTTTTACAAGTAAGGTGACTATTCGGTCTAATGCAATACTCTCGGTGCTGAAAAGATATTTTCATTCATTACCCCAGTCACAAGCACTTAAAGCACTTTTAGACCCTGTTGCAAACCAGCAGGAA
>NW_009952881.1:1400936-1404054 GCF_000747805.2 Chaetura pelagica | reverse complement strand
AGGAATGGTAAAGCAAAAAAGAGCAACTAAAACTAAAGTTCCTCACCAAAGAAATCTGAGGTCATTCATCCTACAGAACTTGGAAAATACAATGGTATACAAGATCAGTCCCATTCAAGCTCTAGCTTTCCCTCGTATTTTTATATCTACATTAGCACTTTTAGGAAAGGAAGTACTGCTTTCAAGTCCTTACTATTAACCTGATGACTACAAAATATATTTCAATTCCCATTTTAAAACATGAACTGATCATAATGTTGTTTGTGTCACAGTACATCAGAAACCAATGAAGTCTGAATTTATTTTTCTGCTGCCAAGATCATACAACTGAAGCAACTCTATATTTTTACAGCTATTTACTCACATTACCCACAGAGCCCAATGTCAGTTGTACACAGTCATATTGAACTCGCATTTCTTAGTATCCTAAGGAAAAACTAGCTTTTAGACAGACATTTTTAATAATGCTTTCATAACACTAATAACATTAAATAGTGTCAAGATAGCTGACTTTAGACAATGTCTAAAAAGGAGAAAAAATGTAGAAGAGCATAGTGCAGAAAATTATATAGAATGGAAGCATGGAGACAATTCATCACATAGTAAAAATTAAACTAAAATGTATCCAGCAGTGGACAATGCCAGGATTGAGATGTACAGTGGGATTAAAGAAAAAGATGAGATGACATTGGAAAACACAGTCATTGGATAGGAACTGTTGGAATAGTCAGTAGATGCTGGTACTGAGATGTCAGCCTGTTTCAGTTTAATGTGTCCCTATCTACAAGACTGTCTACAGCTCAAATTCAGAGACAATGAGGAAAGGCAGAAAGTCCATTTGTGCTAATGAAAAGGATTTGAATTATCTCAAATATTCAGGGCTGAATAAAGACATTTCCTCAATGTAATGCAAGCACCTAAAATGGTGAAAGTAAACATCTATCCAAAAATACATTAGAGATTTATCATAGCTGGAAGGCATGTCCCAATCTTCAGAATTAAGACCTGAATTTCAGACTCTTCCCCACATCGAGATTCTAGCTATTATCAACTCTATTTATTAGCAAGAGTCACAGGTTTGTAGAGGTGCAGAGGTACAAAGCTTCAACAAGAAAAAAACCTGCATTGGGAAACAGAACCTACCATAAAATGCCATAATTATAGGTAACTGCCTCATAGTAATCAAGGTGTATTTTCGACTTCCAGCAGATTCCATTGTGAAAAACACAGCCATCATACTCATCTGATTCTTGTTGATAATCTTGAATCAGAGGTAAGAGCTGAAGGGACATGAAAACCTTCTGGCAAAAAAGATGGTGGCCACAATCCAATGACTTATTGATATACAGATCCCATGCTTCATGATACCTGAGTAAAAGCCTGTGCTGTTCCCCATTTCTGTGCCATGAAAAATTACAGAAAAAAGACAACTAAAGAATTACTATATTTGTCACACACAGAGCATCTGTGAGGAACTATTAGATGCTCAAATGCTAAGATGCTAACAATGGCTAAGACCGTAGCGTAGACACCCAGGTAATAAATGCAAAGGTAATGTGGAAAGATGACAACATGTGCTGGTTTCTTAAAATAAAAACTGTGAGACTGCATTTAGTTACAAAACAGTACTCAGGATATAAGGCAGGAAATGAAAAAAAAAAAAAAAAAAAAAAAAGCATAAATTCTCATGTACATAGAAGGCTAAGTAAACACATGACACAAAATATTAATGACCAGATACTGTATAGCTACACAGTCTGGGTCTGCCTTTGCAAAAAGAAGATATTTTCCTAAACATATGTTGCATTTTAAATGTCATTAAAACAAGTTTGTTAACTCTATATGTGCCTCAAAAAATAATTAATTTTTTATAGAAAAATTGAATACATCAAATAGAAAGAAACTAGACTGCATCTTTTAGCTACAATGAAAAACCTAGAAACCAATGTAATGGTCATGTTCCTAAAAAATCATAAATTACTTTTACACAGCAAGACACAAAGATTCTCTGTACACTTAAACAAATTAATTCTTAGAAATTTTATTATCTATAAAACTTCTCTAAGTAGGAGAATATATTTTTCTAAAACAGCAACATAAATTGCAAGAAAAAGGAGTGACCAAAGTGATTTTACCAAGATCACTGGCTGGGAAAAAAAAAAATAAAAAAATAAAAAAAAAATTACAGCAATTAGTATTATGCATTAAAGAGTTAAGTTATTCAAGAAAATAGAGGTTTAGCAAAATGCACCTCATACCTCTCCTCTAACTTGATCTGAATCATCTATTTGTTGTGTGGAATTTGTGTTTATATTTTGGAAGCATGTTTGGGGCTTAGCACAAAAATTCTTCAGCCTAGATGCTATCATTTACAGCTCTTAATGAAAGGCAAGTAAAAAACGTATTAAATAAACAATCTACATTACTGATTCTGAACTTTTTAACCAAAAATTATTTTTAAGAAGAAGAAAAAGGAAATGCAATGAGCATGGTACCTAGCTGATGGGACAAGACCTTTCAAAGATGATGAAAGGATTTTGAAGGTGGGTTTTTTCACAACTAAGGGGCTACTTTCTAGCTGAGAGGAACCCCAGTTACCTTTGACATTCCACAGGTATCACAAAAAAATAGAACAGTAGCATTAACTTTTTTAACAATTAGTTTTGATAATCCTAATATCAAACTCCAGTAACTTTTAAAAACTTTGAAACAGAAGAAAATAGCTGCCACCATCAAGTGAACTGCAGTATGAAGAGCAAGGGTCTGTAAATGCCAGGCCTATTAGGACAACCAGGGATCATGCCTACTTCAGTGGAAAGTGTGAATATAGAGCACACGACAAGACAGGTAATTTGAATTAAACCTCAGTAGAACATCTGAAAAACATTAAAAAATATTAATTTCTCACAGATGGTCAGTAATTCACTTCTAGACCTGATCCACAAAAGAGAACTCCTAAGTACTCAATGGCTGTGCTTAAAAATGTACCAGAAAACAAATGTATATGCCTGAATTCTCTTCCCAGCTGTGTGAGGCTTAAAACAAAGAATTCAAATCTAAAACTCTCCATGCTTTTAATACAATATAGTACACAGAGATTCCACTAAAACGGGGGGGG
>NW_009952881.1:1367827-1400913 GCF_000747805.2 Chaetura pelagica | reverse complement strand
GGGGGGGGAAAGGGGGGGCATAAGAAACAGCAGAAAAAAAAACCAAAACAAAAACAAACTAACAAAAAAACCCCACCCTAAACCCCAAACAACTTCAATAACAAAAAACCTGCTTAAAATGACAACCAAAATGTTTTATATACTATGTGAAAGTCTAAGCTTCTTTATTTCCCAGTGAAGTCAACAGGAATTTTATACATATTTGTGTGTGTGCAATACTTGAGTATATTGTCCTTACTCTCACGATAGAAAATTTTACAGGGGAAAGGTTAATCTATTTTAAGTCAGCATAAAAAAAATAACAAACCCTTCCATTATTATTAACTAATGAAGCTGAAGGAAAGTAATAGCAAACCACAAAATAGAAAAACCACCACTACCAAGTAGTGGTAAGTAAGATTTTCCCTGCTGCATATAAAAGGAACTATACATGTGAATCGTCAAATATTTGTAGACATATTATATATCACTATGAGTTACATATATGCATCCATAGAGAGGGAGTACAAACAGGTGCACAGGGCAGAGAATAGATGGAAATTTATTAATATACTGCTCTTTATATAGATGTTCATTATTCCAACATGCATACATCAAAATCTTTGATCTCTACATGTTCAACTATGGTCTTCAAGGAGGAAACAAGAATGGGAAGCAGTTTATAAAAAGCTTGTTCTAGAATTCTGAGCTGAGCTTGGTTGGAAAATGATACTGTATACATTGCTCAGAATCAAGGTCAAAAGTGAATTAGGAATTCAGGCCCTGAGTAACGAGGGCTTAGCACTTAGCAGAAATGACATGTCCAGTTTCCAGCCCAGAAGTGCCAGCTGACCTGCCAACCTAGCATTCCAGATCTGAAAGGGGGAAATCTGCTCTCCTAGCTACAGACAAGATGTGTACTACTAATTATTGCTCGTAGACGCTTATGATGAAGTACAGTAGGATAGTTGTTTGGAAGCCAGTTCTCAGCCTAGAATTCAAGCAGCCCAGGCAATGTAAATCTGTCTCAGAACAGTCATACAAGCAATATTCTGAAAGAAATGTCTTTTACTGAAGGGAGAAAGAAAGGGAAAGAAGCAGTCTGACCATACCACCTAACATGAAGCCTTCATTTGAGCTGTAAAGAGATTTACTACTTGATTGTACTGGAAGGAACTTCCAAATAAAAAGACAAGTAAAACAACCCTTCTATTCACAGAAAAACTGAAAAGATTAATATATTTAAGTTATCCAAGAGACTCTGAAGTCTAGTGTGCTGATTAAATTAGACACCTGTTCATTTCTGACCTCTTCTGTCTTATTAGAACACATGTCAGCAAAGTCTTTACATACTCAAATTAACTCTAAATATTTGTAGCATTCTTGTTTCTTTTTTCCTTTTTTCCCCAATTTTCTTAGCAATTTTCTCAAGTTCAGATCATTAGAAATTAAGACACAGGAATACTGTACAAAGTATCCAAAAACTGAACCATGAAGTAAAAAAATCTTGTTTATCCTGTGACGTTGGTAACCTTTGTTCAAACTACAAATAATGCTAAAAACATACCTAAGGTATCTTCATTCCTCTATTAGGCACTAATGTTCCCAGTATTATACACAAGACATGACACTGGCTGAAGCACTATTATTAAAGAGAGATTAAAACAGCTGTACATTATGCTGAAGCACTCACTCTTTCCTTTACAAACAGACGGTCCTGGATTACAAGCAGCACTTGACCATTTAAATCACTACAACAACCAGATCTAACCAGCTGGGCCATATTCTCTTAGGCGATGCCTGTTGACCTCCTCAGTCACAGCTGCTCCAATGAAATTCTCATTACACAACTTATTTTCAGAAGCTAAAGGGCTCTGATTAAATATATCTATTTAGACATTTTAAAGTCTTTCAGTGTACATTCCTTTTCCAATGTTTTGAGGTACAATGAAGAATACAAGCAGTGTATACAATCATAACAGACACCAAGTATCTGCAGGTATATTACCAAATATGTAAGTTTTTGAAGACAGCAACTTGTATTACTCAAATTCAGATCCTATAGATGGACAAGTACAGCAACAAATATTTTTTAACATTATTATAGTAATTTTCTGGTCCATCTAGATGGGGTTAGGGGAGATGACTGGAATTCTTGAATTCTTTCATGCTGACATGTACTATTAATTTATTCAAAGGAGCTATGCAAGACTTCGAGCCCCACAGATTTTACCCAGTAGTATAGATGTATTTTCCCTTTTATTACACACATTAAAGAAGTTATACTATGCTATCTAGCTGATTGAAAAATCAGCAGTGTTTTCCAGTTTGGGTGAGCAATTTTATGACAGAAGAGGACTCGATATACAAAGGCCTCCTCAACAGCACTGACTGCATACCACTGCATACCATTTTAAGAAGAGAACTCCATAGAAACCTATTTTAAAGGATCAATGTTAAAGAGCACCATGCATGGTACATGTGTGATTAAGCTATTAATTAGGTTACTTAAAAGAGACTGTAAAATGGCAAATTATTTTCATAATCTCAGACCTCGTTTCTCCAACTGATGCAGCGCAGTCGGTTGCACAACCCACAGTCAAAACAAAGATCAGAGTCTTAAAAAAATAATTATTTTTTAACTGTTATTTTATTCAAATCAAACAAGAATGGAAAGATCACTTCTTTTTAATCCAGAGACATTTCTGAATACTGAAATAAGTATTCAAAAGTGTTGTAAGAATTTAGAATTTCAAGTCTACACAGAAGTTTAAAGCCATTGAATTTCCTAAGTGTAATACTGAAAAATTTCCAATTTTTCTATTAATTATTTTTGCATGCTACTTTATATAGTACCAGTCAGATGTCCATAATTTATCTTCTGTAAAATGGAAGGGACCAGAATATTCTGGATGGGTTGAAAAGAACTTAACATGAAGATACAGTCAATTACCTTCAAACTTGCAGGCAGATTTTAGAACTGCATAATGTGGTCTATAAAAGGAAAGATTATTCTATATATCAGAAATTACCTTTATATCACAGCTGGTGAGAACACCCAGCATGGAAGGCTCAGACTCAGTGAGAGGGATCTCTGTGCTGTACACATACCATGCCTAAATCAATTGCTGTACACTAATACAGAGGAAGAGAAGAAAATTCTCTAAAATTCATACAAAAGTAAGCTACAAAATGCTTGAAACTTTACATGAAGACACTATGTTTTAACTTCTTGATGCACATTTTTATTAGCACACCATTCAGTATACTCCTGGAAAAGTCTTAGCTGTGGTGTCACTATGGTCAACAGCAACTCGGATACTCCTGCAGAGAAGTATGAGCCAAGACCTTTGATTAGCATGGAGTGTTGAACGACTGTTACTGGCTGTAAAAACAAATTTTGCCAAAGTAACATTAAAAATAGTTTCCCAGTCTAGCCACCAAATCTAAGAAAGCAATTTAAAAAGAGTAATCTTTACAGCTGAAAACAGACAGATGGTAGTAAAGAATCTGGGACAGTCTCTCTTTAGAGATGTTTCACCAGCTTCAGAAAGGACACCTATAGAACACATTTATCTATGTGCTGGCATTTAACAATTGTGCCAAGAAATCTGAAAGCCTACTTCTATCCCTACATTATTTTATCCCATCTTTAAACATATTATTGTATCAGCATAAATTTTAATTGAAATCTGCATTGCTACATGGAGCCAAGGGATTCTAAAGTTCACTGTTTGAACTGCACTGTGACCACACCATGAAATTGAAGAGGTAAAATCATTCTGAGCTCATTCATATTTCAATAGAAAAAGGGAGTTCTACTTCCTTGTGGCTCTGCTACCTTACAAATATTCTTCCTGGGTTGTTTTTAACATTACAAAACAACACTGTTAAAATAACCAACAGAATCCACATAGGTGCCTCCACATCTGTTTATCTTTTTCAGAGACTCCTGCTCTCACATCTTCCCTGCTACAAACTCATGTATGAACTCACAAACCAGAAGATATTGTTGGTAAATCAACCAAGACTTCATTCAACTTGACACTGGGAGATATTTTCTTAGTGGACCCTGACAATGTTCACACATACACTGATAAACTCACTCTCCAAATCTTTTTAGTTGGTATCAAGGCCAAAATACCTGAACAGATTGTAAAAAACTAAATAACTCCTTCAGCCACAATTCTAGATATATAGATCAGAGCTAGGTAGTCTTTACACTGTCATTAAGGTAATGAAAGACAAGAATTGTTAAGGCAAAATAAACCAGTTCATGTTTTATTAATTTCTGTTTTTTAAAAATAAACATTTATCTTTTAAAAGAAAAATTAAAAAATACTACTGAAGAATACCCCTCAGAACCCTAAAAGCAGTTTAGAATTCAACATAACCTTTCAAGAGTTGAGTTTTCACCTAAACCACCTTTCTTGCTTTGACTCACAGACAGCCAACACAATTTAGAAAGTTTTAAAAAACTGGCATATTTGTCTAAAATCCCTAATGGATCTCAAACTACCATTGCCATGGTAACCTGTGAATAACTTTATCCTAGCCTTTGCCAACTACACAATTTTCTGGCTCTTGATACCCAACACATTCTTTATGCCATAAAAATTGTAGGGTTTGGGGGTGGGGAAACTATATTGGTCTTATCCAACACATACCCTCTTGCTCAGTCCTGGTCATTTCTTCTAACTTCTTTTGCTTCAGTGTGTCTACCACATCTGCAAGGCTTCCTTTGCGGCGTTCTGGTGTTCCAAAATTAACACTGCTCATTAGCTCACTGCGGTCACGACCTCCTTCGTCGGGCTTGTTTGGTGAGGTAGAGGTATTTCGGAAGGAATACAAGGAACATAATTTATTACTCTCTGACTCCTGCAAAGAAACAATACAATGTGAAAACAGGCTATCTCAAACACGTCAAAGTTGAAAGCATTATTTACTAGTCTGTAATACTGAAGAGCCTAAATATATCCTTCAGTTTCTAAAAGGAGCATTATGATTTTAATTTCTTTGTTTCAATGTTTGGTGGGGGCTCTTTTATTCCTTAAGGTCAGTCCTCTTCATGCATTTAACAAACGTACTTCATGCCTGAGATATCCCTCATCAAGGACTTAACTTGTCAGAAACAAGTCACTTCAATGCTATTTTCAATTAATGTGTTAAGATTTTACAGTTTTATTTAGTTCCTTAAGTAAGGGCAACACATGTAGCACTGAGAGAAAATTCAGGCAAAGACAAATTACTCCTGAACAGAACCTCAGCTAATGAAAAACAACATAACTTGAAAATCAGAAAAATAGTTAGGCCAATAATGACTGAGTAGCAAGTAATCTACTTCGCAGCTAAGCAAAGCTTATGCAGTGTTTCTAATCACGGTCATTCACTGCCTTTCAAATAAAGCCCTTTTCTTAAAGAATTATGGTTATAATGCTTCTAATATACAAAAGGAGATGTTACTTTCTAGGCTAACACAGACAAGAAGGAGCAAGGAAAAAAGTTTATGGCAGAACAAGTCATGCATGCTAGTACATAAATATTGAGATTACATGTATCAGAGAAGGTGTTATATAGTCAAAGACACAGAAAGAGAAGTAAAAATGGTTCATATCCCTTGGCAATGATAACACGTAGCATTTGAGAAATAAGCTAAAAAAACAAAAGGGACCCAAAAGCAACAAGTAATGTCAGTTCTCCTCAGTTTCATTATATCACCCAACAGTCAAGCCCATCATGACTGTCTCTGGCTCAGACTCCTTATTCTCCCAAACATAGATGCAACATTCACACATCTCCATTTTCACTCTTTCAGCTAAAAAGAGCACATATTCTTCAATTTGTCCTCAAAAACTCAAACAAGGGAATTTCTCACATGTCTCTTTCCAAAAGTACTGTTTTATTCTAATTCTTAAATAATACAGGGCTAGGAGTGCTAAAAATTTTGGGGAAACAATATTAATTTTATTTTGTTTATTATATGCTTAGAAATGCCAGTGTGCATATTCAATGCCATAAAACAGATTTTCTCTAAAATTAAAGTATAATAATAGTGGGAATATATTTAAGAATTAAGAGATTAATTAATAGTTCTACCAAAACTCATTCTCCCAATGCACAGTGTTTCCCATGAACAATAATACTCCTAATATCCCATGAGTTGAAAATGCCTCTCTATAGAGTGTTGAAGAAATTTGTGTTTGGAAATCTCCCAGGTGACACAAGGTCTGAAGAAAGCCAGACTAGAAAATATTAACCATCAGTAACAACACAAGACATAAATCTGCTTCAGCCCTGAATGGATTAAGAAGTAGCTGTGCAGTGTAACAGAGGGAGCAACACTAACAATGAGCAAGTGTGGTAACTAAGGGCTGTGGACTGCATAGAAGGTGGTGGTGACAAATTGTCATCAAACACAGCAGTATATGATCAGCACAGCACTATTATTGCCTTTGGAGAAGGAGGCAGCATTTGCTAGTGATGATGAAAATCTATTTATTCACTAAGGAAACTACAAGACGCTCCCACATCCCAGCAGCAGCATCACCCTGTCAACACAGTAGGAGTGACAGAGGTTTTGCAAAAACAGACAGAAAGAGAGGTGACATTGACAAAAAACTTTACTTTCGTTCTTGTGTTTTTGAAACATTATAGATTTTTTCATTCAATTAATTTGTATTCATTAAAGAATTAAACATCATGAAGAACAACAATAGCTTAGATGCACCAGGTACAGAGCTGATTTTATCAAGTTGCTGTCAGAGAAGGAAGGTTTTCTTATCTTCAATTGTTTCTGAAAGCTACTTTGCATTTTTCTTAAAACTTGGTCTAAGTTACAATAGAGATGAAAAAACTTCTCCAATATTTTTGAGATTAAAATTTTCCGTTTCTATAATACATTTTTCAATGAGAAATTAATAGTTTTTAATATGGCATTTTTACCTTTGAAGACTAGTGTAAGAGCAACTCAGTAATTTGAGGGGATCAAGTGCACTCTCATTAAATCTGCAGATTACACTAATTTGGGAGAGTGTTGATCTGCCTGATGGCTTTACAGAGGGATCTGGACAGGCTGGATCAATGGGGCAAGGCCAACTGTATGAAGTTTAACAAGACTAAGTGTTGAGTCCTGCACTTGGGTCACAACAACCCAGTGCAATGTTACAGGCTTGGAGAAGAGTGACAGGAATGCTGCCTGGTGGAAAATGACCTGGAGATGTTGATGAGCCAGCAGTGTGCCAAGGTGTCCAAAAAGGCCAGCATCATCCTGGCTTGCATCAGATATAGAGTAGCCAGCAGAACTAGGGAAGTGATTGTCCCCCTCTACTCAGCACTGGTGAGGCTGCACCTCAAGTACTGTGTTCAGGTTTCAGCTCCTCACTATAAGAAAGACACCGAGACGCTGAAGCATGTCCAAAGATGAAGTTGGTTATGGTCTAGACCACAGGTCTTATGAGGAGGGGCTGAAGGAACTGGGGTTATTTAGCCTGAAGAAAAGGAGGCTCAGGGGAGATCTTATCATTCTCTACAACTACCTGAGAGGAGGTTGTAGCAATGTGAGTGTTGGCCTCTTCTCCCTAGTAACAAGCAACAGGACAAGATTAAAAGGTCTCTAGTTGTGCCAGGGGAGGTTTAGGTTGGCTATTAGAAGAACCTTCGTCACTGAAAGGCTTATTAAAGACTGGAATAGACTGCCGAGAAAGGTGGTTGAATCACCATCCCTGGAGATGTTTAAAATATGTGTAAATGTGGTGCTTAGGAATACAGTCTAGCACTGGGCTCGACAGAGCTAGTTTAATGGTGGGACTCAATGATCTTAAAGGTCTTTTCCAACCAGAATTATTCTGTGGTTTTAAAAGAGTTTGTTCTCAAGAAAGCAACGTCATCTTATAGTACATGAAACTTACCCATCAGGCTCAATGCAGAGAATTTTATGCTCTTAGCAAGGAACACTAAATCTACTGTTTAGGCCAGAAACAAGAAGCTAAGGTTAAACCGTGGAGCAAGTAGAAATGACAGTGTTCTTCCTCCTGATAACCACCCTCTCCCTCATCTGAATGCATTAATGGTCTAGAACAAGGTTCATTGGCTGCTAACAGAAGACTATCCAAGTCCTGCCTCCGATAGGCAGCATATCCATACTTCTTTTTCTTGCCCAAAAGACTGCAAGCTCCATAATGAAAATGAGACAAGTTTAAACTCCATACAAATTAGGTACCTTTAGAGAATGAAGGCAGGATGACAGGCTTTGTGAGAATGAGGATAGAGTATTTTATATTGTCAGATCCTTGGGTAGAATATGTAGAATATACACAGAACAAAAATTAAAGAATAAAAGGTATTCTTAATAATTCTTGTTCTGTTTAGACCTACAACTGTAGTATTAGGGTCACTAAATGGCTAATGCATTTGCAATGTGTTATCTGAATTTGCAGTCTAAGAAACCCAGCAGGGATGGCTTTCTAAGCCTCATCTTCTTCTGAAATCACAAATGGTTAAAAAGAGTGGCTGAGGATTCAGCAGGACAACTGCAGAAAATGAAAGGCAATCATGGAATTAAATGGACAAATGCAAAAATACCTTCCCTAATAATAGCAGAACTCAGCTAGAAAAATCTAAATCAGCTGCATGTGCAATTATCTACAAGAAACAAAACCAATTCCCAGGCATTCTAGAGTTCTAGATACATTTGAGAATAATCTACAAATTAAATGTAGCTAAAACGAAACTTTCAAAAGGCTTTAGAGGAGTTTTATAGTTATATGATCAGAATCTACAGTTTTATTCCTATCTATCTACTGTTGGCAGCTTTATTGCAACCATATTAATAGGTTGTATTGACCTCACATTCATGGTAAACTAGACAGATCAAAAACCAGTGGGTCAAGGGAAACATTTATGTTATACTTTCTCTAGAAAGGTGACTCAACTGTATTTGAAGGGAAGTTGTTACTGCAGTGTTCAGTGTGTTGAAAATCAAATAAAGTTTGCAGAAAATCTATGAAGGATTTTAATATCCTTAGCAGACCTTATAATCTCTTGTGGACCAACGCATGTCGTGTTTATGTCCCAGTACCTCACCCACTGTGTGACCAAAAATGCAAGTATAACATGCGTCACATGCAGTCCTAGCTATCAAAAGTAAATTTGCATAGACATTCACAAGCAGCATGCAGGTGCCTGCCTAATACAGCTGAATAATGCAACCCTGTGGCCTAGGCATCCTCTCAAGAGAGACTAGTGGATCATGTGTGTTGCCTGGGGGAGGAGGTATAGCATATCCACAAGTTGTTTGGTGGTCTTGCCATAGTGCATAAGTTACTCTCAGTAGAAAATTTAAAGTCCAGAGTGGAAAAGGACCACCACACTTCTTATCCCAGACTAAGAAAATAAAGGAAAGGAGAACCTGGTTCTTTTGTATATGGGAGGATTCAGTAATGAGAGAGATTCTATCCTTGAGAGGATAGTTTAACCTGAAGAGAGGAAAGAAAGGATACTATTAAAGTCTTTTTTCCTGCTTTTTTCAAAAAGCATAAAGGAAGAGATAAAGACAAGTGAAGTGCCTAGCCAAGATCAACTAAAATGTTTTCATTTCGGAAAATCCAGCTGAACAATCCATCACCATTGATGAAAATTCTCCATGCAAGTCAACTTTTCCCAGCACAACTGAACAAAAAACTTACTTAACAAGAAAATGGGCAAGAGATTATGATTGATATGAACGTCCACTTAATGTATTCAGACACAATCTGGTGTCCAAATTAATCTAACAGCTACATAATATACTAGGCAACTAGCATATCCCTGAATTCTCAGGTTTAAAATTAATGTATTTCTGTGAAATGGCACTTTAAGTCTAAACTTGAAATAATATCTTCAACACATCACAGCCTCATTGAACAGTGCACTTTTCAAGGTGTGCGATTCTTACTGATTTAAGTGATTTCCATGTAAGGAGGAAGAAAAAGGAAAATGTGTTAAGATAAAAGGCAAATATTTAGTCTATGGACAAAAGACTTAGCACAGAGCATGCTTCTTCATCCAACAGTGGTGGAATCCAATCACATTTAACATTTTAATCTTGACTATATTAGGATTAATTCAATTTCCAGCCAAGAAATAGAAAAATACTGACATATTAAAAAAGTGTCAGTATAAAAAAATTATGCCCATCTGAAGTACATTTTACTTCTAATAAGAATGGAGTGCTTAGAAAAGCAGAACTTCAAGAAAAAACTATGTTAGCAAAATTTTCAATTTAGTCCTAAGAGAAAGTGTTAAGCAAAGGTTATTACAGATAACATACCAGAGTGGGTTCCTTCTCAGTTTGATACAGTGACATCTGATGCAGATTGTTTAGAATACCACCCTACCTTCGCTAGACTTAGAAAACTATCCTCCCACTCACACACTAATACTGGATAAATGTAGAAGGACAATTGATGCCTGTACCAGAATACACAAGGATATTGCACAGGGAATTTTGCCCACGACAATGGTGGCATTTCCAAACTAGCCCTTAATAATTGGCAAACAATAAAATTTGAAGACAGCTTATTGCTCAAAGTTAGGCACCAGTCTGACTACCTAAGGAACAACATGTGCAATGGTTTTACATCTTAACCTTTCTTCTTTAACTTACATATCAGACATAAAAATGTTTTTAGCTGAAAAGGTATTTATTTGCACAGATGAATAAACAAAAAATCTTACTGCATAGCAGCTGAAGACAGAAAAAATTAGTCTGGACCACTATTCTAGCTGCTTACTATTCAGCAAGGACAAAACTGAGGCTATTTTTGAAAACCTGGGCTTTAATATCAAGGTAAAGAAGGGCCATTTTTCCTGTATATATTTCCTTGCCAGCAACTAGCACAGGCAAACTTCTATTACAGATCATTCAAATGTTTTAACAAAATATCCCTATATAATTAATACCTGTATTTAGCCACTAAAATTTAAGAATTAGGTTTCAGAGGGGACAAAATGCAGAAAAATAAATAGATGCACAAAAGACAGTAAACCAGAAATGAGTAAGGCATGAATTCTGAAATATTATACATGGCTCACTCAGGGATAGGTAGCCCACACATGAAATCAGTTTTACTGACCCCTAAAATCTCTACCTGTTGCTCTACTCATACATCACCAAGAAAACAACATTAAGATTTCCAATGCAATGTGGTGTAAGCTTTTCTAGGTCTATTCTTGGCCCTTTTCATGTTAGGCAGGCAGCATACTTCTTTATCCAATCCCAAATTTTCTTTGTATATATGTGGTCCAACAACAGCTTCCTTAGTCTCACCAGCCTTCCAGGCTGCCTGGTGTAAACAATGAATGGCCTGTTGACCATTCCTTTTTGAGTTGCTGTGAACAGCCCAAGCATAGTTTTGCTAAGGGCAGAAACAATTATGAATAATTACAAGCAAGGGCTTAGTATAAATAAAGAGGGGGATGCCTTGTGACTAAGTACATGGTGTTTTCTTGACATTCCATAATAACTCCTTTAAAACTGTTACATTAAGATAACATGTATAAATATTTCAGAGTGCCTCTTACTCTGAGAAAATGATTTTTTTAGCATGCACATTCACTAAATTTCACAAGTAAAATGGTAAAATTCTTCAAAAACTGAGCTGCTTAGCTTCTGCACAAAGGAAGAAAAATCGTAATGCTTTCTCAGAAGTTTCTGTTGAAAAGGAATTGAATAATAATTTTCTTGTTGTTGTAAAAAAGGTATTTTCTTGTGTATTTATATTCTGAAAGTTTAAGTAGTTAATTTTCCCAGCAGTGGTCCCACTGGTTTTAACAGGACAAACGAGGATACTGCTGTAAGTGATGTAAATAAGGGTACAGAGAGTCGAACCTGTATTTTTCATATCAGGAAGCTAATGTTTATAGCAATACATGCAAACTGAAATGTGAGCCTATTGTGTCAACTTTTGTGAAGCCCTTTCACTTCCAAAATAGAGCAAACACACACAAACTGACAGTCCTATTGGTGAAAGATTGTAGGCTACAACAGTATTCAGTACTCTTGCTCCTTCCTCTGAATGGCCAAAGTACAAAATATGGGGGCTGCATTTTGGGGCTGAGAAGCTACATCTCTGTTTGAGAAGTCAACAATCCTAAGTGCAGATCTGGCTTGGGACAGATCTCTGTCTGGGATCCTCGTAAGGGTTAAGAACAGAAAAACAGTCTGGTGAGCTGGATTCACTGGGCTGGAGCCTTACAAGGGGGGAATGCAAGAGGCTGTGGATTTAATAAGGAGATGCTACAATTCTTTTATGGTGGCATTTCTATTTCATGTAAGGGTGACAGAATTCTGTCTCAAAGAGAGAAGCACTCTGAAGGTGAGAAAAGAGGAACTTGGGAACTAAAACCGTGGGCTGTACAAAATCATGGTCACAGTGTTAGTTGGAAATTTAAGAATCACTACTGTCAACTTTGACTGAAAGCTGACGACAGCAGTCCTACTCAATAGTCAGAGATAAAACTGTTTCTGTAAGAGTTTAACTGCAATCACAGGGTGAATGGCCAAGAAGTAGAAAGCAAATACTACTAACATAAAATGCGTTAGCTGAATTGCTTATTTCCATGTGGATTAGGCTTTTCTGTTTTAAAGGGATATTTATCTGTCTCTGCATTGAATGGGACACATGTAAACACCCCAGGAAAGTTGGATATCCAGAGTGGTTTTGAGTCCAAGTACTAGAGGCATGCTGGCACTTGGAACTAATCTGGAGTTAACATATAATGAAAGCAAATGTTTACAAAATCATTTCCAATCATTACATTAAATAAGGTTTCCCATTTTGAGGAATTTAATTAAATACAATTAAGATAAATAAAAAATCTAAGTGATCATTTTCAATTCTCATCCGATTAAAAAAAACAACAAAAGTTTTATTAAGAAAGATTTATCTCAATCCAAGCCTTGAGAATTACTGCTATGAGCTATTGAGAGAACATCATTTGTAAAGTCTCAGCAAATTATGCTAGTGGGAGGGCAAATGGCAAGTAATGGAATAAAACCTCAAGTCTTTAACTCAGCATTTACTCTGATAAAACTTACACAGATTTCACTGCCAAAGTATAGGCTGTAAAAGGCTTGCATTTGGTCTTTGATACACAACTAAAAACCTCAAGCAGAAACAATACAACAGTAAGCACTAGCCAAGAAATACTATGTTAAACTGAGAAAAAAAAATAAATTAAAAAAAGATAACTTCAGTTTAGATCAAAGGTTTAAAATTGAGATGATGTAATAATCAGACATATATGATACGACTATGGCCTTAAGAATAGGCCAGTGCAAGTCTGTATATCTTTGGAAGGAATAGGGAGGGACTTCCTGTTGGTTGTAAAATATGACCACTTAATTGCAGTAATCCCTTCATACTCAGTTGTTGCATGAAATCTAATTAATCCAGGTACTTTTGGGTAGAGATATTTCAGAGGAAGATTTTTATAATTTTTCAACCATGTGATTTAAAACCTTTTCTTTACAAATGAGCAAATCCCTGAAAAATACTGACAGGCATTTTGCTCCATTCTAGAAGAGAAAGTAACTTCAGAATTCTTAAATGCAATGACCAATCACTTCTATATGGCAATCAACTCACCCTCAAATGATATGCATAGACTCATGTGTGCTGTGGTAATATTTAGATGCTAAGGATTTTCTTAATTATCCAAATACTATATGTCCTCACTCCCTATGTTTAGTATTGGTAGTAAATCACAACAATATTGAGACTTTATGCCCTGGATTTTGGTTAAATGCTCTTACTAAGGAAAAACTAATGGACAACCATTTACAGAATGAGTATTTAGACTTATATTTTCATCTAAACTGAAACTGAATATGCATTGTGATCAGTCCCAGCTGATTAGCACTGTTTACCTTTTGAGTAAATAAAGACGTACTTTTCTCAGAAGCTGCCAAATTAAACAAGGATTGTGTGGCTTGGATATTCCAGACCACTTTGTATATATCCAACTTCCTCCTACTAGGTTGTCTTAGTCATCCAAAATATAACTGGATCTATTGTAAATATCAAAATACTAAAATTTATATTTATGTTTTAGCAATAGCAAATGAACATGGAAATCCTTCTCTGTATTTAGTTACATGACATGTATTACATGCTTTATGTTTCCCTTTTAGCATTTGCAGAGGAATGTGTGCAGGAAAGCAGCCTGCTGCACAGAGTACTTGTATTTCTTTAAGGTAAACACTGATGAAACATTTGGAATATTGAAATAAAAACAAGACATTTATGAGACATAAAGGTATCACATAAAACTGTTGTGAATTACAGTAACATTGGCTGAATCCCAGAAGAGATAATCCTTATAAACATGCAGGAATGTTGTAAACTGTATATGAATGTCAGTGATACAGTACATTAGGAGATTCGTATTACACTGGGTGCTGTGTAAGTCTCAGTCACTGGATTTTTCATGGCCTCAAAGATTAAAATAAATATATGCAGTATCTTTTCTTCCTCCAAGAAGACATTTTATGTACACAGTTTTATTATGCTGAACAAAGATACCAAAGTCTGGTTTTTCTTGAGCTGTCAAAGTACAAAAGAAATGCAAAAAGTCCTTGCACAGATGTAGTAAAGTGCTGGATTTTATCTTTTGGCAGGTGCTCAATATGCAGCCCACATAATCACATGTTAATGACTGGAGTGTGTTAATCAGCATGCATACCTGATTCCTTCTTGCCCAAGGAAAAAAAAATTAACAATTTACAGCATGTTAATGCTTCTACTTTTGAAAAAATTCATGTCAATATACTGAAGTGAATTAAAAACTTCTCAGAAATTGCTTTATACAAACTAGGAAATGTTAAAATAAGAGAAAGAAATAAAATTGCTACAGGTTTAGATGAGTAAAAACAGAAAGTCTTTCACAAAGAATTCAGGTGATGATTAATTATTTTTAAATACAGTTCACCCTAGAATATAGGGAAAGGTTCAAAATAGACCTTGCTTTTGGAAAGAAAAATGTGGTGTCAAAATGAAAATAATGCAAGTATACCAGGCATGCCAAAAAGTGCAATTATGTGATTCTTTTTCAAATACAGTAAATTTATTGTTTCACAAGCCCCATTAAGTACATTATCTTGTACACTTTTAGGAAATTGTTTTATTATTTTCAATACGTAATATAAACATATTTTAATGCTAAAGCTAGTAAAAGTCCTTGATCTTTCAAAACTTTAGACATGTGCTTAACATTATACTTGTTGGTAGTCCTAATAAGTCAAGCACATACCTGAATGCTTTTTAAATTTACAGGTTTAGATGAGTAAAAACAGAAAGTCTTTCACAAAGAATTCAGGTGATGATTAATTATTTTTAAATACAGTTCACCCTAGAATATAGGGAAAGGTTCAAAATAGACCTTGCTTTTGGAAAGAAAAATGTGGTGTCAAAATGAAAATAATGCAAGTATACCAGGCATGCCAAAAAGTGCAATTATGTGATTCTTTTTCAAATACAGTAAATTTATTGTTTCACAAGCCCCATTAAGTACATTATCTTGTACACTTTTAGGAAATTGTTTTATTATTTTCAATACGTAATATAAACATATTTTAATGCTAAAGCTAGTAAAAGTCCTTGATCTTTCAAAACTTTAGACATGTGCTTAACATTATACTTGTTGGTAGTCCTAATAAGTCAAGCACATACCTGAATGCGCTTTTTAAATTAAAAAAAAAAAAAAAAAAAGCACTTAAAAAAATATTTCTACATTTTCTGCAATGTATTTATCACAGAAGTCTATTTTATGGAAAAATAAAATACCACATCAGCTGCTTTTTCACACCCCTTATTTTCAGCCAAAACTTTGTGCCCATGCAATTACATGTGAAGGTATTTATCTCTTTAGTTATATAAAAATGCTGATGCACTACCTGGCATGCAGAAATAATATCACAGGCACAGTAGAATTGCTTTTGATCATCACAAAACTCAGATTTGTACATGTAAATAACAGCTGCATGAACAATTTAGCACATACAGAATTGCCAGAGTTTAGTGCATTTATATTTGATGCATTTTATGTGCTCATATCCAGCCCATAAAAGAACTAAAAATAAAATTTCAAAACATGCAATTGTATCTATAACTTTTGAGAATCTGAAGGCATGAATTTAGCTAACAACAAACACACAGTGTTTAGCATCTGTAAACATTTTTTTATGATCTTTCCTAAAAATCTGAGTTTATTTTTTGTAAAGGGAAGAACTTTCAACAAGAGAAGGTAGCAACAAGAGGGATGGAAAGGGGGAAGGGAGTGACAGGATTGTGCTTGTTATATGTAGAGGCAGTAAGCATTGAAACGCTCAGACCTGCAAGATACCCCTTATTTCTGCCCTTCTGATGCTAGCAGTTTTGCTAAAGCTATATAAAGTTAAATTTGATATTTGGCAATACAAAATGATTTTAAAAGAAACAAAAGCAAGTGGCATTAAGAGATCTTCACTTTTCCTGCTGCATATACAAATCTGCTGGCAGTACTGCCGAGACATGCACACAGACACAGTGGAAAGGTAGCAAGCCTTCCACTCCTTTGGTGAGAAGTCAACAAAAGACAGAGACGACATAATTATGAAATGTATGTCAATGCTGCCATTTGAGATAAAATCCAGTGAGATGCGTTTTGTTTATAAACCCAAATGGTCTCTGAAAGATGTTACAAAATTTATAAGGAAATGTAGCATGTATTTGGCCGTAATTAACTTGTATATATGTTTGTTTTTCTCCTTCAGAGGAAAGTAACACCCATCCTTTAGACCTGACTTGTTGCTGTGGTTCCCTGTAACAGCTTCTCACTGCATCATTCCAAGTAACAGTAGAGCAAAAATACGTGGATGCCCTCATTCTGTGCATGAACGTGCTGCCTATATGGTGATGGGCAGAGGAGGAACATCAGCAGTAAAAGAAAAGAGCACATCATCATGTATAGTGACAGGCACAGTGCCTGGAAGTTCCTCACAAACCCTGTCTGTTACCAGATTGTTATATTGGGATTGGAGATAGGAATAGAATTTGCCTCTCTCTCCTTTTCTTGGGGGGTGGGCTTCTTGGAGAAAGAGTCCAAATTTCATTAGACTAAAGCTGCTTAAATTTATCATTCACAAGGTCCACATCTAGCCTTTACAGCCATGGGAATACATAATTTCATTCCTGTAGGAAGTTTAGGTCTCTTGTCCATCTAATTTTATATCTTGTATTTGTATCTTGTGTTTGTTGATGGCACTGCTTTCCACTGATACGTCAGAGAAAAAATTTTAAAACCTTCACAATTTACCTCACAAGCTATGTGGAGCTCTGTATGAAAATGGGGACCATTCCTGATTCTCCAGTGAACAAAACACAAATTATGACTCTCGATTTCTTTGCCTATTTACTAGTAAGTGTATTATTAGGATACAACAATTCAGTTACAATCAAATTCAGGAAAAGTAAATATTGTTGGCTTTCCCCACTCATCCTCTCTCAGTCTGTTGCTGCAAGAGAGCCAAGATTTGGATGCAATTTAAAAATTTGACTGTATTACTTGCCTGCTAGTCTCTGTCCATGGAAGAGAGAAGGACAGTTTCCTCATTATCTCATCATCTTTGCCCTCTTCCCTACAGTCACTGCAACAAATGGATACATCCTTAGCCTAAAACAATTATTTTTTTCTAGTAGGACTACAAACAGCAATAAATACCCATATATCTAGGTATTTTAACATTAAGTTCCATTTGGAAATATGTATAGAACCTTTTCAGCTCAGCAATATGAAATTTCAGAAATCTTTTGGTTGCTTCATTTTCTCCCCACTGTAACATCAAACTGGCTGGTGATGCGATACTCACAGTGTAAGTCATTACAGGTCTGACGTTACAGTTGTTACACATTGCTGAATCTGTCAAATGAAAAGGGAGCACAAAGGGAATTTCCAAATGCAGCTGCTATTTCCCATTTGTTACATCCTTTTATTACACCATATAAGTACACAGCTGGGAAATACTATAGAGTGGGAGTTAAAACAAAATATTTTGGCTTCCAGACATTCAGAATACACAAAGGACTCAGTGGAAAGCAGTGCCTGATATCAAAAGGGAATGAAAGTTTGAAAACATTTCTAGCCAGTGTGGTTTTTTATGATAATACATAATGTAGTTTAAAGGTATCTTAAATTACAGAAAGTGCTGCACACCATAAAGGTTGTAGAAAAAAATCTCAGTCTCTTTTTCCAAATTGCCCTGGTACAACATCTTATTTTCACCTAAGATCTGTACAGCCCTCGTAGCATGTTATGATGCACACTGTGTGCTGTCACAGATTCCAGTGAACTCCTTAGTAGTTTTAAGGGCATGAAGGATGCAGGATTGTGCTCTTAATTAGGTAACACATTAAAAAGGGTGTTTTTTTCTTCCCCACATGTCGACACAGCATTCTTTGAATTTACCATCTTCTAACCAGACAACACAAGTTATTGATGCATTTTAATGACAGCGCTACTGTCTTTACTTCCCGTGTAAATGGTATGAGCAGGTGCTTTTTCAAATCTGCTTTGAAAGGATGTGGCTGGGAAAGGTCAGAAAGCACACACCTTCTGGGAATTCGGTTTTATTAAGTAGAAAATTGGTCGCTACCCCAGCACCTATCTCAAAATTGCCCAACCCACCTTCTGGAATTTGTTTTTCTGGAAAAACACTCCAGTCCTCCCTTTAAGGAGTATGAAATTGCCTTCACTGGGAAAACTGCAGGCACCTCTGAATTCTTTCCTAGCAATATTGATGCCTGTTTGGAGACTGTTTTTTTCAGAGAAACTTTATATAATTAATTGAGGCTTTAAGGTTTGCTCATGAAGGACATAAATAAAGGAGGGGGAAAAAATATATTTAAAAAATCCCAAACAAGTTACCCTAAATGACAGTCTCTGAAGGAGAAAAAAAATTCACTACTTCACTCTTGTGATCTAACTAGTCATCTAACTCATCTAAACTGTAAATACACTGGGACCTTGCTCTGTACATTCTAGATCTTTCTTAAGTGCAACCAAATACCATGCCTTAGAACTTCAGTTCTCACTTCTAGCCAAGCCTTGTAAATTATATCCAGCTTTGAGCTGGGCAAAAAAAAAAAAAGAAATCTGTTTGGCTTAGCTGAGAGCTATCTAAATAAGGATGACCTACATCCACCACCAGACTTAACCCAAGGGAATTGTGGAAACTCCTAATGATTTTCAGGACATTCATCTACATATACGATGGAATATTTACCGCAAAAGAAGAGAAGAAAACAAGAGTGCCAAGTCACTCAAGCAAAGTTTATGCACCTGTTCAGAAACATGATAAGCTGAGTATTGATTCCTGCCTGTCCAGAGGCACAGCAACCATTGACATGAGAGTGCAGCACTAAGAAATTTGCACTCTGTTGCTGTAAGTGTAAACACACTTTAGAGCAATTCAAATGAGCACAACTGGTCATACTGCAAGAGGTTCTATCATTCTGGTTTAAGGACTACTTCAGGGCCAAGAACAGCCTGAGCCAAAACCAAATGCCTTGCGGGACTATTAGAGGCTAGGGGTTCTTTTCTCTCTGGGACACAGAGTCATTTTATCAATGTAATTAGTGTCCTAAGAACAGAGTTCCCAGAGTGCACATGCCTTTCTGAATGAACAGGAAAGTAGTGGATAAGTTCACAGATTTATCTTTTCCAGCAACAAACTTGATCAATCCTTTCTAGTCTGCATCCAGCATTTCCTCCTGATAACATGTAAGTTAAAATTATTCTGATGTGCTTATCACATTACTTGGGCAAAAAGAGTGACTCTCCATCCAAAATGAGGTTCCATCTGAGAATTCAGCACAGAAGTCATACATACAACTCAAAACCTACCTTAATAAATCACTATCCTATAATAATTTTTCTTTAAAGCCATTTTTACAGTTCAATTTTTTTTGTGTTTTTGTTTGTTTGTTTGTTGTGTTTTTTTTCAGGACAGTCACCCAATGTTTGGGAATGTTTTAGGCCTGACAGAAAGTTCTGCGCTAGGTTAAATTGTGCATTACAGATTAGGTAGCATTTTTCTGGCTTGGTTTAATCATTTGAATAAATTGGATTTTAGAAAGAAAAAACCCCACAATACTATATTAGCAAAATAGATATGATTGTAGTGCTATTATGTAATTAATTCCAGGCATCAAAATACGTAAAAAGAATTCCAGTGTCTGGGTTGATTAATGAATTAGAATTATTATTTCTAGTCAAATGTGCATTAAGTTTATTATTTAGTGCTGTAAAAAAAAATTGTACAGTTTTTTTAACCTTATTGAAAGCTGCTGATTTGTACAAAGAAAAAAAAAAAAACTTGTTGAAAAAAATCTGCCCATTCTATAAAAATACAGAAGGAATTTTGCGAAAAGGGTATTTCTCTTAAACTAACTGTATAAATGTAATGTCTGTGAAAGTCACTTTACAGAGAGTCTAGAATTATCTTCTAAATTTACAGAATACCTGGCTGCTCCACATACTTTAATTCTGTTCCTGAGGAACACATGCAAGGAAAATAAATTGACTGAGATGCTATGCCCATTCAGTCTTCATTCAGTCTGCCCATTTATTGCACAGTTTTGGGGATGCACAGGCAGAATTACAACTGAAAAATATTTTATGCAGGCTACTAAAAAGACTATAGATAATAATTCTGATCATTGGTACCATCACCTATAAGATCTAGAGCAGAAAAACATAACATACTTGCAAACACCTTTTCCCTCCACAAAAAGTTGTAATTTCCTATAAATACAGCAGAATGTTTCGTGTAACCTAAATGCCAGGTTCTTTGTTGTGGTGTAAGCCTATAATATTCTAGAATAAGTGGGTTCTATTTCTGAGAGACAAGTAAAAAAACACATTAGTTTCTTCCTTCATCACAACACTTTTCAGATGACTAACAGTTATGAGCTACATCCTCCTGTCAGAAATTAATGCTTGAATATATGAGCTAGAGAGGTTATGACATAAATCAAGGAATGAATGAAAACATGATAAACAGGTGCATTTACTTTCCAAAGGTGAACTCATCAAATGACCTCATTCATATAGACCTGTATACTTAAGAAGATGATACAATTGTAATTTACAATTACACCATATTGATGTTGATCTATTGCTAACACTGACACTTTAACATTTAAAAAGCTTTACACTCATGAAGGATTATGCTGAACATGTCTTTCAAAATGAAAGTGAACAGTCTTTTACAATAATAATTTAGAAAGTCACTGTGAGAACTGTAAAACTCACCATTCTGTGTTGGGCTGAGATGACTCCATCCCACTCAGGGTCTTGTTGGATGGTCGTGACCAGACTTGGTAGCTCCTCAGAGTGAGGTTTGTTGTGCATTACATTATGTAGAGGCAGATGAGAGGTCGCATGCTGATCATTGTTGCCCTCTTCCTTGTGTCGTGATGCTAAGTCCTGGGTCATTGTTTCCTCTCCATCAGCTGGACATGCAAATGGAGAGGTAGCCTGCTTGGAAGACATTCTTCTATAAAACAAAAAAGCAGACAAAAAAACCAAAACATTGGTGTTAAATGAAAAAAAAATCAGGCTCAAAATAGTCCACTAAAGACATCAGACTTGCCTACAGCAGTTTAAAATTAATCTTATACGGTCAACAAATGTATGGGTTTGGGCGATCTGGATCTAAAATTGAGACAAAGTATTAATTTATGCCAATTCAAGGTCAGGGTTAAGTTATATTATGTCATTCTTTTCATTTAGACTTGTCAAACAATATTGTTTTCTCCAGTCATAAGAAAATAGTGATTTTATTGGTATTTACATGTTGATTTTGTGTAAGAGTTTTGGCTGTTAAACTCTTACTCGCAGGAGCAATAGGAAGGTTATAAGCAAACATTTACATGAGAGAGCCCATCATGATTCATTTCCTGCAAGCTGAAGAGGTTTTCTGCACAGATGAGAATTTTTAAATCCATTTCAAGTCTGCTAAATAAGTAATTTTGCTGTTTGTTTAAACCTGTATCTTCTCTTAACATATAAAATTGTACCCAGTTTTACCTTTTGGAAAGTGTTTTGAGAAGTTCCTGTGACAAGTGTTCTAAAACACAACAGTTTATTGAATGGATGGACAATATGTGAGTAACATTTTACAGTAAAACTCTAAATGAAAATCTAAAATAATTATGATCCATTTCATATTAGGCATCAAGTATAGGATATAGCTCAACAAATTAGTTTGACTTAGAAGTGTAATGAATAAATGCATTGATTTATGTTAAATGTATTTTCCTAATAATAGCCTCTTACTGCCATCTCATATGCAAACACAGCTTTCACCACACTTTCTGCACTTAGATGAAAATAAAACTGACTTCAAGTCAAAATCTGAAAACACTTTGTTTAAAATTTCCAATAAGATTAACTGCAACTGTTAAAACAATCATTAATAAACCTCAAAGAACACATCTAAAATGTATTAGCTATTTTCTGAGGTTTTTGTAACTTTAGAACATCCTTGACACTGAAATTGCTGAAAAACTAAGGAATAAGATCTTCATCTTAATTGCTTTTTAACAATAATTGATTTCATACCATTTCTTTAAAAATGCACAAATCAGTTAACATAGGAAACCACATGAGCATTTTTCAAATTAGCAAATCATTAACTTGCTAGTACTGTTTCTACAGACAAATAAATACTGATTAAAGGGTCTGGAAATCTGAGACTAACAGTTAAATTTACAAAACTGTCACATGCTTTCATGAATATTACAGTGAAGGAAATATCAAGTGCTAAGAAAAATAATTAAGTTAATTCCAATTTAAACAGTAGTTTTTATGTAGCAGCCTGTGTTTCACATAGGATTTAACAGTTAATGCTAAATTTCTCACAATTAATGAGGGAGTTCAGATTTAGTATCCTACAGTGAAAAAAAAATTAATATAGGATCAACTAATCTAATTATGTACAGTTCTATATGAAAGTATTACAAGCTTTGAAGTGCTTTGAAACATATTAAAACACTGATACCTATTTAGAATAAGCATTCTGTAAATAGAGATAATCCTGTCTCTTAAACTCAGTACTGGTGGGGGAAAAAAGGTTTGCATTTTCTTCAGGGAAGCCTAAGTGGAAGTGGGAGTCAAATATTAACGTTGCCAATAAGCAGAACTGACGAATTTAAACCGTGTAGTGCATTCTTAGTAGTACACTAAGGAATTTGTGTTGATGCTACAGAGAACATGCCAAGAGTTCAAAAACCAGCATTATTTTACGTACTTCAAAAGGTTCTGGTTCATAATTACTATCATCCAAGATAAAATAAAAGGTTTAGTTTCCCTTTTCTCACTAAAATAGTGATGCTAATGTAATCATTCCCATGAAAATATAAGTCAATGCTCGATGCCGATAGAAAAACAGACACAAAAACTGAACAATAAAGGATTTTTCCTTTCTTTCACCTAGTCAACGCGTCTCATTCCTGTTTCAAACTGAACAAGCTCCTGTGAAAAGCAATCGCTATGGCTGTTTCTTCACCATAAATTAATCATGACACAAAACTAGAAATGAAAATGTCTCTTAAGAATAATTTCAACTACAAACTGCACCGATGAATAATGGTGCACAATCCTAATTAAACACAACTCTGCAGCTGCAAAAATAGGCTGAATCTGTCCAAAGCTACGAGTTGGCTTTAAAGGCTGGTTTGTTAGGGACTGTTTTCTTAAGGAAGGCTGGGCCCTCAGTCTTAATCAGCCAATAAATTATTTCCTGCAATTACATTAAATAGAAAATTATCTTCAAATTGGGAATGTTAATTGAAAATCAAAATTCAGACTGAAGTTTAGAAATTACTTGCTGAATATAATTAGTCTAGAAAGGCTTCACCTCTATTGCATAAACAGGCATTTGGTGTTTCCTCAAGTGACCATTCAGTAAAGCTATCTACTGGTAATGCACTACAGCGGAAACACTTTTTCTTTGCCATATACACTAATACACTTTCCTCTTATTCATGATGTTTTAAAAACAATTAAGTAAAAATCTCTATTATGTTCTGTTGTTTAAGTTAATTATATGGAGAAAAAGGAACTCTGTTAACCCTAAAAATAAAATTAAATTGACAAAGCTTCACTAATAATCTCAAGCCATGCCCAGCAACTTTTTTCTGTACTAGACTAACAGACTAGGTCCCAGTCTAACAGACCAAGAGCATGGTTCAAATCCTTTCTAGCTCCACCTACCCCTTTCCTTCACTGCTGCATTATGATCAGACACATTTTTAATATTGCACTTTACTCAGTTATCTGTAGTTCTGATGCCTGAAGAGAAAGACATGCTCAGGTAGGCCTCCCAGGCACTTATTCTCCTTATGACATAATTTTTGCTTCTATTTCCCCCCCAGCCTTTTTTAATGTAAATGTGAGATTTAGCACATGAATTATGATCCGAGGTCAGCATTTAAGCATACCTTTCAGGTTTTTGGTTGCTAGATTTTAAATATTGAGGTAAAAAGGACAGAGAAGTAGGACGCTCCTAGATTAAAACCTCCACCTTCTTTTTCCCAGCATACTCATTAACTCAACCAATATACATCACGTGTACCTGTCTTCTGAGGGTGCCAGGTTGTGGACAAAATATTGATTATGCCTGGTTTTATAATCAGTAAAACAAAGTAAATATAACTCTGTGACAGGGTGTTTTCCAGTCAATTACTTTATGCAGGTGTACTCGTTACCTCTTGTTTTTACTTAAATGGGAGAATCCTGTGCATGGAAGTCAATCAGGTCCAGGCCAGTAGCTCCAAGGTTTCACTGAATTCAAAGGGAAAAGAATCTGGCCCATATGAGTAGTTTGTTTTTATGTTAACATTAAACCATATAACAGGTTGTTGTGCTAAAAGGTTTTAATGTTCAAATATAAGTACGAGTAGCAGTCAAATTTTAAGCCATAATAGCTTCCCAATATTACATTTAAAATATTCAAAATGCATTTGCTAAAATCCCTGGTGAGAGGGGGGGAAAAAAAGAATCAATATTTGTAATAAATAATGCCTGTAAAAGCTATCAGAAATTTACTAATTTCCATTATAATTTATTTTTATTTTTTTTCTCCTGTTATCAATTAAATTCACTTGAATGATTTCTTTTAAAGTTTCTGATAAAAAATATCTCCCTAGTTCTAACCCCTGCAAACAGGGGTTTATAATGGAAGTGCTGACACAACCGTAACTACAGCAGCGCAAATGGTGCCGCTATAATACACAAAATCAAGTTCTATTATTCTAAACTATCCTCGCTCGGGGGGTTTTCTTTACTGTGCTCCCAGACAAACTGCTGAAGCATGAAAAATTTAAATGCAATCAAGTGGGTCCAATTCTACTTTACTAGAACAAGTGTCTAGAGTGGTACAATCTTAAAAGAAGATGCAACAGATTTGTTTGGTGCTTTTCTCTCTTTTTTCTTTTTTAGCTGTTTATTTATAATACTGTGCAGTGGAGATAAAATAAGAGAGGAAATTACATTCACATTATATCAGTATATTGATTACACAGCACACAATCAGAAAGAAAACTACATTGTAAAATTGTTGCTTTGGTTAAACTGACAGATTAGCTGAACACTGCAGTCACTAAAGGTGGAAAATATATCTAACAGGTATGAAAATAAAGTGGAAAAACGCCCTAATTATCTGAAGTCCAATCAGCTACACAACTTTGAGAATTAAACAAATCTTGATTTGGATTTCCAAAACTATAATGAACTCTATCTCATTTTGAACTCAAGACAAAAGAAAAGAATGAGATTATGTATCAAAACATCAGTAAACCTGAGGAACTGAACCCCAAATTTAGTCAGTCTCAATAATGAGGTAATGATGCTAAAACTGAACTGCTAAGGTTTTTTTACCTATGTAAAATTAAACACAGTCCCAAATACCTCCAATCTCTACATATCTGACAGGGTTTTTATTTTGAACAAGAAATCCTCTCTGCTCTAGTGAAGACTGCCAGTCAGATTCTCAAACCACTGTTTTTCCTTCTTTCCTACAGACAGTGTGTGTTATACCTCTCTAAATACAAATGATAATACTTTTTTGTTTTGTCTAAAGCTTTTCTATGGTCTCAAATCCTTCAAATAGTGTACATCTTTTTTTTTAAACGATTAGATTATATTCCTGACATGAAAGGCTTCCAAGAGCCTTTCAAACCCTAAAATCTTCCATCCCTGCTGATTGTTCAAATAATTAAATGTTACAGTGGAAATGATGGCTAGCCCTGGAGTGCTAGCTGCTAGACTTTTCTGAATCAAGCTACAAAGTATTAACACAAATAACAACAATGTGACAGCATATACACTATTTCAAAAACCTATAAACTAAGCAATAACAAGATATATGACCAAGCAGACTTTTTGGCTGGAGACTCCAACTTCTGCTCTGCTCCACCCTCACAAAGCATTCATAAACCTAAAGGCATGTCTACACTGCAGCCACATAAATGACTGCTTTGTAATGCTCAGATATCCAAACTAATTTTAAACAAGCTCATTTCTGATAGCATTCCAACTACAATGGTACTCAACTGGGCTAATTCATCCCACTTTCATGGCTGCAGTATAGACATAACCCAGGTCTATAGCTCCAACAGTAGATTGGAATCAGATTAGATTGGAAACACATTCTCTTACAGAGCTTTTATTGAATAGTCTCTCTTCCTTCTCCCCAAAGTGCCTGGTTAAAGTACTTACGTGCATGATTAACTGTAAGTATGCAAGCAGTCCACTCATTTCAAATTGGACTACTTGGTATCAGAAACTTAAGCAGTCATCTAAGTGTTCTGGTGACTCTAGAACTAAATAAATTAAGGGAAACCATTTTTAGAAGTACTCAAAACCTTTTATATATTTCCTTCTAAACTTTTATGCTAACCTGGTGTTCATGAAAAGTAAAATCTAGCCACCGCATCTTAGCCCTCCCCACCTTCTAAGAGAGCAACAAAAGTGCATACTCTTCCTAATATCAAACATGACTTACAGAACCCTCCCTTACAAGTCACTACTCAGCTTGGGATAAATTAAAGGCATTTTCTACTCTTCCTTCTCTTTCATACCTATGGCACACCTCATCACTTGGTGTCCCTGAGTCTTCATGGATTCTGAAACTCAAGAACATAGCTATGAAGAATACTTTATGTAATCTATTTGCAGAGTAGAGGTCTGATATAGAATGGGGTACACTGACATAGTTGCACTGAAGTTACTGGAACAACTTGCTTATTTCCACCACTTTATCATACTTTAAACATTCAGGAAAACTGATCTTTATTTTTGCTGTATAAAGATACCAATCACATTAGTGTTCGGATAGACTAAGGAAAAATGAAAATGCTTTGCCAATAGCCAACATATTTCACAGCTCTGCCCCTGTAAAACAATGTTTCGTGGGCATAACTCAGCTATTAGTAAAACTAATGCTGTAATCTGTCTGCCATGTTACGATAAACAGTTATTTCCTAAAATTATGAAATCTCACTTCTGTTTTCAAGGAGCCTTAGTAACAAAAGTGAACAGTTACTAACAGACTCCACTCTCCTCGGACCCCACACCCCAGCATGAATCCCTATGCACAAAACCCATATAAACTGACAGCGAAAGGCAGCAATAGGAGAGAATCTCCCAGTTTCTATTTCTGGCTCTGGCTCTGAGTTACAGCAGGGCCTTAGGCAAATCAGCTGAACTGCCTCAAGCTCTTCCTCAGCTTCATTTGGCAGAAATGCTACTATAAGAATTTGCTACAGACAGATCATAAGCAGCACTGCAAGATTAGAGAGTTTATGGTAGTTGCAGGAATCACCTTAGAAATAAAAGGGGGTGGGTGGAAGCAAATGTGATTCAAGAAATTACAGCTTTAATGTTAACTGAGCACTCAAATCTCTAGCTGAAATAAGCATTGAGCTAGACAATATACCAACAGCTTCCAAGATACACACTCAGCCATTCTTAAATTTGTTTTTCCAATGCAGACAAATTACCCTTCTGCTAATCCAAATCACAAAGTTTTACTTCAGATTCAGACTTCCGCAAAGGTCAGAGGGTTTGGAGCAATTTTTATGCTATTTCTTCTCATTTGGAACCAAACAATGTGAGACCTAAACAGATTTTTTGGAAAGCCTTTCTCTTACGTTCAGCCATCATAGTGACCATCTCAGCCCTGCAGCCACAGTAAAATACTAGGGTTAGGGAATGAGTTCCTGTCTATGTATCTAGTTGTCAAAAACACGAAAATGAATGCAGCAGTGCAGCCCCACAGCCCAGGACAACTTTTCAGTGAAAATCCAAAGTTTTTATTTGGATTAATAAAATGCTAAAAATACGACCTACCTTTCTAGTAGGTTAAGTGTTCCTTTCTCTTTATTCACTACCAGGAGCGTTCACTGAAAATGCCTAAGGTGACCTCACATTGAATGCGGTAAAGGGCAGTGAAAGAATAGTCAGTTAGCACCTGGGATGTGCTCATCTTCAGTCACTGTAGTTAATACTTTCTATAGTTTATATTTAGCTGACAATATTGCTGTCACTTTATTTAAACAGCTTGAGACTGTTCTTTGGACTGGAGCTCATATGCCCTGGAATGCTTTGACTCATGAATTGTTTCTCCTGATAATGTTACACCACGTAACCACCTCTGTTTAATTGGTTGGTATTAGCTTCTCAGTGATGACTGCCTTTAAAGTCCTATGACTACACCATGTGTCTCTGGATATCCAATTTCTTACTGTTGGAAAAAGAAAAAGAAAAAAGGCAGTGCTGACTTCCAGCTATCTTTACCAATAACTATGGGAACAAGAGCAAGCATGCCAAGAATTTATCCATCAGCAACTTATTAGGATTTGTTGTTTGAGGCATCAAGTAACAGAATATACAATCTCAAAGCAATTACTAACAATAAAATAATTTTTTTTAAAAAACAATGGTTGCTATAAATATTAATTCACATATTTTTATGGAATATTATGACTTAATTGTTTAGTCAAAGGATTATATAAATGGTTTTGATAAAGGATGCCTAAAATTACTGAAAGGAATTTATTTTAGCATGTTTTGACTTTGAGACTTTATACAAAGGACATTAATACTTTTCTCTTTCTCCCCTCCCCCTTACAAAGCCAGTTAAGAACTGAATAACTGCTGAGTAGCTGAATAACTAGAAATCTTCCTGACCACATATAAACCTGACAGACAAAAGTTCCTGAAAGGTTCACTAAGTCCTTTCAATACTCTGAGATACATACTCCAATGGTAAGATGAAGTATTCTTACTTTATTTTCACCTACAGTTAATTTTCAGGAATGCTTAAAATTCTACGTAGTGAGTTAAAACAGTTAATTTTCCATCCTACAGGTGCAAAAACAAAAGGTCGTGTATTTCTCTGCACCAACTAATTCAGAACTTAAATATTCTACCTACAGTGAGATTTCTCTCCTCTCCTGCCCTGCTCTCCTTCCTTCTCACCATATTTTTTGTTTCTTATTTCTAAATCAAATAGGGCACCTCAGTAGACAGTGAAATGAAGAATCAATTTCAGGCTCACTTGTAGCCAGTTGCACTAAACCACCTAATTAGTACCTCCTTGTAACATGAAATAATGGCTCTGCAGCTCAGTTACAGATTGTCTTTTTAATAAAAAACTTACACTACAAGTCTGAGAACATTTCTAGCAGGCAAAATATTTCTGATTCAGTACAGGTTACGCAAGCATCAAAGCACTTAAATATAGGTGCCAAACCACATTGCCAGGAGCTCTTAGTACTGTGAGGTACTGTTACCTGACAGCTTGGTGAATATAAAATTACTTGTTTCTCCAAATGAAGACAATCAAATTGTCACCTTCCATTGTAATAATGCACAACTAGGGATCTGTAAAGTGCCAACATAATTACCAGGAAGAAAACAAAACGTAACAAAAATATCAAGTCTAAATTTCTCTAAAGGGTAAACACATCCATCTGGCTATTCACAAAGAAAAGGAAGAGGAGGGATTTTATTTTTACTATCAAATATCCTAGTGTGATTTAGCAATAACATTTATAAGCCTTTTACTATGTGAAAAAGAAAAACAGCTAAAGAAAGTGATTCATTAAGACCAAAAATAAACAGGTCAGAATGATGCTGGGATGTTACTCGTGCACATTTTAAGGTACTGCAAAAGTGTCATTAGAGATGCTAGGGATAAGCAAACGTATGTGCATTGTTAAACTCATATATGTGAGGATTAATAAAAATTAATTCTAACTGGCACATCGTGTACTTTGGCACAAGCTACGCGTGACGTGCCACTTGTATTTGTTTGTTTAAATGACTTCACTCTAAGAACTGAAAATGAGGTTTGACCTGCTGATTGCCTCAGAACTGGGATTTTCAGGATATTAAAAGCTAAGGAAAATGTTTCAAGGGGGTAATCTGAATGCATGAG
This sequence comes from Chaetura pelagica, assembly GCF_000747805.2. NCBI lineage: Eukaryota > Metazoa > Chordata > Aves > Apodiformes > Apodidae > Chaetura > Chaetura pelagica. The sequence goes on along the minus strand of NW_009952881.1, from coordinate 1,370,414 downwards.
AACTAACATTTTCACCATATATTTCTTTAGGTTATTCAGCAAGTGGCCTACATATTCAGGAGTGAAATTTACATTAAGGTGATGCAGAGATCTCATAACCAGAAATTGTGGTTTATACCTATAGTAGCTCTTGGCATTCTCTAAAATATAAAAGAGTGTCCTAGGTAGGATATATGGTTGAAAAAAAAAAATAATTCCATCTGCTTCATCGAATTGAAACTAACCTTAAATTCTTCTTGAAAGACTTGCATTATTGAATAATATCATGGTTTACCTTTTCTGTATCAGTATTTCAGTCACTACTAATCCATATACAAAGTTCTTGTACATTTATTGATGTAAATGTACATCACCTCCACATACTTTTTAAAGTGTCACCAGTGCTGGAGGAGTTACAAAAGAAAAGAGAAAAACAAAATATGCAATGCTGAGAATTGGCCTTTGACATAATTTTTTCCTCCAAAGGAATATTTAAGAATGGCATTAATGGACAGGCAGCTTCTTTCCACACTCCACAATTGCACCAGAAACAGAAGTAATTCTAACTTCTGTGGATAAAGCAGGCACAAGCACTGCTTAAATATGTTGTTACCCTTGCAGAAGAGGTTAAGGAAAAGATTCAAGATTCCATAACCCAGAACATCTTCTGTGCCTTGTCTCAGGTGTTTCACCTTCTTTTCCATTGTATTAGCATATTGATACACTCTGGCTGATATTCCTAATTGTGGCATTGTTTTCAAGGCACTAAGCAGCAAATTTAGGAGGACAGACCAGGGAATGGGTCAGTGGGAACAGTGGAAGAAAGGAAAACCCATAAGAATTTTAAAGTCACAAACATTTTGATCAGATAAAACAAAATAGACAAAATGCCTCACTTTCTGCAACTTTGAGAAATTCTGATTTTTGTTAGTCCTTTCAAACAGGCTTTCACAAGTAAGCATTGTGCACAGTATTTCTTTGTTTTGAATGCCATCTCTAGCTCAAAATGATCCTTCCATACTTGTGCAATGGGAACCCTAAAAGGTGTTTACAGACCCCTACAGGAACCACTGCAGCTACTACAGGGATAAAGGACAGAGTAGTCTGAAGCAGCATACGGTTCAGAAAGATTGCAGGGGATACTATGCCTACCTGAAGCTATCCAGGAAATACATCAAAAATACCCCATTTTATTGACAATGTGGTCAAGAAGAAAGTGACAAATTCTCCCCTCCAAGCCCTCCACTGCTTGGGCTGTGTAAGTTTTCTTGGGAGGGAGTAGATGGGGCCCTTTTTTCTGAATGTTAATTTAATTCCATACAAAAAAATGAAAACAAAAGCTAAATAATTGCAACAGTCTAAGAATTCACATAAAACAAAACATTATCTCCTGTATTAATTAAGCTAATCAGTTGCCATTAAGAACTGCAAACAATTTAAAGTTCAATTTACTGAGACTTTGAACCTCCTATCTTTTCACAAGATCCACAGATTAAATCTCTACTAATTTTAACTGCCTTTAAAAAAAGTAAGACATATTCACAGTTTTATTCTTAGTACTACATACTTTACAATATCAAGTATTTTCATTGTTATTTAGTTAAAAAAAAAACAACAACAAAAAACAACACCCCAACTGTTGTTTAATATTAACCAGTTTTCCAATGCAAGTTTTGTGTTCTAAGGAAATTCATTAAGATAATTGGACTAGGCACTGAAATTAATCAGAATATTAAAAAGTAATTGTCACAGGTAAAATTTACACAGCTTCATTATTCAGCTTCCAGCTTGGAGAGATTAATCCCTGCATAGGCCACTCTGAAACTGCATCAATTGCAAAGGAAACTAAACTCTTCCTGTCTTTTAATTTCAGCTCTGCAAAGTATCACAAAATGTTAGGAAGAAATAATTTGCAGTAACTGAGAACCCTCAACTATCCTATTTTTATGGAAGATTATGGCATACAACATCTGATCTCTAACAAGGAGAAGGAAACATGCATAGCAAAATCAATAGTAAGGGTAAAGGTGAAGAGTGCCCAGGCTCTGAATTGCTGCACATTTCCAAGTGTTCAAAGTTCCATGTTAGTATTTTTAAATGTGTCAAAGAATATGACACAGCACAGCTATCAGAATACAAAGAAAAAACAGCACACAGACCAAAGGCCCAGTCAAATGAAGTTGTCCTCAAAATGTAGAAGTTGAAAAAAATGTCTGAAGTGCAAACTTAAAATATTGACCATTATTTAAAACATTTTTACCCCTATCATTTAAATTCCTTGAGATCTATTATAAGTTATTTTAGACAAAATACTGAAATACTCTATTCTAACTTGTGATGAAGTATGATTACCATTGAAATACACAGTACCTTGTGGTTTTCATGTCTGACCCATTTTTTCCTATATTTTCAGGATAAAATATATGATCTGAATTTATAAAGAGGACTTGTATTCTCAAACAGTGCAAATTTTTGCTCAGGGCTATATTTTGTAACAGTTTCCCACTTACGTTTATCAGTAAAAATTTATAACAAACAATCAAATAGTGTATAACGTGTGCAGCCTATTACTTCTAAAAACAGCTTCAGACAGTTTCCTTCTCTCATG
>NW_009952881.1:1347827-1362827 GCF_000747805.2 Chaetura pelagica | reverse complement strand
ATGAAGCAGAGTGAAGTGCAGAAATATTCGCACTGATAAACAAACATGCAAAAAACTGATTACTGTGACTTGCAGTAAATATATAAAATAAACATTTTCACTAATTTCACTCAAGGCAACCATCAAAACCAAAATTCATCATTCTGCTGATGTTACCTCAGTCCGTATTAGGCTGCTAGCCCGTCTCTAACAACTGCCTGGTTCACAAGAGACAGAATATAACCAATACACTTGCCAGAGCAGCTTTATAAGTAAATGTGAAAAACTAGAGGGGATAGCCTGATTATATAAGTATTAGGTTTGAAAGTCCAACCTGAAGAAACATAATTAAATCTTTTATGCTTCCAAGAGTGATGCTAGTGAATTTTTTGAGTAGTTTGGAAGAAAAGTGTTAAAGTCCTATCTGTCCTCCAGGTCATGTCTGTCCTTACAGGTCATGGTGCTACTGCTACACATTCCACTGGAATGATGTATTTATCATCATTACTGCCAACCTACTCCAGCGAAGGCTGTATTTCAGTTGTGTTGAGTACAGAGAGTGACTGATCTATGTCCAGATGAAGCAAATTAAGAGACATCAGCTGATTGTAAATGTTTGGGGATTTGGCCCATAATATGCAATATGGTGGTGAAGGGGATTTTCTGTGTCTGAGAATGGGAAGCACCCAATTTTAAAAAGAAGAAATATTTTACAATGAAAGCATGACAGAGAAGGGAAACAAAGGAACAGGTTGTTACTTGCAATTGTGTTCCATATTACGCCATTTTAATAAACTCTGGCATGCAACTGTTGGTGGTTTACTGTTAGTTCACCCAAAATAAAGTAGCATACGAACAGTTCAAACGATTAAGTTAGTTTCCGCTTCCAGCCCTTCACAGCTTGAACCAGTGAGGACTAAATGGAACTGCAAAAATGGAGCCCTAGTCCTCCTCACTGTGACATCCAAACTGGAGGGCACTGTACAGGGACACTGAGAAGTCCTTTCTCAGCTGGAGAGAACATGGAGCTGGAGGAGTGCTAAAACATGCACAGGAGGATGCAGTGAAAAGCTCCTACCCTTTGGTTAGGATTCACTATCTGATGATTGCAGGGGCACTGGCACAGGCTCAGAAGGAAGGTATGGACACTGAAGGGCTGACAATCCCACCATGTTTATTAGTGGTAAGCTCCAGGAAATGTTCCACATAGCCCTCATAGTTTTCCAGCTTCAGACTTACATGCATACAGTCACACACTCACACCATCCCTTCTTAAATTTCCTTTGGGGTTTCAATGTACTGGTATTTTGCCTTCAGGAGCTGCTTTCTCTCCATAGGGTCTGACTACTCTCTTTTCTACCATCCATAAAAGCCAGTTGCATATACTGTGAAGAAAGCATTTTGTTGCTACTTCGACATGGCCATACAGTAAGGTGTACAATATTGACCAAGTGGTCTCACTGAGGTTATCACTGGTCTAAAAGATAAAGTTCATTACTTTCCTGCTTTCACAGAAAGTACCATTTCCCAGGTCCAATGGATTACTTAACATCTCCTTTGAGAACTTTAGCTGTACTTGTGACAAGATTAACCAAAAGACATCTCAGATATCTCTGTATAAAAAGACAACCTGGGAAGGGAAAAGGAACAAAATTCCAGAAGGGGACTTCTTGTATCTCTGGAGAGACAGGACATATATCTCTGAACTGAGTCTATTAGCAAAAAGAGAAGAAATTCCGTGTTGAGCACAATTTATACAGACATAAACATGTGAGTGTGTAAATGTATACATGTATGTCTCTACATGTATATATGATTCTTTGTGTGTGCACACAATTATTATATATGAGATTCAAGTCCTAAGTACGCAAAGAAAATGTATGATCTGTCTTTGTGGTTTTTTTCCCTGTTTCCTGTAGTCCAGATGTAAGCTGTGAAACACATCCAAGTCACTCAGAAAGGGAAGTGTGGAGCCAGGCATTTCAGGCTGAGCTGTTGCTGTTATCACTCCATTGAAAATGAACAACAAATTAAAATAACAGAGGCTGTGTTTGATTCTGGATCTCTCTGGGTTTTCTTTCTCTTGTTTCCACCCCCACAGCCTCACCTTCTCCCACTCTTCCCTACTTACCATAAAGTTATGATGCCCTTTACTGTAATAATTGATGGAATTTCCAGATTATTATTTTAGAGGCTTAACTGATTCTCCATGTTTTTAATGTGCTTAGCACTTATACAAAGAGGGTTTTTTATATGTCTTTCAGCAAAGATAGAAATAGGCTTGGAAGCAATATTCATTTTAATAGTTTCAACAGACAGCAACATTTATTTCCAAAGATTTCTTATTTTTCTAATTGCACTTTTGCATCACTCTGCATGCAGTTGCCCTACATACCCTTCTATAAACCTGTTCCTATCACCAGCAAGTAGAATATCTCCATCCTTAGAGGATTTTTTAATAAAAATGTGTATGTCCTACAGAGTGATCACTGCACAAAACTCTAAGTGTAAGAGTGAGACTTCGGAATCTCTCTTCCTCTTCTTTGTGCTATTTATTTCTGGGTAATCTCAGCTGAAGTTTTCTAGTGCTGTCACTATGGCCAATTTTATATTGGATATTTTTCTTGATACATATGTGTAGCTATTTGCCTTTTCTTTACTTCTCTGTAAATGCCACATGGACAGAAATCATTGAGTCACCAGATCATACATTCATTTTTATAATATATTATGCTGTTTGATGTCATGTTGACATCTAATTGATGTTGGTTTTGCTTTTTCTTTGTTTTGTTTCTTGGTTTCAATAAAATGAGAATTTAAAAAAGGCTATAGAGTGATGACTTAAGGCACTGACAGACATGAACATAGCATGCATCTCTTTTATGATGTGCTGCTGAGTAATTGGATATATTTCTAGCTTTAGATAACATACAGGAGACCTCTGAATTTTTACTGTATAGTGAAGTATTTGAGTAAGCCTAGCCCATAACCTCAAAAGAACTTTTTTCTGAAGCAAGAAGTACATACAGAACATGTTTTCAATAAGGGCTTAACCCATGATTTAAGAGTCAATAAAGAAAGGTTTTCCATAAAGAAATGAGAAAGCAACAATAGAACTAAAATACAACATACTGAAGATTAAATATGTTCCATCAGCACAAGAATGCCTTTGTACAGTAAAGAGTAGAAGGAGATGATTAATAGTAAAATGGTACATGTGTCAAAAGAAAAATAAATGCAATTTAGACAAAGTACACACTTATTAACAGAGAACATCATTTACAGTTATTCAGATGGGAGGAAAGCAAGGATGAAACTAGCAGAGAATCTATTTCACAATGTGAAGTCACATTCATCTGGTTCAGGGTTCTCCCCTACCCCCACTACAGCTGCAAAGTAAAAATACTGGTGAAATCCTTGCTGTAACGAAATTAATGCCTAAGTGCCCAGTGACTTCAGCAGAATGAAGATTTCATTCAAGGTATTTTTAGGTGCAGCTTTACTAGGAAGACCTCCTGGAACACCAGTGGGAATGGGTCCACATTTCCCCCCAGGTTCCTCCAGTGCACACTCTGCAGACATCACCAGCCTTGACATCAACCGGCCTTTTTTAAGAGGGCAGGGGATGATAAAACTACTCCCACTCCTCCCTGTGAATGGCCAGTAAGTAACAGGGTCCATAAACATCTGGGGCTTTCACAGGTGGCTTTACCAGGCACTGTTATGGGACACAAAGAGTCAGGAGGGAAGGGGGGAAGTGGGTAAAGGGGTAAAGTCAGCAGTCTGGAAACAAGCACAGGGACCAGGTTAAGCTTAGACCAGTTAAAGGCAGATTAATGAGCCAGACAGACTGAATATCTGCCCAGCACCTACCAGCAAACTGTCATTTGAAACCAAGTGAAGAGGTTACAAAGAAATTATTTCTAAGGTTATAGTAAGAGAAGATTTTGGGAGCACCTCTTCTGTATTTGCCAGAAATATTATAAAAATGACCAGATGTAAACTTAGTATTTCAAGCAGTCCGAGTTTTGAGACTGAAGGATTCAAATATATTATCAGATGATATCACTCCCTGCAGAACTACAGGGTTTCCTGGAGGTGCCCCAGCAATGTGCCAGTCCAACCTGTTCGTAAAACTGGTGATACACCTTCCACAAAGAAATACACCTAGAACCAGGTATATACATAAGAAAGCAAAAATATGAGACAGAAGGAAAATGACCATTTCATTCTGCATACCTGAAACACTTTATACAATAGCTCCATAAACACTGCCCACAATGCTATAATATTTCCAAATAAACTAACATAAAACAAATATGTATTTATAAGACAGGTAAGAAACATATATTTGAAACTAAGGAGAGACTTTGGAGAAGCTGCAAGCTAAGAGAAAACAAAGTTGAAAACATAAATGTTTGTTCGATGTTAACTCTAGAAATTGCTACCACTTTGCATAATTAATTACACACAAAACAGGAAAGTGGAACAGAAAGAAAACAAGGGTTATAGTCCCATCAGCAATTATCTGGAGAAAATTAACATTTTTTGAGTTTCACTCTCGTGATAGATGGTATCAGTAGAAACCAGACAGGGCATTAAAGCCTGTAATTCACAATGTGCATGTTTTTCCTGCTTATGAGATACAAATTAAAGATGAAGTGGTAGACCTGAAATACATGTTTCAAAACACTCATCCTCAAAGTTCCTTCTTAGCTACCTCTCCCAAAATCCCGAGATGTCCCAAAAATATTTTGATTATGGTCTAATTGACTCTGTGTGACCTTTGCAGAAATTATTCTTTGTAACTCTGGCAAGTTTTTTTCTCTACCAATTTTGTTAGATCAGTGACTCCTTCCATTTACAAGTAAGTTCTCAGAATCTCAGCATGATGGGACTATTATTACCAGAACCCATTGAGATCTTGCTGTGTTCATAGATTTAAATCTGATAGCCAGAAATTATAAATATATACCTCATTCAAGATAGTACACACAAGCACAGAAGTACGCAAATTATTTCAATAATGTACATTATAGCTACAAAAAGAATTACATCAGAAACCCTTATTAGCATCAGACAAGAGCCTCAATTCTTAAATCACCAACTCACACAATTTCTCTTTTTCTAAACTCCCTTTGATTTCTTTGCCTATTAAATCCAATTGCTTTAGAAGTTGGTGTTAGATGTTCTTGAAGTCACAGAGAAATGTACCCATCCAGTTTACACGATATTTTCCTGCCATAACATACTATATGGCAGTACAGTGGAACACCATAGAAACCTATGCCCTGCTCCAATGGATTTCCACCTTCAGACTCCTACAGTTTTTATCCCCAGTCATCAATTGCCTTCAGGATTTTAGACTTTCTAGACCTTGTAAAGTCTCTTCAAGACTGTGTGCACTGTAGGACACAAATGCAAATGTTTGAACATAAATGTTCCGCTGTAATCTGACGGCATGAAAAAAAGTCACCAGAAAGATAAAAAAATAAAAAGAACTTAAAACTTAACTGGGAATTCCCACATCCTAAATCTGTAGGTGGAAAAAACAACACTTGCCTTTAACAATATGGCCTATTAGTTTTCTCTATTAGTGAAAGAATGAGGACATATGAGGAGGTCAAGGAAATTCATAAGAATGAAAGTGGTAAAGGAACGGAGAATCCTTCTAACTAAATTATGGACAGTGTAAGTAAATGTAAATTAAGTAACTTGCCCCTCCCCCTCCCCAGCCTCAAAGAAGTATATAAATTATTCACAGCATTATTATCACTCCAGCAGCATAATACATTTGTTTCATTAACAAGCCATTTCCCATAATTCTAAGAACTAGGAAGTAAATTATGATTGTCACACAAACGTACATCTAAATTACAAACAATACTCTCACTGAAAAGTATCCAGGTTTTTATGGAAGTTCTGAGGAGGTGATCTGATTTTAAAACTGTCACACTTTTTAGCAAATGTAGATTGACTTAAAGTAAACATTGCAGGAGGGAGCTCATGCTCTAAGCTTCACCAAGCAATCAGCAAGGCATCTGACACGCTACAGAAAACCTGAGAAATCCAGCAAATAAATCATGTAACACCCATTCAGTATCCTACAAAGCACACAGTGGGGAGCTGACACATTATTAACTGACTGTAATTTTCACAAACTGTAACATACTAAGAGCTTTATGACATACATGTGGTGAAATATATTTTTATATATTATAAATGCACATGTTTTTCAAGCACATTAATCAAGATACTTCAATTAAATGATTGGGTCATGTTTGCTTTTGAGTTTGTAGCATCAAAAAATGTTATTACATTACAAGCAAATCTGGGAAATATCTCCACCTCAAGACTTCACTCTTAACAAAATCACAAGGTTTTAATGATGCTATAGTGGTATGCTACATGACAAAGGGACCAACCTGAGCAACAAAGAAGATAAACCTGGTACAGTCTCTTTTCCCAGAGTTGTGTTTCTCTCAAATATGAGCTTTTATATCAAGTTATAGTTTATACAAACTTGCTGAAAAACAGCTCTTTCAATGAAAACAAATCTCTGAGGGACAATGCAGGTTCCAAGGAAGCCTTAATGCCATCCAGAAGGAAAGAGCTGAAGATGATATGACACAGACATCAGCTTTCAACCAAAGCATCTTTCCTTTTGCCTTGGTGAAGATTTATACAACTTTAAAGATGCAAACCTCACCTGCTTCTTTCAGAAACAGCAAAAAGCTATTCTGCAAATGACAGAACACTGGCTTCTGAAGCTGTACATTGTTCTGCCACACACGGGAATAACTTGAGGTCTCAAAGGTTCATAGTAGAAAATGGCACTTTGCCAACTCTCATTACGGCCTGCCAACCTGTAGATAATCTTCTTGTACTGTACGTCATCTGATACTTTCACATTTACAACCCTTTACAGTACTCAGCAGTTTCTATTTAAATAAAAGTAGACAAGATTTTTAAAAATAAACCTAAAGTAGAAAATACAGGCTTGATGTGAAAGCTGAGAGCATTTTCCTCTCTATTGTTCATTATTCTTTAATGTTTCATTCTCTTTCTGCATGTAGGCCAAAAAAATAAATCCAATGTAAACTCAAAAGGCAAATATCTTTTGAAGGCCAGGCAAATATTTGAAAAGCAAAAAAGAGATTCTGCTTTTATCTCCAGATCAACCTACAATTTAATGGTTAGTGAAGAGTTTTCTTTTTTCCTTTCTTTCTTGTTTTTCTTTTTCTCTTTATTTCAGGGAAGGCAGCAGGGGCAGGTCCACACTTCATAGCTCATAGAATGGTTATCAACCTATAAACTGTAACAATGGGATAACAAAGGTCGTGTAACTATACCACTTTTGTTATCAGAGCAGAGAGAAATATTTGCATTATCAAAAGGCTATAAGGCAACAAACCAATGTAAAAATAATATTAGATCAAGATTTTTAATAAACTATGAAAATTATGGGTCTGACCTGACACTCTGATTTATGTCCTTTATAAGCAAAGTGCAGATGCTTTTATGGAGCTCATAGTCTTTATGAGGTTTCTTGAAACTAAAGTAACACCACACAATGGACTACAAAGGAAGACTTGGGCCTTCAGCTGTGTCAGTAATATTAAACAGTACCACAATATAAGAAAAAAGAACATCTGCAAGCTGAAAACATAAAGCTGGTAAACCATTACCAGTGAGCCCACAATCACCTGGTAGAAAGAGTAAATTACTACCTATATCAGTATATGGAACTGATTTGTAAAAGTTGCAAGGTGGAAATGAAATTCTTGAAACCAAAATTAAATACAAGCATGCTTTTCAGTACCCTTACTACTAGTCCATGACTACTCAGCACAGACCTACAAGTGTTCAGTGGTTAGATAAAATGGGTTGATGCTCTCTGGCCAATAGCAAATTTTTACCAACCACACATGAATTCCAGCAATTCCTCAGGATAGATACTATCTGATCCCTTCATTCAGAGCAGGTTCATAACATATTAGTGGAAATATATAAGAAAGCTACATCAAATGTCTCACCTATCTTATAAGTAAATAAGCCTTTTTCTTCCTTTCAGGAAAGACAAACTGAAAACAAAAGCTTTGTAACTCCATATACTGAGAACCAGCGCTTAAATGTTATGTAAAAAAAAAAAATTACAAGTAAATTTAAAAAGTAAAATAAAGCCATAAATTACAATGTTATTAAACAATTTGATGCATTAAGGTAAGGCATTTTTAATAGTAACAACTACAGAAGAAAAGTCATACTCTTTGGGTTACTCTTTGCTTAGAGTAGCAAGAAAAGAGTAAGCAGGAAAAAAGAGCAGAATATACTGATCAGAAATAAAGGAGAGCTCTGGTATAGGGCTCCATGCTAAAATATGGTGTAAGTCAGCCCCTCTGTATGACATAATATTAAGTATATATAGCATGAGGTAAAACTTTCAGCTTAATTAGTTTGCTGGTGAGAGTGAAATTTCTTACAGCAAGGACAACTTTTGGTAGTTTGCCTCAAAAATCGGTTTCTATAATAAGGTTCACAGTGTAATCAATGGCCAACTTAACGCTCACTCTATTATCCACACTTAGATCTTCTCCTATTGAGGTAAAATCTTTGAGGATGAAATTTATGTTTAGATTATTCTCCCTATATTGTTACAGGTCCATTGTTGTGCTAGAACTGACCTATGCATTTAAGTAAAACTGCTAATAGCATGGGAGACTCGTAAGCATTCTGATCTGCTACTGATTTTATCAGCTAATTCTCAACATTCTTACTCCTCTAAGTTCTAGATCATCTTTGAAAGCAAAATGTTGTGTAAGACAGGCAATACATATAAGGAAGTGTGAAGTTTTGTGCCTAATACTAATACAAAAATTATATAAGGCAATACTATGCATAAGTACACAAGCGACCACTGAAGAGATGCATACATATGTTCACATCCATATATACACATATGCAATCAAATAACTGCATATGCAAAAATACATATAAATAATGGACAAAGTGGACTTGTATGCATATAATTACATATTTTTGTGTGTGCTTCTATATGCACATAAATATGTAGGTAAACATATCTATAACCTGCATGTAACTACATGTTCTTTAGACAGAAAGATATATGCATAATACGAAAGGAACTCACTCAGCTAATTGTTACTAATGAGGACTACAATAAGTGACATAGTGTATCATGTTGCTGGATCACAGCGTTTGCTCACAAATTTTCTAAATAATGGATCACTTCCTAGTCTTGGTCTAAAAACCACTGTACAGATTTAGAAAGTGATATGTTTTTAAATAGCAATACATATTTTTCCTTTCAGTTGTGTACTGTGTGGTTCAGTGTCTCTCGAGTTGTTTGGTATCAGTCAACCCTTTTTGTATGGTTTAAGTAATTTATGAAATATTCAGAAATATGAGCACATTTTTTAAACTAAAACAGTTGTTGCACTGCTGGAGCTGCAGAATGAAAATCAGAACCTCACCACCGATTAACTAAAATTCAACTACACATTACCTATGATTCACTAGTACAGGTGAAGGAAAGTAAAACATTCTTCCTACATCTGCTCTAGAAAGTGCGCAAGAAATTTTGTTTCTAAGACTCACATGAAATTAACATCTACCACCTAAGGCATGTTGATTGCATCCGTAAAGGCTAATGGTGTGAAATTGGAAAAAAATATTCAGAAAAAGGCTCAATCATTTATTTGCTGGCAACAAGCTTCCTTTCTAATTTATTCCCCGAAAACTTCAGTGTTTAGAAAATGGGAAAATGACATTTCTCATACAATGGAGAAATACTTATTCATACTAGCAGATGAAGTAGCCACTTCTTGTTCTTCCTTTCTTAGCTTGTTACAAACAGTTAAAAGCAGATAGCAGAAGAGAGAGGATATCAGCTCTGGATTACATGTCACAGCTGTAGGGTACAGGAGAGAATAACCCTAATGAAGTCCATACACTGATTTCAGAACTATATTAGCATAGCTCAAAGAATCTGATCCTCCTAAAAACACAAAACTGCTATTACTGATGATTGTTTTAGTTTACTTCAACATCAATTCCACAACTTTGCTCTGTCTTTCAAACACAAAGTACAGGCAGGTATGCACCAAATGCCTGGATCTAAATCCTGCAAGCAAGGGAGGCTTTTTATTCTTTCTTATAACAGAGCAGCTCCCTTCCTAAAAGGAACTTAAAATAATATTTCTGTCCTGCAGGGTTTTATTTGGCCTTTCCATTAAACAACACTCTAGATTAGTAATTAGGTTTACCAGACAGTTGTCATGCGGTCACTAGCAGCTACTTTGTTTTCCTTCAGAACTGTGCTCTGTAGCATGATGATAGCGTTAAACAGACTGCAACTGATGGGAAAAGTCAAAAAAATAATCAACAACATACTAAAAATATTTCTTTCAAATAAAAAGCAGTCTATTGAAAAATCACAGAGAAAAAAGATTCAACATAAACACTAGTAAACCATATATATTACCTCAATAAATGCTAAAAGCTTACCCCAGTGAAGCAGGAACAAAGACATATGTGATTTAGCTCACGTTTTTCATGCAAAGATTGGGATGTATGCTTACACATACTGCTTTTTATAAATCAAAGTTAATAGAGATGCAGAACAAATGTCTTTAAATTGGAATTAAAAAAGTACGGTCACGATGAGAAGCCTGGTTTGAGAAAAAAATTAACATAAACAGTTAGGATTTGCCTACTGCAGTTCTCACTAAGGTTTAAATAGATTATTCTCCCACTGTAAAATGACAGGAAACTTTCACACGCACATGAACTGCTAGACAGCGGACAAACTGTTGTATATTGTTTACATTATTCATCCCTGTCCAGAGGTAGAAAGGCCAAAAGGATGTCACCGAGTAGCAGTGGCATCTGTGCATTAGAGCTGCTGCTGAAGTGCCCAGTTTTGGCTTTCTCCCAGCACAACCGAGTTTGGTTGGTTTGACCTATTTAAGCAAAAGCACCCTGACAAATCTCCGCTCTGTTCTGAACACTGCTGTTTGCCTCCTGCACCAAACACCTGCACATCACAATCTCATCACTCTGGTTAGTAAAACAGACCCATTTGTGGGACAACAGTCAATCTACTGTCCTTTGGCTCTCACAAACTTGGGTGAATACAGTTTTAGAGCAAATCTCCTGCAGGTTTCTTTTCTTTGTTTTCGTGGGTTTTTTTCTACGATTAAAACATTTGGTCTAAAGTCTCCAGAATAATTAATAACCACAAATACTGATTTGTACTATCTTTGGAATACGAATAGATTCTCCTCTAGCAGCTATAAAAATAAAACCAAACCCTGTGAGTAAAATAGCCAGGGGATTACATTTTACAGTTCTATAGATGTTATGCACCATCATCCACTACCACCACAGAACTGTATTCAAATGGTGAAAAATTACTTTTGATTGCTCCAGGATTTAGTAGCTGAAAATAATGTGTCTTTGAGAAATAAAGTTTCATTACTATGTCTTATTAAAAAAAACTACTGGAATATGCTGGTTGTAATAAGGAACACATGTAACTCCTACTTCTGATAAGGAAAAAAAAAGGGAAAGAAAAAAATGTTTTCTTTTAGCAGCACATAATTCACTTAACTAACTCCTCAAGCTCTTCTCTCTTAGCAGCTGTTTAATATATAAGTATCTTCCATAAGACAGTAAAAATTCTAGCTGCAAAATGAAGTCTTACAAGACTTCTCTCTATGTTATCAGAGATGGATCAAATGTTAATAAATACCTATGTACCTAACTGGCAGTTCTGAAAAACAAGGGACACTTAACAACAGCTTGTGCTGAAACCAAAAAGACACAAGGCCACAAGACACTAGGCTTGTTTTATTCAGGTGTTAGACTACATAGCTTTAACTTTTTTTTAAGTTCTAACATTTTAGAATGTCTTTTCTTCTAGAAGCAGAGTTCTAATGTTTCTATATTCTTTCTTAAATATCTTGTAAAGATAGATACCTATATGCAAATTCACAAATTCATCCTGGATTCAGTCTTTTTTCAGGACACGACCTTGTAATTTCACATCTGACCACTCTAAGCTGATGATGCTCCGTAAGGATTCTGTAAAACTGGAGTTGTTCATGAGCTCTTTTTGGTAATGTAACAGCCTGAAGCATGGCTAAGCACCAGCTGCACCATATTTATCTACTTGCTTATGAAAGAGTTTCCCCCTCATTGTGTGGATAACTGACCTTAGCTATAGCTAATAAGACATGAGCTTCCTTGAATGATGCAGCTTTACACTGAATCTTACCAAATACTTCAATGTTATCCATATAGCCTCACTGAGCTCCTAATGAACCGAAACACATTCTCTCTCCAGTACTATCATCACACACAAGGTGTGGTCCAAGGAACAAAAATAACCTGGCCGAACCTTTTCTTTGGCCATCTGCTTCTGCAGAGAAGCTTCTTGCTGGCTCTCACCAGGTTTTTTATGAAGTAGAGAATCAAGTAACATATAGATATTTCTGCTCCACCCTATCCATTATCTCATCTTACTGTCCCAACCACGCAGTGACAAGAGTGCTGCAGGCAAATCGCTTCAGCACCTTCCCCTACATTGCAGCTGTGTTTTCAGATGTACATCTAGTTAGTCAGAGACCTCTGGAAATTCACCACTTCTTAACTTTAAGCCTTCAAACAAGCTAGGAGCTACAGAGCCTGTGCTGAATAAAAAGCAAAAAGTTTACTTCACATGAAAACACTCCTCAGTCAAACTAGTTCCACTAAATCAGATAATTTTCTTATCAAACTATTCCAGACACGTCCAACTTTTTTTTTTTTTTTTAATACACAACTGAGAAGCTACCATTAACACAAAAGCAGGGTGTAGAGCAATGCTGAACTGACTTGCACAGTGACTTTATTCGCAGGTTACAGTATGATATTGTTAAATTTGAAATGAGTCAGTGGAATAGGCACAAACATAGTCTCTGCTTGATGTCTTTTGTTTCCATTTTTGTATTTAAAAAATTTATTTTTATCACAATTGGTTTAAATTATAATAATTAAATAACAGCTAACTTACATTGGCTTGCACCTGGGGAGGGTAGACCACTTCAGTTGCAAGTGTTATTTAATGATTTAGGATTCCACCAATAAGCTTATACTTACAATACATTTTAAAACAGTTATTAAAATCTGTCCATTGAACCAGTACAGTGACAGAGCTCAGATGTCAACTGTACATACATACAAAAAAAAAAAAAGAAATCCTAGAATACTACTTCAAAATTCAACCACTTTGTCTAATTTGTGGATTAATACACACATAAGTAATACAACCACCTTAATCATTCTAAATAAGCATACAGTGACTTTCAATTTGCTATTTTACCCCCCCAACAACACTACACTACTTGTTCCTGATGATGTTCCAAGCAGAGCATTCCAGAAAGTCGCTCGTGCAGGAAAACAGTTGATCTAAACACAGTTGCCAGCTCTTTTCTAATTTTAAGTTTAGCTTTCCCATTCTGAAGCAAGTATTCTTCTCCAATACTGGTTAAAGAGCTTATCTAATTTATCTTCCTTTTTTTCCTTAAACATCTGTGAAACTTCATTTCTCTAATCAGTTTCTTACTTTCCTCTACTAATTACAATCTTGTTTTTTCTTATGTATATCATTTCCTGTGTGATAATTTTTTCATCATTGGTTTTCTTGCTCTTTATATATTTCCTAGATGCTGATGCTCATACTCAGGCAAAGATTTGTGTTGGTCCCCATTCTCCTTAAGAACCCTCAGATAAAATGTGCCACAAGACGTCATTTGCCTCTCTGTACATCTGAATATTTAGCATAGCTTCCAAAATGCCACAATTTGTTGCCCTGATCATTCCATCATCAGCAAATTCTAGGATTTTCATTTACTCTAACGTGATGAGCTCCCCTTCAGAAAAATTGGCCACCACCTGACTCTCTGCTCAAGTAGGCCAAAGTCAAACACTAAACAATGAAGCCTGTCAGGAAACACCACTTCTCCGTTTCACTTTCCTCACTGCCTGTTCTTCCCTTCTCTACATTTCTCCTTTGCCCTAGACCACATCTTAATCCCATTCTCAAAATCATAAAGTCTCTTCCTTTCTGTATGGCTCATGAAAGGTTACCATATTGAAGTAAATTGCTACAGGGGCTCAGCCTTCAGATTTGGGTTGCTTTCAGTTTTCATCTCCATTTCTGTATCACCACAATCCCTTTCATGTAGCTTTCAGGCTACTTCACAGTTATAGGCTAAAATCTGGAGATGGTAAACTCTCTTTCACCAAGACAGTTACTGTAGCAACATCATATGCATATGGCTTTCCATTCTACAAGCAAAACAGGATTTGTTTCAAATACTACTAATTTAAGTAACAGCACACAACATAGCAAAAGTAATTAAATACTGTACACAGACTTTATAATTTGTACAGTATTAGAGAATTATTTAAAAGATTTTACACATCTCTGATACAACGAAGTAAATAGTGAAGACTAAACTGAAAAAATAAATGTTTATCATACCCATTGAATATTCTCAGCAGCACAAATATAACAGACAAAATTTTCCCCAGGCAGCGCTCTGGGTCCTTAGAAAATTACCAAAATTATAAGAAGATTATGTTCAACTGATCTAAGGGTTTGGTTTGCATTTCTCTGTATAAACACGGAGGTATGTTTACCAAACATCCACTTCCTTCTAACCTGAGATCATAAATTTCTTAAACTCCACCAAAAAAAGTTTTTTAATGAACACAAATCTGTTCAGAATATCAAAACAAACTTCAATAAATCATACAGTATGAAAACTCAAGTCTAATAACTCTGAATGAAAGAGCTCTGCAACATAAAGGTTTCTGTAAACCTCCACAGTGTGTTCAAGCACAACTAAAGACAGACTTACGTAATATATGAGCTTGCAATTGCAAAGGACTCTTCAGGTTTTGTAATCACTTCTCACATTTAACCATAAACCAGTTAAAGAATTGTTACACTCT
>NW_009952881.1:1331578-1347765 GCF_000747805.2 Chaetura pelagica | reverse complement strand
CACTCTTTCATACATACATACATTGCATAACTTAGAAATGTATCTTCTAACCAATATTAAAGCACAATTTTAATTTGTTTCATTCATTTGAGGAAACTGAAAAACTACATATGCTGGTAGATATGCTGATAGTTTAACTAAATCAACAAAGATCTTTTTTAAAACTAAACTCTCTTTGCAATGAAAAACAGAAAGAAAAGGTTTTAATCCTTTGAAAAGATGTCTAGCTTACCTGGTTTTGCCATTCCACACCGACAGCCTGAACAATATTATCAGCTCTTCAGGTACTAATTCTTGCTAACTGGAAGGATATTTTCTCTCTTGTTGGATTAATAATCAACTTTCCTGATAGTTCATTTGTAATTCTCTGCTGGTTAACCCTTTGCAGGGCTTCCATTTTGAGCTAAGCAGCCTACACTAAGTTCATTTTAATAAGAAAATAACAAAACATATAATAGTACCTACTGGACAATTAAGCCAAGAGCTAAAGAGAAATTTTAAGAATAGATTAGTTTAAAAGTTAAAAATGCTTAAAAGAAGACTTTCTTTCTCTGAAAGACTCTACTTACTAAACCTAAGAGCCAGTAAACCAATGCATCAACAAACTGAAAGCTGTAAAGTCCGATGGCTCATAGGACAGCACACTCCCAGGAAGTTCCAGCTCAACTTCTCATCTTCAGTGTATGTGCAAATATGACACATGTCTGCTGAATTCTGGAAATAACACCTTTTATTATTGAATAGTGTGCTGAGAAATTACCACAGTTATCAGTTTGTGCAAGGCCATCCATCTGTGTTGTCAGAAAGCAAGAGCAAGAGTGGCCAGGAGTAAAAATGAGATAAGAGAGGCCCAGAATGGCTAAAAAGGGGAGTTCAAATAAGGCCAAAACGGTTTCAGATGGGAAACCTAACAATTATATATAATTCTATTTTTCAAAATAATAGTAGAAAATTCCACACATTTTTATCAGTTTCATAAGAATTCAATATTTTGGCAGCTCTGTTATGAAATAAGTACAAATATTATTAAAATAAACTAGGCAAAGGGTTTAGAGATCTAGTATAGGAAGGTGAAACAATCTGGAAAACATGACCTAAAGTGACTTTGTTTGGGAGATATAAGAATGATCTTGGGATGCGCTTTGTGGACAGAGGGAAGAGGAAGAGAAAAATAAACTTGTTGCATGGATGACTGAGGCATAATGCTGTAAAAAAGGAGAAATCATAAGAAAAGCTTTTTTCTTTCCAGAAAACAATTACTTGGGTTTTTCTATGGTCTAGAAAAAATATAAGATATGACAATTCTATTCACTAATAGAAGTGGTTTCCTGGTAAATTGTGCTACAGGTGTTTTCTTAAATAGTACTGCAGTACTTTTGTCTTTAGACAAGTTGAAAGAGTCTCCAAAAGTTACTGCATAGCACATTTCCCTTTGCATAAGAGTAGTCCTATAGTAAATCTATTTTTACACAAGTGTAGGTCTCTTCTCTCTGTCTACTCCTCTCTCTCCTGTAGCACCTAATACAGTTTGCTGCAATGTTTCCATATATGCTGCAGAATTTAGGATAAAATGTTATTAAGGATGAAAGCAAATTTATTTCATATTTGTAGTTAATTTTATTCTGTGTGTGTTTGAAGGAAAACCTTTTAAGAACACCAATAATGTGAGAAAGTTACAACAACTAAATTTATTGTTAAGTATCACATCAGTGGTACTCCTGGGGGCTCCCCTTCATGGGAAGAAAGCTTAAACAACATTTTCTAACACATTGGATTGCTTCCCAGAGATGTGATGGCCTACAGAGGCAGTGCTGAACAAAGCAGGCTGGAATAGTAAGTCAGTAAACCCTTTTCAGAGGATGGTCACAAATAAGGCAACTTTGTTTAATAAAGGCAAACTATAGTTATCTTTTATTCTTTAGAAGGTGCATTATCTTTCTCTCCTGTTCCACCTGAATAAACCAGTGGTATCTCCTATCACCTGACTGAGTGGCTGGCTGGAAATAATGGGACAAAACAATCCAATATTGTTACAAGAGACAATGACCTTTCATGTCCTTGGAGCTTGCCATGACCTTTCATCTTTCCTATCCTCCAATGGTCTCTCCTAACAACTAAAACTACACCCCGTTAGGCTGAATTCCAGATTGTCATAAAAAGCCCCGTCCTTTCGAAACAAAACCAATTTTTACACCAAGGTGGAGGAGAAACACAGGTCCATTGTTCCCGCACAGATGGAAGTTAGAGTTACTACGGCAACAGCTCTAATCCCCCTTTTTACCACCTTTTTCACATCATTGGCCTATCAAGTGTGCTACCTTTTAACTCATAAGCTCAAAAGCTGCTAGTCTAACTGACTGCCCTAATTAGCTACGATTTTCACAGTACAGACAACATGATGAGCTAATCGAAATTTGCAAAATAATGACGTACCTCCAGCAAATATTCCTCCTCCTGAGGCCCAGTCTTAGAATAACAATAATGAGACCATTATTAGAGGAGGGCATTAAAATGCTGCACTGCTGCTAAACAGAGGACTTAATTGTTCTGGTCTTGTCCATTGAATCAACAACCTATTGTTGTGGACTTGAAAAATAAAGGACTGGAGAATGGGTGCCATAATGATTGGTCTGTGCTGCCATACCAGCACTCTGTAGAATTGTTTTCCTTTTGAAACTCTTGATGGACTAGTAGTTTTGTTTAAAAGTAATATAAAAGGCAATTGTCTGGATAAAAAGTCCTATTTATTGAAATCTTTAGAAGCAGTTGCATGGATTTGTTCATGACCCCCAAGATTAAAACATAGGGACCATAATAATGCTATTTGTAGGGACCATAATAATGCTATTTGTAGAGATCACTGCTTGTAGTGACACCAGATAACACTGGCCTGTCTAGCTACTGCAAAAGGAAGGTATTTCCTTTGCAGACAGAAATACTGACAGAAGATCAAATAGTGGGCAGACCCAATTCCTCTGTAAAAAGGAAGATGGTTTATTTTA
The DNA here is from genome assembly GCF_000747805.2 of Chaetura pelagica. Taxonomy (NCBI): domain Eukaryota; kingdom Metazoa; phylum Chordata; class Aves; order Apodiformes; family Apodidae; genus Chaetura; species Chaetura pelagica. Next base: position 1,344,763 of record NW_009952881.1, on the reverse strand, counting down.
TTTTATTTTATTTTTAATTAAGATTACCTAATATATTTGGTCATCATTTAGATTTCTAGGTTTATATGAAACTGATAAAGGTAGGGCTAAACTGGTCACAAGACAGGACTATTTTGTTGTTATTGTTAATTGGTTAGATATTTTAAAAATCAGATTTTTTTCACCTCTTCTATGGAATTATACCCTAAACATTGCAGTTGGGAAACTGAATGATATACCTGGAGATGTAGGGACTCCAGTGATGCAAATTCTAAGTTAGTGTTAGCTTTGGATATTATTTATTTAAAATTGGGACTGGAAAAGATACCTGAAACCCCTGGACTGTCTTTTAATTGGTTTTTTAGTTGATAAATAAGTAAAATCTACAGCATTTCACAAAAAGTTTAAGATAACTATGATCTTGAGAAAAAAATATTCCCCCAAATAAAAAAAAAATCATAGTTTTATTACATCAAATCATTGGTAAATAACACTATCTTGGATCCTTCTCAGCTTTCACTGCAACAGAATAGTTTAAAAAAAAAAAAAAAAAAAAAAAAAAAAAAAAAAAAGAGCAATAGAAGATTTACACTTTAGAACAGAAATTAAAATAATGTCTTACTCTTACTGTGTATTTTATGGCTACTTCTCTTAACGCATCTTTCTACATACAAATTGCTCAAAAGTAGGTAATGACTTGAGGTTAATATAAACAAATAGAAACATGAGAATTTGGCCTTGCAGGAGAACCCATTGATACTTTGCCATTTATTTGAATGAGGAAGTGTTTAGATTTTAATTTTTCTTATTCTTATGAATATATTAGAAAACTAAATGGGGGGAGGGAGGGGGAATAAATGTGAAAAGGAAAAAAAAAAAAAAGGAGGAAGAAAACTTAAAGTTAAAGGTTAACCCAAAAGACATTTTCAGCAGTCCTTAGAACTGCTCCCATTATATAAAGTTACCTTGCATGTACTCACAGAACACTTTTTCTTCAAACTCAGGGTCTTTTGTAAATTGAAAAATGCCTAATATAAAGAAGTATTAAATAAGACCTCTTCCTTCATTCAATCCATGTTTTGCTTCATTTATCTTCATCTTGTTAGGCTAAATTAATTAACAATTTCTGTGTTGCACACTTTCTCTTTTCATTACATCAAATAATGGCCTGGATATGGGAGAAAACCCTCACCACAGGGATCTTGAAACACTACCTTGAGGAAGAGTCTCTTACATATGTATTGCTTTAGCAATATTAACTAGCTAGATGTTACAACATTTATTAAATGGATTCTTCATTACCTTAAAATAATTATCCTGTTTTGTGAGAAATAAAAATATTTTTTAAAAATCAGAGGCTTGCAACAGGTCATGTTTACAATTTGTGAGACACAAATATTAAAAGAAAGATAGTATGCAAATTCATCTATAGTTTTCCTCAATGCTTTATTTAATATAAAAAAAAAACCTGCAACTTTAATACAATTTGTGGTCAACTGTGTATGCAGTCCCAAACACATTAATGTGTCAAATTACTCAAATCAAGTTGCCATATCATTTGTCTGTGTATGCTCTGTATATAATTAATTGGATGTGTGAGACAGTTTCATTGGTAAATCTGGTTATTTTAATACTGTAATGAGGAGCAATGTGCTAAACTGTTAGGCAAGTTTTCTTCCTTTAACCTACATTATGGCATCTAGAGCAAAAGGACAAAACAGTAAAGCCTTTTTTAATCTCACCCTGATCAAACAACCCTCTTTCTCCAATCACAGCTTTGTGCGTGATATCTTTCTGCTAGTGTTTCTTATTTAATTAAAACAGACACTGACAGAAGGACATGGATTAGGACTGTAATGATGCATTTACTTAGATTAATCGGAGGCTCCTTTTGGAGTAATGGCTTAAACAAAGAACAAAAGGAAATTGTTATGAAACAGCCTTTTATCCCAGGCAAAGGTCACATTATGAGGTTTTTAATTTTGTCAGCCTCTGTATACTGGGCCTTGCTACTGGAACATGAGAAGTGCTTCTCTTCCCTTCTTCCCTGAGCCAAGCCAGTTATTATAATACAGCCATTAAAGCTGCAAATTAAAATGTCTGATTTTAAAACAGGTTTCTTAGCTTTCAAAACCCTTTAATTAGCATGTTGTGCATTGTTGTGAAGGAAAGAAACCTAAAATGCTAATGACCCGCTGCCAGGTGACCACACTGCTGTGCAAAATAATACAGACCCTTTCAAGTGGTGGTAATAATAATAATACACAGCTCTTTTGAATTACCCAACTCTAGGTCTACTCTGCAGCACATATGCTTAAAGAAACAAGCATGCATCCAGCCAAAGATCAGAGTTCAGTAGTCAGTTTAAGAGATGGTTTTATGTTAACTGTAAAGAAGTCTGCGCTCATTCAGACACTGTAAGGGAAGAGAAAAACACTTGAAACCACCATGGACCAGGTGATACTTGGACCAGGCACAGAAAAAAGCTTGGAATAGAAAATTCTTACCCTCTCAGACAGAAACTACAGATACACTTCTCTAAATTGCAGAAGAGCCAGCCCCAACTTGCTGTAATAAATTCTGCTTCTGTTCTTTGCTGACAAAAAGGCAATAATGCATGGAAAGACCCCAAAATCAGGTATATTTTTGTTCTTTCCAAGTTTAACATTCATTGCAACAAATACGTTGAACACACAATATGAAGGTACAGCTGCCAAATCTCAACATTTTTCCACAAGTCTTCTGATATTTTATTAAAATATGCTACAGGAGAAAGTCTGATAATGTGACTTCAAAGACTCAGACCAAATAGAATTTGGTTAATTTTCTTAAACCTCACGGTACTTGAAACTATGTTGTTGTTTTTTTTAAATATTTGAGCTTTAGCAAACTTATTTAATTCACACAAAATTTTTAAAAAGAAAAAAAAAAAAACACAACAAACCAAACCGCCACAACCCTCCCATCTCACAGTGGCAAAAACCAAAATACCTGTTTTTTACCAACAGTTAAAGGATAAAAAAGCTATCTCTGTAACTTGACATCATTGCCATAGAGATCCCAGTCCAACCCTTCCAAACGTACCAGCCGACCATGACAGAGCTCTTCCAAGGACACAGTAGTAGGAAGCTGGATGAGATGTCAAGAAGCTGTGCTGGCCTTGATATCTGCTCATTTGCAGTAGTCTCCCACCATTCCAGTGACCCCTAATTGACCAGTAAGGAACAAAAATGGCTGCAAAGGGGATTTTCAGTCATTCGTAATCCCTTATTGCACTGTTTTATTTTAAAGTTCATCAGCCCAGAGACTGGAATCACTCTGTGATTCCAAATCCCAGTGCCTGCAAAACTCAGTTGAAAGCACAATACAATCCCTCTCCAGATAAATTAAAAACCAGCAATGCTAAGCAAATTATAATATATAAAGGACTATGGGTGTGATTTAATCTCAACCCCACCTGTTAACACTCTGTATTGCTTGTCTCTATTTTACACACTACAGGTCAGATTCTGCCACTGCCTCACAATATTATCCCAATCCTGAAAACAATTTGACAATTTGCGCTTGAAAAAATTAACCCAATTACATGAAAGTCACTGAAATAACTGACATAAAAAGGATAAATACACTTATTTGCAAAGATAGCAATTTCAATTTACTTAATTCTCAAACATACAAGCTGCTTAACAAATTCAGGCAAACAAAATGTTAATAAAATTAACTTAGAAGTGGTATTCTATCTGGTTAAAAATATGCTTAACCTCACAGTACTCTTCTACAACTTCAAGATATCACTACCATCAGCCAATACCACCATTTATTTATTTATTTAAACTTAACTTCTGTTCTGCCAAGATAATCACATCCTAAAATATAAGAACCTGTTTTCACAGACCCATGTATCATCCACTAGTGTTCCTTGGCTGCCTCTTTGTTGTTATTTTTTCCTGAATTTAACCACCTCTGTGAGACAGAAAACACACTGCTAAGTTTATTTTTTAAAAACAATACACTAACATCTAATGAAAAACAGACTTTGCGAAAAGTGATAGATGGCTCTGTCCTTTAAAATTCACAGTTAGGAAATTCCCATTAGTTTCATTTGTGGCTGTGCACATACTATTTTAATAGCATTCACAGAATCATAGAATCCTAGGGGTTGGAAGGGACCTCAAAAGATCATCTAGTCCACCCCCCCTGCCAGAGCAGGGTCACCTAGAGTACATCACACAGGAACGCGTCCAGGTGGGTTTTGAATGTCTCCAGTGAAGGAGACTCCACAACCTCCCTGGGCAGTCTGTTCCAGTGCTCTGTCACTCTTACAGTAAAAAAAAATTTTCAGATAGTCACCTTGAACCTCCTATGCTCCAATTTGCAACCATTACCCCTTGTCCTATCACTGGTCATCACTGAGAAAAGCCTAACTCCATCTCCCTGACACTCACCCCTTACATATTTGTAAACATTGATGAGGTCACCCCTCAGTCTCCTGTTCTCCAAACTAAAGAGACCCAGCTCCTTCAGCCTTTCCTCATAAGGGAGATGTTCCACTCCCTTTATCATCTTTGTAGCTCTGCCCTGGACTCTTTCAAGCAGTTCCCTGTCCTTCTTGAACTGAGGGGCCCAGAACTGGACACAATACTCCAGATGCGGCCTCACCAATGCAGAATAGAGGGGGAGGAGAACCTCTCTTGACCTACCAACCACACCCTTTCTAATGCACCCCAGGATGCCATTGGCCTTCTTGGCCACAAGGGCACATTGCTGGCTCATGGTCATCCTCCTATCTACCAGGACCCCCAGGTCTCTTTCACCTACACTACTCTCCAACAGGTCAGCCCCCAACCTGTACTGGTACATGGTGTTGTTCTTCCCCAAAAGCAAAACTCTACACTTCCCCTTGTTGAATTTCATCAGGTTTCTCCCCACCCAACATTCATCCAAACAATATATTTTAAAGGCATCTTATGATGACTACTATTTTGATACGCACAATGCAAATACATTTCCTAAAAAGTTCTCTCTGTTCCTTCAAATACATGAAATATATGAATGCTCTTTTAGGGAAGAAGTAATAAAATCTGTATTTGTATCCTACACAGAATGTCAATTTATGTTTCAATAGCATGAATTGCTTAGATAGCAAATTATCTGCCCCATTTCATATTTACCAGCTAGAGAAGTGACCAAGTACAGTCTGTATACAGTCAGCATTAGAACCAGTGCCTACATTAAAAGAGTACTTTGTGTCCTGGGGTTTTTGCTGAATAACCATGCAGTACATGAAATATATGTCAAAGAACAACAATAATCCAGTTATCTAAGACTTGTCAGGCTGGCACAGCAGCAGCTAGTGGCATAGTGGGTTGGAAACACTAGTGAAGCAGTCAAATACCCAATAATCATGCTGGTTTGGTACAGAATACAACACTGACTGGGGTTCAATACATTATGAGTTCAACTGGGCCCGTTAAAGTACATCTCTGAGTAACTGTAGTGCTCTGTGATGTTGATTCTAGAAACTGGAGGCAAACAGTGCAGAAAAGACAATCTACTTTCTCATCTCTTTGAGTATTACTTTCACATATCCAAGCAAAAGTCCCAAGATGCTCTGCACTGATGCATAGCAGAATAAAATTTATTTCTTAAAAAAAATCATCAAGTCTTTGAGATTTCATGCATAATAATAATGTAAGCAGATTTGACCCTAAGACATGAAAAAAGGGAAGTTAGTTCCTTCTAAATATGTCTTGTCACTCAAGTAGACTTACATATTACAGTGTTTATATATATATATATATATATGAAAATTGAGCCTGTATAATATGGAATTATATTTATGGAATGAAATATACATAAAGGAACCCCTAGAACATCATACAATGGAACCCAACCCTGCTCTTGAAATTACCAGCTTGTGCCCCAGCCACTAACACTGATTATACAGAATAGCAATTTTCTCTATCTTCATGTACTGGAAAAAAAATAATAGTTCTTATCTCTGAGAAGCAATAACAGCTCTTTGGGTTTGTCCCATTATACATAACCTAGGCCAGTTGTTGCCACGTATCGTACTCTTACAGGTTCTCTGCATCGTGTTCCACCTAGTCAGGTCCTATGGTGCCACTGTATGTACAGCTTTATATATCTATCAGGTGAGAGACAGCAGAACTGTCTGCTTTTTGAGTTTCCAAAGGACTGCATTTCGGCCATACAAAGTAGCTCTTTTTCAGCCCTAAGAACTCCAAGATCAAGCAATATTTTATTTCAAGTCTGTTATCAGATTGCCACATTCACCACTAGAAATTCTCATTATTATTTAACCCTTCTTGCAATTCTAGATAGCTGTTCTTATTCCAAAACTTCATTCCCATCGGATGTGTGATCCAATGTACAAAACAGTGTCCAAAACACTTATAAATATCTTATTTGGCTTTGGGACTCTTGTCTCTATGAACATACCATCGAACCTTTGACCTAGCATCTTCAACTCTCTTTGCAATTGCAGTCTTCACATTTCATGTCTGCTAATTTTTTTAGTCCTGAAGATAAACTAGATAAATGATGGAGCAAAAATCACACAAGCAGTCAACTGCACTCTTCTGGCTATTATCACTTTATTTCAATAAATGATAGGGTTATTGTATTAAAAACTGTCTTCTGCAAGAGAATACTTGTTTATGCAATTCATCACCAATTTCATAGTGTCAGAAACTAAATGGAGAAAGTATTTCATAGTATACATCATAGAAAAACTAACTCTATACTTTCAAGATAATACACTCAGTGAGCATTTCAAAACACATTTTGCACTTTAATATGCAAAAGTAGTCTGCACAAATTACATGAAAAATTCACCCCAGTTAAGTGAAAATAAAATGATCCATGTGCAAATTTGGGTTGCATCTCACTTTAGATAAACAGGCTAGATTTCAAGAGAAACTGAAACAAATGTAGCTGCTAAGAGATTCAGTTTGCTGGTGAACCCAACATGAAATACACAGAAAGGCATGATACACATGCAATTACAGTGTCATACTCACACACAAGATAGTCTTGTGGTGAAGTTCAATACCTACCCCAAAAAATTATTCACTATAAACCTTTCAGCATTTGACTTAAAATTTTTCCCCTAGTCAAAATCTCCCAATCAGTATTGCCTAAGGAAGGGGGCACACAGGAGAGCAAGGCAAATCTTTTACTCAGTACCTGATGTGCTAATTACTTTTTTATGCCTCAGTTTACCTACGTATAAAAGAGACAAAAAAACCCTTTTTAAGTCACCTTTCTAAAATGGTTGGAGATTGGCTGATAAAAAGAGGGAATGAGGAAAACAGAATCTCTAAACAGTCTGAAGCAGGTAATACTTAAAACTGGAACAAAACCAAACAAATAAACATAAAGGTTGCGGGGTGTGGGGGGTGTTGATTGTTCTTTCTTTATTTCTTTAATGTTTAATGCTTTCAATACCTAATCAGCCAGTCACACTACTGTATTGTTTTATCATAAAGTGGATCAGAACGGACAAATTAATCAAGTCAGGACAGTGAGTGCACTTTGTTTACATGCTATATCCTGCACATATCTTTCCTAGGTTCAGATTGAAATCCAGCACCAGCTGCAACAGCTTTCAGGCTGACAAATCTTTCTGGAGCTGTGCCACACAGTGTTTCAGACCTGGAAGGTGCTGCAAGCAGGCACTTTCACTACACTTCTTAAAATCCCATATATCAAATTTTCACACATTAAACATCCCTCCAAAGGTATGCCTGTCACAGTTTCATGATATGTACCATCCAATCTTTGGACACTCATTTCTTCTGCCCGTACAATTATAATGATTTTAAATCTTTCATTTCTAAAGAGTGGGATTAAAATATATAACCTATTATAAAAAGAATACCCTTAACTACAGTATAGAGACTCATTTATAGTTCACTCTCAAAGAGCTTAGGGTAATAGATTTTGAAAATGTGTCATTTTTGGTATATAATAATATTTTGGGCTATATCTAAATCTTCACAAAATTTCCACAACTGACAGCACTGGAAATTCTGTCACACTGATAGAAACTAAAACAGTTCAGTAAGCAAAGCAACGCCAAGAAGTTGAACTATCTACATTTTTTAATTATTGCAATCAAGTCAGTGTTCCACCAAGCTAACACAGCATAGTTACAAATGTCTTGCTGATAATCACAGAGAGTGAGTTATACAACTACCTGGTTTCAGAATTTGTGAGAAGTATGATGGTTTGAGTGGGTTTTGAAAACACAGTTTTTCTGACCTTTCATAAATATATTTATATATATATATTTCTATGCATATATATGTACATGTACATGCATACATATGTATGTAGATATCTATACCTACAAGTTTCATTTAAGCAAAATCACTACATTGCATTCTCAGTCTTTTCTTCAAAGCCCACCAGTGAAAGCAGATGGAAATATGTAGGCATTTCCAAGCTCTGGTACCTGACAGAGGACAATACAAGGTTCAGGACAGAGCAGGTGCTGCAGATGAGTGGCCTCAGGGAACAGATGCTTCAGCAAAAGAGGGAGCAGAAGAGGAGGAGAAAGAGAACAGCAACAGCTTGGGAGAGTTCAGGGACTCCCTACAAAAACCCGGAAACTTCTGCCTAGCATCTGCATTTGATGGAAAACATTGGCAAGCACATCCTTCCAACAGACTACTTCAGATTAGAAAAGGGGTACAAGAAATGAAAAAGTTTAATACATAAATTATATAGAGGTTTAAGGTAATCACTCTACGTGTGATGATCTTAAATGCTAGAGAGATAATGATTTTCTTTATTTATTTCCCCTCAAGCCTGCACCTTTTATCATAATGAAATGCATAGTCAGCCCTCACTTGGTAAAATATTTGTGTTGCCACACAGTTAAACAAATGTTTTTTTCATTTTCTTTTAAAATAGCCTCCCACACATTTCTCTAAACAGTGGCCCACCAGTCCAGCTGGATAACATGTACAAGCTGAGCAGTAAAGACTTTAAAAGGGTCTGTTCCTTATTTCATCAGCCAGAACACATGGTGGAATAATAGGACTTCAAAAATAATGGAGTGCATCCAAAAGGAATTCCCATTCCATAATATTCCCACATTCCACTATAACTCATAACTTCCAATCATCACTCAGCATAATAGATTTAGCATAGGCAAGTGCAGAAGATCAAGGTAATCTTTTCTTTCTTCTTTTACACACTGACATTCATAATTCCATTGTGTGTTCTTTTTCCTCTATTTTTATTCTTCCTGATTCTTTGTATGAAATATGAAGAACTCACACGTATGATTATCAAATTTATGGTGTATGATTGCTACACCACACATTATAGTCTCACAGTTGTTTGCCCTGCAGTACGAAAGATTTGCATCGTGTTTAAATGGGACAGATCTATACAAACTATACTTAAAATATTATTACATTTCTATGGCTTTCTACATGAACTAGTAAAAAATATATTTTTTTATTCTACTTTAGGGCAACATTTTACTACAATTAAATGAAAAGGCTTAGCTCCACTACTTCTTTGAAAAGAATCATGACCAAAAAGAGACAAATTTAGGAAACATAACTGGAAGATGACAAAGAAAATCTCTCTACTTCTATATGAGGTAATACATAACCAAATATATCTTGTTGATATATAAAATCTGAACATACTCCTTTCTGTAATTCTTTCATCTGTGTGCACAATTTATGCAGGAGCTTTGAGAGAGAAAAGAATGAAGCGCTTGCCTTTAATCCCGAGGGGGTTTATGTGGTATAGTTTTTGTTGTTTTTTTAATTCATTATACTCTCTCTTCCCATCACTGGTGACCAGCACTGCAGCACCATACCTCCAGCTGTGAGCTTGAACATACAGCTCCCTGAAGCCAAAACAAGTGCTGCTTTTCTGTTTTAGAGCAAAGGACATTGAGGGGAGAGGTAGGGGCAAGCTTAAGTTTCTATTCCTTTTGAATTTCAGTGTCACCTCTGTAATGCAGTATATGACACAGCAACCTAGACAATATGAGAAATTAACAGGAAAAGCAGCCACAATCACTATTACAAAAAATTATCAGATTTTTTGCAGTGATTTTTTATTGTGTCACCCTCAGAGGGAAAAACACTTTAAACCATGTTTTACATGAAATAATTTAGAAAGTGTACACCTAATTTGTAATGTTTTTCTGTTACATAGCACAAGATGAAGTCTTCTGTACCTGACATTAGTTACTTCTCCCAGAGAGGACTGTTGCCTAAGAGGAGAGGCATTCTCTCTTGCAGAAAATCCAGCACATGTTAGAAACAGACAGACAGAAGGATGGATGGAAAGAAGGAAGGACAGAAGATTACTTTGGCAGTTGTGCAACAGTTACAGAAAAAGAATTTTAAAGGAAACTATTTTTTTCTCCTCATGAAGTCCAGAGTACACATTTTATTATAGTGAGCACTGACTTAATTTTCCAAGACTCAGCCTGAGACAACAGCAGCTGACTATAAGCTCAGCAGAGGAGTCTAAAATTAGTATTTTTTAAAGTCTTTTTATTCTCATAAAATTTGTACATTAAAACTGACATTTTAAAAGGTTACTTCTATAGCAAAAAGCTAACAGCTATCAAAATCTAAAAACACCAATCAAATGTGAACGTGTTCCAAATCAAACTTCAGTTAGTGGAGACAAAGTGCCATGCCAAACAGCATCGCAGAGTAGGAGAAGGCTTTGAGAGCAATTCTAAATTAGGTAAATCTTCAGGTTACACTATTATTGCATCAAAGCTGTAGTACAGACATCTTAGTGCTAACTGTCAAACGGCCTGCATTATTCTATGTTGTTAGCCATAGTAAGTGGATTTCCTACCACTTCAAACAAATTATCAATTCCAGTTGAGCAGGTTTGTGATACAGCCAGAGAAAAAGGCTTTCTTCTAAACCTGGCCTATTTTATTTTTCTGCTCTACTATAGAATACACCTTATGCCATATAGATTTTCATACATTTCAGGGAAAGATAAATGCAGCCACTCGTTACCATGTCCACAATTGTATTAAAATGACATTTACCAGTTTTTTATATGTAAGTTTGTTTCATCTATCACATAGAGCTGTAAGTAGAAAAGACAAGTTAGTCCAAGGACATAATGTCTTTCAGGCTCTATAGCACTTAGCAGGTTACTGGGCCTCCAAGGCCTAACAGATTTAACCAAGACTTTTCACACAATCAGGTAAAGAGAGCTAGGCTAGTCAGCAGATGTCCCATTCAGATAACAAAGAGAATATTTTAGTGACAATGTGAGAAAACAACAGTAAAAATGGTACAGAAACCCACTGAACCGTAGCGCTCTTTTTTTCTCTACTAAGAACCAGAGAGTGGAGTTTGACCATGGCATTCACTGTAGTCTTCAGCAAAGGAAACGAATCATACAAGCTTTGTCACAAGAGACCCACATAAACTATTATAAGAATCAACTACATCAGTGCTGGACAATATTCTATATTTTCATTTCCTCTATGGATTTAGGATGAATTCACAGATCTGTCAAAACACCAGGCTAACAGATGAAAGAATCTTGTCACGCACGTCATCACTAAATGATCTACAACGTGTTGCTGCATTTGTACTTTTAGTTTTACCTCAACATACAAGTATTTAGTGTCCACGAGTCTGAGTTCGCAATATTAAAATCTGCAAAAGAGAAATGGCTGTTAGCATCCAAAATGGCTTTAGTCAGTTGCAAGCCAATGAAGAGGTGAAAACACTGCTGTGAACAAAGCCAGTTTAGCGTTTGTTAAGGTCACTTCAGTTCTTCAAGTGGCTCTTCTTAGAGTCCGTTACCTCAGCTAAATACGCTCAGCAAACCATAATAATGATGGAGATAACCCATCTGAAGAAACCAATTTGGGGTGTGGTTTTGAATTTGAGTCAGGGAAAAGATGACTACACACCCCATGCTCTTGTTCTTCTCTGAGGCCAAGTTTAAATAAAGAAGAATATTTTTCAGTTATCTTGGACCACATTTCAATGGCAAGGGAACTGTGAATGAAAGAAGTTTACAAAGACGACTGTTAAACATTAAAGTATAGTATAATCACTGTACGAATTACTCATAGCCAGTTTAGACACTATCCAACCCACTTTCCAACCATCTGCAACAAATGTGCTCCATTAAAACAGAAACATATGGAAAACAAGCTAGCAATTAACACAGCTTCTATGCATACCTCTAATACAGCACAGATTTCAAACTTTGAGTGAAACTGACTGCTGAATTACTTCCATATTGCTGCTGTTTAGACCTTGGCAACACATATTTATCCTCACTCACTACAGTATGTCATCCCAAGATACTGCTATATCATCAAAATAAGCATGAAAAAAACACCCACAACTGAGCCACTCATTGTGGTTTATAGCCCCTGTTAATAAAATATTTGCAGATCAAAGTATAACAGAGTTTTTCAAAGATGCATAATCTATTACTTACCAGTTAGATTAAAAATGAATAGCTAATGCAAGGCAAATCGATTAATTTATTTACTAATTGGTAATATCTTGTACTATTAAACAAAACTGCTTCAGGTTTGAGTAGCTTTCTGCTCTGCCAGATTATTTGAAGTGCTAAAGGTGCCACATTTAACACTGTCATTGTTTCCCAATTCAAAGGCAAAATGAAGAAATCCTAGTTCCAAAACTTAGAACCCTTCAAAGTGCTCATGGATAGCAATATTCTGGTTATCTTTCTTCAACAAAGAAACTAGAATACTTCATAATTATATCTCTTTGAGTGTACAAGATCCAGAAAGTGAAGCTTACTATAAACAAAAAGCTTATTATAAGCAGACCAGTTTTGTTTCCTTATTCAAAGTAAAATGCAAATTATCCATACATACCAAATGTCCTTTTCTACCCAGTCTATCAGAGCTCTTCACTTTAAAAGCCTGGCTCTTTCATTCAGCCTACAGGCATTTTTTTTTTCTTATGCTCAACAGTTCAGTCCATGAGTTTTGGTCAAGGTGGTGAAGCCCCACCCAGAAACATGTTGGTTGGCAGGGACCTCTGGAGGTCATCAACTCCCACCTCCAACTCACAGTAGCTCAGGTACTTGTTCAGTCAAGTTTTAAATATCGTCAAGAAGCAAGAATTTCTAAAAGAGAACCTAAATACTGTGCTAGGAAAAAAAAAAAAAAAAAAAAAAAAA
>NW_009952881.1:1329400-1331472 GCF_000747805.2 Chaetura pelagica | reverse complement strand
TCTTTCCAAAGACTAAAAATAAAACATGAAATGCCTAGAAATGAAAGATTTAGAGGCAGAACTCCCCATGAGTTTAACTCTGTTCACACAGAAGTTTCTCCCCCATTAAGCAGAAAACAAGAAGCTCCACATTTATTTCTGTGTGCTTTTCATGCCTTCAAAGGTTTCAATGCCAACAGTATTAATAGAGCCCTATAACACACTGTCCAAGCTTAATACATTGATGAAACAATATAAAGGTCCATAACTGGTTCTTGGTTTTGTGCTTAAAACTATCAGTTGTAATAGCTATATAGAAGACCATAAGATGTTTGTTGGTGGATTTTAAGTACCAGCATTTAAAATAATGTAATTACACTTATATTTTCATTTATTCCAAAAAGGAAAGTTCTAGAAAACTGCCTCCTGAAGATGTTCCTGCACATATGACACGCCCACAGGCTTATGCACATTAACAGAAATAAAAAGATATAAACTTCTATAATTTTAAAATTCACGGTTTGGGGAGACAGCATTGGCGATACTTGTATACCTAATACAAAGAATAACTAATTTTTGTCTTTAAAATATGCCCCTAGCATCCAAAAAAGCTGAAGCAGCATTAAATAGGATTCTGATTAATGACATTTTGGTTTAATAAAAAAAAATATTTCAGTGACAGCCATATTAAACATCAGTTTGCAAATATGACTTTAAATAAACCATATGCATGTGTCAAATACTGGCCTTCTGCCACTACACTTATTTTCTACATTCATTAGGTAAATGATATATTGCCAAAAAGTAAAAAAAAAATATTCAAATGGCATTAGAACTACAAAAAATGCAATGCTTTGGAATTAGCACCTAAACCTCCTGCATCTCCCCATAAATTTTGACTAATTAAATTCCTACTATATTATTCCTCCTGTTTTCCTCACAGATGTTTTATATATTTTCACCTGTTTCACTTCCCTTGTTGTTCAAGTAACAAAAAAAGCTTAACCTTACTTGATTGACAGAAAGGAATAACAATATTTAATTAACATCACTTCATATGTGACAAATCCTCAAACTCCACTCAGGCAATAAGGCTCTATGAAAGTATTCCCCCCACATTTTTAAAAGCTTTTTAAGAAAGCTCAGAACACTGTGTTCTTAATTCAGAAGCACATGCCGAGTTAATTATGGTCTTATGCTTTGACCAAAAGCAGGATTTGTGGGATTTTCTTTTTCTTAAGTCAAAGGATTCAAAAGTAATTTATGAATGATACTGAAATAATGCACAAATTAGCTGCTAACATGCTGTTAGTTTCAAGCGTTTTGGTTTTTTTTTTATACTGGGAGGGTCAGCATTAAAGTCATGCTGACTTGAAACTCTATTTATACTAAAAACTACATTAACCAAACAGTCATGCTATTTTACAGTCCTCCTACTTGCTCTTAGATTGTTGCTCTTGACTAGGTTACTTGTCTGAGAAATTTCAGCATGATTTCCGCCAATTTAAATATAGATGTTTCTATAGCTAAACAAATACTGTAACAGTGCCGCATATACTCTCCCTAGAGTTATTATTTCTTTACATACATGATATTTAATTCATGTTCCCATATCTGTGTGACACTATAGGTGTATACAATACATCTTCTCATATATTACTCTTTTTCTGTTTAAGCAACTTGTTTCACTCTGACCCTGTTATTACTAACACATTTTCAAAGGGGTCACACACGGTTCAAGGCTCATACTCAAGTGTGTGTGTATGCACACACACGTGAAATGGCCACACTTTAGTAATGTTTATCAAAATATTGCTATATATTTCTCAGTTGGATTTTTAAAAGCATCTAATTTGATGTAGATTATTGATTTAAAATTAGAATTCAGGCTCTAATTCAGGTGGGATTGGCACCACTTTTTTTCCCATATGATAGCAGACAGGCAGAAAGAGCACTCAGACTGAAGCAGTTTAAGGAAGGAAGAGCCACGGACAGTTTTCTCCCTGACTTTTTCCTTCCCTTTGGGATGTGTTCCTCAACAGGAGACTGAGCCAGGCAGAAACCACGAAAGTCACACTGCAAGGCTTTCCCTA
>NW_009952881.1:1318669-1329338 GCF_000747805.2 Chaetura pelagica | reverse complement strand
TCCCTACCTCCAGCCAAACACTTATTCAATCCTAACTTGATTCAGGACCAAGCTGAATTTCTCTTGCTATTCTAACAGTTTCTACACTTCTTTTTTACATTAACAATAAATACTAATAACCATAAACATTATTCCAATGCATTCTGACAATCACTTCTGTTAGGATAATTTTAGTACCCTATAAAATTATTTTGGCAAGATAAAATTCTCTCAGAAATGGAGGAATCAGTTATTCCAAGTACAAGGTACATGGAAGATCAAAATGCATCAGATGTTGCCATAATATTATGTACCCTTGCCTAACACACATCCATTCATCCCGCTTCACACCTCTTGCCACAGTAACAAAATGAACTCCAAATGACTATTTAGTTATTATTTGCAGACAGAGAATGTTTCTAAATCAACCAGTGCAAGACATGAAGTCACTTTTACACTATCCATTCAGCAAATAAATATGATCTGAAAGTAACATATTCTACAGCTTGTATTTCTACTGCATAATTCCATAGATGTTGAAAATGTCTTCAGCATGTTCGATTACCAGTAAGGTCAGGCTTGCCAGTGGCACAAATCCAATATTGAATTCTTTCTAAAAAAGATGCAGAAAAATAACATAGCATTGTGATACAGAACTAAGGAAAAGGCCATGCCCGTTCAGACTCAGGGTCTTTGCAACTAGATGATCTCTAAGGTCCCTTCCAATCCAAACTATTTCCTGATTCTATGATTCTTCCCTGAGTCTCAGTGACCAAAAGGGAATAATGCAAAACATGTATAAATGTAGTGACAGGTGAGCTTGGGACATCTAGCCTACATGGTGAGAAAGGGCACTTGGGTGGCTGTAGTCAGGGACTGCATGACAGGAACTTCCAGCAACTGTAGCAGAACCTGTTAAAAGATGTGTCAGACTGGCCATCACAAGGGCCAGGAAAATGAGGGAATTGAAGCTTCTCAGGATGAAGACAGAAGTTAGCAAGAGCAATTATATTGCTGCAAGAGAAAGAGCAGCTTGTCAAGTAACAAAAAAATGTTGCTATTTCCATCTGATTTTTGGTAACTTATGTAAGACAACTTTATACTGAAAACATGCAAAACATGAATATTTTTTCATTGAATAAAATGCGAGTATTACTTAAAATAATACTAAAAAAAAAAAAGCTGCCATGACTGAAGTGATAGGAGAAATGATAGCTGCTTAAAAATTTTCTCAATGCTGTTTGAAATGCCAAATAATTTTCTATGTAATTTCCTCTACGTTTTAGTTTCACTGCGTTTAATGTCTGCCAATATAATGTAAGGATGGATTTAGGAATAAGAGCAGCTTTAGAATTTATAATAGTGTTACAATTTGTAAGATATATATATATTTTTTAAAAGAATCACAAATTCAGACTTCTGCTTGAAATGTTTGAAAGTGCTATTTGGATCTCTTTTTTTGTTTTTGTTCTTCTGTCTTAGGATATATGTTTTAATTCTGACATCTCATTACTGACGTTTTAGGTGCCTTCGTTTTATAATGTATACAAAGCATATTTATAAAACCTGTATCATCAAAGGTATTAATCATTAAGAGAATATCAGCAGACCTTTGAGCATGGTTTTTTTTTCCTCGAGTACCTAGAAAAGAAAGATTGTCAACAGTCCTAAAATATTTGTGGTGGTGACCCCTCTTCTTTCACTCAATAATCTCAGTCTGATGGTTAAATAGATCAAGGAAAAAAAGACTTATTGATTATTCAATCAGTGATGTCTCTTGGATAAACAGAAAAAGGTTTGCCACAGAAAATATCTACAATGAACTCAAGATAATTAGGGGAGAAAAAAGTGACAAAACAACTCGTTATTCATCTGCTAAAGTTACTGCATTTCTAGCCCTGTAAAACCAATTATTTAGACCTTGCCTCCTACATTTCCTACATTGCTTCCTTCTTCTGATGAACAAGAGAGCTTTCAACACAGATGTGGTAGCCTTGCTTTCTTTTCTGTTTTTTGCCCACAAGTAAATTTATTGCTCAGGCCACATTGACAGTCTCAGAAACTAAAAGGGCTCCATTTATCCACAGAACAGACACTCCAGTGGCCGTACAGGCCTCTTCACATCACCTCACCAACCTGCTTCGACCCTGACCCAAAAGGAGCAAATGTCAAGAGTGGGCAGAGAGATCAAGTGTCATGTCCATTCCAAGCCTCATATGACTCCTAAAGCTGCTGAAAAACTATCAAGTAGTGCCAGTAAACATGGGCCTAGCCCTGTGGACACCTTTGTGGATTTGAACCAGCAATTAACATAACATAGAGAATCTCACTGTCAAACTGTAACAAATATAGGCTATTATTTACTTGGCTGGGTTCAAACAGGAGACCTTTGGGACGACAGTTTCCATTTCTAATTAAATGTTTCCTTGGCAATCCAGTCCCAGGAGTAGGGAAAAAAAACAAACAAAAAAAAACCAAACCAAACCCCAACAAATTCTGAAATCAGCATTTATTAATAGAGAGGAGATGGCTTGAAAACTAAAGGTTATGGGCCCAGACCAAACACAAACACTTTTTCCAGTGTAATCCAACGCTAAAAGCCTTACCATGAAGGATCAGAGAGGGAGAATCACCCTTCAGATGCTAAGTTACAGCTGCACCACCCCCACTGGCTAAGTTTTGATACTAAGCATCTGTTATTCATTGTAGGAATTTACATTTGCCTTTTTACATTTAACAACAAGCAGAAACTCAAACAGTTACTGCAGAATTCAAGATGAGGGGTTTCCCCACTGAGAAGATCTTGTGGTAAACGAGATTAGACAAACGTAGAGTACTGCTTCTATAGCCATAGTTTTTGTTACCTTATGTTATCTGCCCTTCATCTACTAATTTTTAAGTAGGAAAATATACCTCAGTGGATACACGGAGTCCTGACTGCCCAGAAACAACATCCAAATGTTATGTCCTCATCCTTTTCTTGATAGACCTGTACCCTCCTTCATTTTGCTATTCAGACACTCAGACCACCATCTTACATATTTTATCACTGGAGTCATTCACAAGATTGCCAGCCTTTGGAAATAATTTCTTCTTCCATTGCACAGATCCACAGGGAGAATAAAGGATGCACAGCGTATTTATGACACTATATTACTAATAGGATCTCCTCAAGAAATTCAAACCTCTTAGGAAGTGGTCAGAAGGAAATTTCAACTACGCCTTAAAATGTCTCTTTAAGTAAGTCGTATATAGGATTTCTTTCTCCTCTTTCTGCATTCAGGGATTTCAGTGTGAATAACTACTCAGAGTAAGAAGAACACAGTTCCTCAGTTAAGTATTTCTTGCAGAAAGACTATTATATAAAGACTTTCATAATAAGGTGTGGTCCGGTATTTCTAATCATTGCTCTAACACTGACTCCTTGTCTTGCTAGCAAAAACTAATCCCATTAGTAAAAAGATGCATTTTTTACTTTAGTATTTGGTGCCTGTAATGAAAAAAAATGTTCCTTGTTCCTGTATGTTTACTGTGACTTGATAACCAATTAGCTTAATCCTATTTACAAGGTTTCTCAATAACTCTGCCTTTGGTCTCTGCTCTAAGATCCCCTCAAATGTCATTTCTGTCCTTCACATCTACTGCAACTACTCCACTCAATGCCCTTCAACCCGAACTGATCTTCATTAGTCTTAGCTGATAACATTCTTTATCCCGTTTCAGGCAACCACTGTTTCCCTTCACCTTTCATAGATCTACATTGATTCCCTTTTTTTGGCAGAAACTCTGGCTTCAGTTCTTTTCCCTTGGCTGATCCTGATGGATCTCGTGCCTTTACAGCTTTAACTGACACATCCACAAATTTCACCCCATTTCTCCTTATAGCTAGGCAATTAGAAAGTTTTTTAGGCAATTCTTCCTTCCGGTTCTTCAACTTCTGCAAACTACTTTCTTTTTTACATCTGTACCTGAAAAGCTGCAAATGAAGTCCTAACTGTTCCAGACTCTTCCACTTAGTGCATTCTGTCAAATTCTTTTTCTTGGAATAGTTAACATTTCTTTTATCTTTCCATACATCTGAATTCTGAAATAACTCTTAACAAAGACAACTGTGTATTACAAAGCTGTGACTCTTGAAGGACTCCACTTGGCAGTCCTGCACAAAATGAACATACTAAAATAGAAATTCCCAAAGGCAATGTTCCAAAAGTCATAAATGTTCAGAATCATTCATGTGAGTTTCAGCACCTATACTGATAATTCATTGCCTTCTCCTGGCAAAAATTTACCTATGATAAGTATATTATGGAACTTTAAACTTAAAGCATATGCATTCTGGTTTTAGTTAGAATTCAACAATGTAGTAGAAATGGAAGCATGCATCAGGTTGTCACAACAGAAGCCAACCATCCGAGTGGAATAGCTTTTCCACAGGAAGTTTGTTCAAGTAGTTTCTTCCTTCTAATTTCTGCTGAAAGTGATAACCACAGTATGTAATTACTCAAAAGTGAAGACCGTTCTAGTACCTCTCTGCAAACTAACATGCTGCAATACAGAATCATTAATGATATGGTACCCACATCCCCACTTTAAAAATATGTATGTTAAAACTAATGCACCCCTCTGAATTTGTATTTTGCAGCACAGGCACAGAGCACTAGAGGAAACAGGAAACATTGTGCTAACATGACTATAGTATTGATGAATAAAAACTATAACCCCCAGGCTAAGCTGCCAAATAAGTAGTGAATTAATTTCTGTAAAGTACTCCAATATTACAAAGGTGTGTTGAAAGGTGTCTGCTCATGTTTCAAATTAAACGCACTGCTGGTCAGCATTAGCACCTCAGCTTTGAACAGCAGCCATTTGCCTATAACACTTCAGGGGCTGGGAAAAACGGATTTGCCGTTCACACTGGAATAATTAGAACATGTCAGGAAGAATTAATTTCCTCATTTTTCAAAAGGATACACAGAAATTACCATGTTATTATATGACAGGGTCCCTTGGAGAATTGTATTAAATTTAATTTCTAGCGCAGCCCACACAACAAATTAAAGTCATAAATAAGATGGAAAGAAGCGGGACGCAGAGCATATGTTTATGGCAATGAGTGAAGCCAAGGGACCAGAAACAACTATCTTCATTTCATTTTATTTAAATCAGCCAGACACTGTGTATCTGAATGACAGCACTTGTTAATGGTGCTGAGATTATAGGCTCCTTAATTTTAGGAAACAGAAGCAGTCACTCAGCATTTGAAATGGTGCTTTTTTTCTACAATACAGTTATTAGTTTAAAGTTGCTCCCTTTCAAGGCAGCTTCTCATGGCCTTCCAGCAATGTGCATTTCCTAACATAAGATGCACTTTTATTTTTAATTGCTTTGGTTTGTCTTAGTAACAGAGGAGGGTTGACAAAAGCATTTTTAACAGAAACACAACACCAGGAAAAACTGAGAGAACTAAATCTTGGTGTTAGGCAGAATATTTTATTTATTGTATCATTTCCCCGCCAGCATCTAAAACAATTTTCTAGTTTCACACCACCCTAAATATTTTGAAAGTAGGAGAAAAAAAAACAAATTAAAAAATAGGTGCAATATTACAGCTTGCTAATATTCCAATCACACAAACTTCAAGCAAGATGTACCTCTCTCCAAAGCCTCAAGTGCTTAAGTTTCTCCTCAGACCTAGGGAGCCACATTAAGTCCTTTGGCCCCTTCAATAAAGATCTCACACCCACAAAAGAATGTGTGAAAGTGGTCATTTTATACAACACTGAAGTGAACTCAACTGCACTTTAATAACGTTTATAAAAAATTAATAAAGTATAAAATATTAACAGTACTTTAACTTATTTGAATAGCTCCTTCTATATTATTCTTTGTACATTTCAACTTTTAATTGTTGTGAAACTCATAGATTATGATGTTAAAATCAGACAGAATTACACTGAACATCTCCTCCTCTCCCTGTGCATCCACAGCCAATAAAACTTCTTGTTTGAGCTTCTATACATACGAAGACATGACAAAGTCAGTGTAATACAGGATTTAATAAAATTAAATTCTGGAATACAGGCTGGCATAATTACTGCTCCTCTGTACTGTGAAACTGCTGCCTACCACAAAATTGTATGAAATACCCTTCAGGTTATACATCAGAAGCTTTTTCAGATATACTCACTAGTATCTGCTTTAACAGGAGAGAAGAGTTACTCTACAATTGTCAGAAATAAAACCTGTGATAACAGGTGCTGAAGGAAGTTACCAGAAACATTCAAAATTACAAAAGCAATTGGTATAAAAGACTAAAGGTTCTATCCAGACAAGACATTAACCTTTTCTACTTGATACCTGCAAAGTCTCTTTTTCAGATAGGCATTTGCCGTGATAAGGGGAAAGAACTTTAGAGAAATCCTTTGATTCCTACAAACTGCCAATATCCAGCTTGCAACCATTTTCTCAAGCTTGTTAGCTCGAGACAATCTTAAAAAGAAAAGAGTTTGCACACTTTAGGAAATATATGTCATGGATCTGAGCACTCCCTTGGGTGCCACAAACTTTAAATAATTTGTGAATCAATTAACTGGCAACTCTCTACATAACACAGATTTCACTCTCCCAGGTCACTGCATTATCAGCTTGATACGAATCACAACATTTTGGAGAAAAGTTCATAATTGAAATCATTAATTAATTTAACAGGAGCATTTAGTTATGCATAGCATTACACAGCTGTAAAGGAGCAGAGATCAATTAGTTTTTTCTCCGACAATTTTCTCTACTTGGTGGAAAACTTTTCAGTTTGCAAAGTATATTATTTTCACAGCCTCTTATTTTAAACTCAAAACACCCAAAATTATTTTATACAATTCTAATATAAGAAGAAAAACACAGGTGCTATAAGGAATAATTAAGTATGACTTCGCAGCACCAGATATTATTATGAAATTACCTGCATTCCTTTGGACTTAGCAGAAAATAAAAATAATTATATTTAAATGGGGAACAAATATGCTTTACAGAAAAAACAACATAACTAGGACCAAAAATTATTGAATTTGCTTACTTTTACTATAGGTAATAAGTGATATGTAAAAAAACTGCAGCACTTACATGATAAATGTATTATAGGAGAAACACTTGCAAAGTGTACAATAAAGAGTGAAAGGCTTCACTTGGTGACAGAAGTGCTACTACCACGTCTCCATAGGATTCTTTTACAATTACAAAAAGCTAATATGGAACCACGAGAATTATTAAAATTATGGAAAACACATTCTGCAGTGAGGCAGCCAAGTGGGTTATTCCATCACTTTTTGGGGAAAAAACAAACAAACAAACAAACAACAACAACAAAAAAAAACAACAAGCCTTCAGATCAGACTCTAGCAGTATGCACATGGAAAAGAAAATATAACAGAGGATTTTTCACCCATACAGACAACCATGGCTGTAAACTCAGATGAAACCAATTTTGACTAGAATTATGGCACACAGCTTAATAAGTGAGATAAATTAAACACTAAAAGAAGTTAACAAAAGGTTCTGGTGCACCTGCTATCACTGTAAATTTTTTCTGGTCAGGCTACATCCCACAAAAATATATCATCTAGTCATAGCTAGGAGACTTTAGGGGCAGTTCCATGCCTGCATTATGCAAGTCACACTAAATGATTACTATGGACTCTCTAGTCTTAAAAGTTATGAACCTATTAAAGGTGGAGTTTTTCAAACATACATGTGGTCTTTCACCACTGGACTTTCAAATAAGCACTCAGGGAAACACCACAATTAATCTCTGACCCATATTCACATACTCAAAACTCTTTTGATTAAGTTTTTTCTGAGGATAGACAAGTGATTTTTTAAAAGCTTGTAGTTTATGAATAAATAGGGACTGATTAAATGTAGTAATCTTTCTGGATGAATTTTATCTAAATTTACTATCAGTATATGAGTATTAAATATTTTCTGTCCTCTACCTTTTGTCTGCATTGTCCATTTAGAAAGTAAACTTGTCAACAGAGATTCCTTTAGTTCAAAGGAGCTCTGCTTTTAGTTGGAGGCTCTACATACTGTAAAACAAAATAATAACAATACAAATCCAATAATGTCCATCTCAGTAATATCTCGCACCTTTGGGGAAACCACTTTGCAGTTCTTCATTATTATGACATAACAGTAAAATGGACAATCCCTGCAGCTTTAGTGATACAGAAACTGATGCACAGAAGTGTTAAACAGCTCACTCACTCACACACGAATGGCAACACGGGGCTAATTTACAAGTCCTGCTTCCAAGTCCGCTGAACCAGATTTAGTCCATGTTGCACGTCAATATTGCCATATAGATGTTTTCAAGCACTAGAAACAAGATACCTGATTTAAATCTGTATAACAATTAGCATTTTTAAAAGAGAAAATAGGAATGATTCTTTGTAGTAGGTGAAACCATTTCCCCAAAATCCTGCTTCACTTCCTGTAAGTTTGACAAATGCCACAAATTATATTTCAGTGTTTAGATCAATTAGTTTCTAATTCATTATCCTATGCACTAAGCAAAGCTCACCCTCTTCAGTCTTCATAGAGACCTTGTTTTCTCTAAATACACTAAAGTAAAATGAAGTCTTTTCAGAAGAGTAAGGAGTAATTACATATGAATAAATAATTTGTTTAAAAATATTGATAATAATAATTTCAAAGAAGTAAATAAGGTTTTGTACTTGTTTTCAGTTTAAGCTATCATTTTTACACATTTTTACATTTACATGTTTAGGACATGAAATCAGAGGACATATTTTTTTAAATCATGTGTGTATATATATATTTTTTATTTTATTTTATTTTAATTGGACCAGTTGTCTAACCATTCAGTAGACTATAGTTTACCAATTACTTCCAAGCAATTATTCAGCAGTTCTAGCTTTTCAAGCTTCATCATCTTACACTTCGTTTTGTCAATAAATTACTTTCGAAACATGCCACCTAATAGGCTCTGATAGAGAATAGGAAATTAAAAAAAAAAAAGATGTGAATCAGAAGCCCTTTTGGTGATCCATATGGAATGGTACTACTGTGAATCTATTGCTAGATACTCATCAGACCATGTCTCTGGAGAAAAACATTTGAACATGAGTTATTCTGTTTTGGTCCAACACATACCCATCTCTATGCAGTCTTATGATATAGTTCCAAATCCAAGCAGAATTAAGCAGCCCCTGGAGTCCCTGTACTTACTGTTTTTCAAAAACCTAGATTGCTTGCTATGAAGACATCAGCACAACTCAAAAATATTGAAGGGTTTAAATGGTACAAGAGGAAAAGCTCTTTCCTGACATCAACAGACAGCACTGCTGCTTGCCTAACCAGCTCTGGAGAGCAGTCAGGAACCTTAAGCCTGATGGTAAGAGGGTACTGGTGGGATCAAAACCATCTTGGAAAAGAGTATGCTATGTAACAAGAATTTCTGAAAATTCAGATGAACCTCTGAATCAAAAATCTAAAGTACAATCTTGCTCAAACTACAGCTTCAGAGACACAGACAAGCAATGATACAGAAAATAGAAAAAAAAAAAAAAGGTAAAAGAAAGCAAAAAAAAACCAAAACAAAACAGAGATTTGACTCAAAGGTTGGCTCCCTCCTTAGTTGGATGTCCACAGCTAAGAAGGAAAAATAGTGCAAAGAAATGGTTCACTATGCTCTATAATTAATTCACTGATTTGCTATATAAGAGTCCAGATGTTCCAGCTCCCGTAAGGATAAGAATGGCTCCAAATTAAATAGCTAAACTACAAGAGATATTAGGATATCCTTGTACAATCAAAGCTGAAAAGAAATGCCTCATATCCCTCTGTGTTCTCTGGTTGGAGATCTGATCTTGGTCATTTTTACCTTTCTTCAAAGGTCAGAAATTGAGTCAAATTGCCACATCATTATGGGCCTGGGAGATGACAACTTCCCATTTGAGTATGGATCGCAAATGTTTACCAACTTTTTATTGAGAAATCAATAGTAATTTTTCAAATGTATTTTATATATAACTCATTCACTCAGTACATTATCCTCAAATTTTCTACTACTAGAACATCTGAAATGACTTTCACATACAGATTCCAACAGATTTGGGTGTTGTCACAAAGCTTCAAGGACTACAAAGACTACTAAGATTCATTACAGCCAGAACTAAATCACCTGTGTTAATACCAGATTTTGTAGTCTGAAGCAGATTTATTTATGGGGTAAAAATACATTCTTACAGTATAAGAACTCTAGCCTTCTCCCTCTGTGAACTGAAATGTAGAAAAAAATTCTTCATTGAAGATCTACAGAATTTGTTATTGATGACCTCTGTCTTTGTTATCACACAATATCTAATAATATGCTGTTAATGAGTTTTCTGTTTTCTAATGAATACTAAGCTCTCTAACCATAATACCCAGGAACTCTGAATAGGAGAGGATTTACAGCAATGACATTTTGGCTCATATTAGATTCAGTTTTTGTTTGTGGATCTCAAAGAACTTTGTAAAGATTTATCAGCATTGCCTTCATTTTACAAGTGGCAAAACACAAGCCCAGAGGGCTTGTCTGACCTATTCAAGAACCCATGAGGATATAGGAGAAAATAAGAGAGTGCCAACGTCTCAAATTTGTTATCTGAATTAGGAACATAAATGGAAAGAG
>NW_009952881.1:1290399-1318454 GCF_000747805.2 Chaetura pelagica | reverse complement strand
AAGGTGATTCTTCATTGTCCATTTGGAATTGCCTGCTAGGGGTTTATACAATGACACACTGACTCCCTTACTCCCATCATGATCTTTTAATTGTTCCTGAGGGTCAAAGTGGTGTTTCATGAAAGTTTAGAGAAATGGATTGGGGGAGGAGGAGCAATACTTTTTTGGTTATTCATTGACATTTTGCTTTGTTTGTAAATAGACCACCCCAATTTTGCTTCATTCTTTTAGAGCAGTTTTTAGTACATTCTTTAAATCAGGTGTACACTTAGGAATAGATTTTATAATTCAAATATTTCAATACATAAAGAAATAAATTTTAAACCAGGAATTACTGCTGGGCTTTAATCTTTTTCAGTAAAACAGTTTCTCCCACAAGTTCTCTAGTCATTATTCTTACCCACAATTTTAAAATTCTTTGAATAACTGCAGCACCCATGAACCTTCACAATCTTATTTTGAGATAGATTTTATTTTCTTTTAGTCCTATATAATTTAATACAGAGGTCATTCTATTAACCACTCTCAGCCTTTCTGGTCTGAAATTTTCCCTATAGGAAAGATTTAGACCAAGCATACTCCTCTACTTAAAAAATTAAGATTAAATGAAGAACAAGATATGACTCAGAATGCCATTTCCACTTCAAATAAGTCACATTATCATTTGGCACTTTTCATTGAGGCTCAAGAACAACAACAAAAAAAAAATCTGTGTCATAGAAAACAGGTTCTCAGTTACCTCAGAACTTTTAAAAATAAAGGAATAAAAGCTACAGTGGATACGTTTGGTTAATTAAGAGTTAAGATTATTTTAAAGATTATGCCTTCCCTCATTTCTTACAAAGTGCCCTTTTGGCACCATGGAGATGAAAGGACATTTTTAACAAAGACTGCTTAGAAAAAAAAATATCTTCTGCTACATGGTTGTTTTATTCACCGAATGTGATGATCAGCAGCCAGATGTCCAACCAGTAAGAATATCAGCAACACAGAGCATATTAGTAAACCAAGGATCACAATTTGCATCCATTTTCAACTTCTTGAAAAAATAGCCAAATAAAATTGTCAAGGCATTTATCTAGCTGGTAAAGAACAGGCAGCATATGAGGGCCCTCAAGAGCCTTGATCAGCAAATTCCTTGTTGTGCTGGGGTTCCACCACAGATGTCTACAAGGCATGAAAAACAAATCAAACACACTAGGTACACTTACCAATGAGTTTCAGATCTTCCCCAGTCTGTCTTGTATTTGACAGGTCACCCTGAATATTAAAATTTTGTTAATAACTACAGCATAATTAGATGATTCACAGAAGAACCACTGGTATGAAGCACTGGGGTTCCACTACCCAGCAAGTTGCTTGTAAAGCTCTAAAATACTGTCCACCTTCTCTTTGAGAGCCTTTTTAACATATTCCTCCATGGGCTTGTTGAAATCAGTCAAACTGAGTTTTAAGTGGAAAACTACATTCTAAGGTACAGATTTCCTTAAAAAAAGAGTCTGTTTTCACAAAATATATTTTTTAAAAAGGCGGGATGGGGAAGAGCAAGAAGGGGGAAGCATTCTTAACATTACAAAATTGACCTTCTGAAACTTGTAATACAAGTCCAGGTTATTTTTTTCCCATGAGGGTATTTCCCCACCTCCTCCCTTTTTATTACTCCCTATTGTATTTAGGAGTTTATGGTGTTTGGGGTTTTTTTTCATTATTATTTTGTTCCTGTATTTTATAGGCCTGTCTAAAGTTAATTACATCTCCAATACATAGTTTTCTATTAGTCTTTTAATTTGCATAGGATTAAAATGTACTTTGGTACAATGGCAGGTTTTTACTTCTCGGGTCAAGGGAGACTCAGTGCACTGTGCCAAAGCAAGCAATGGGTCTTGTCTTCAGTTTATCTACCAAGGAGCATGTATGTCAACTTATGGCACTGAGCTGCACTACTCACTGCAAAATGTTGGTCCTAAATTCACTGAGATATTTTCCTGGACTTTTCAGTTTTTTTATTCTTTTTTTTAAACTGGCCACAATCCTGGTGATCAGTCATCTCCTCAAGGGTAAATAGTAAGTATTTTAAAATTTCATTGTTCTCGATGTTTTATTTTCATCAGGCATAGTCTGTGAAGGAAACCTGTGGCCTGCCACATGTTTGTTATAAAGATATTGCCTGTTTCAGAATTCCCAGAGCATTAAGTAGATGTCTTTGGAGGTTCTTTTACACATCTACAGATAATTAAATAGAATATATTACATTTTTGTGTAAATTTTGTGCTTTTCAATCACTCAAATGTAATAAAGCCTGGTTTGACATACTAAGGATTCTCCCATTTAGTGTCTAGGAAATCGCAGGAATTTTTTTATTTCCTTTGTTAATCGGCTATATTTCCCTTCTCTTCTTGGAAAATCCCACAGACTGCAATGCTCACAAGCTGTATTTTGTGATCCAAGAAGTACTGGGGAAAACTCTAACATTAAAGAAATTTTACACCAAAAAGAACACCTACTGACCATATGTAATGCCTCAAGTTGTTCACAGCTCTCCCCTTAACTTGCATCATAACACATTTATGTGGATCCTTTGCAACATGAGCATCTTTAAAAATAGGGAGTGTATGGATATATGTACACTAAACAAGAGACAAGGACAAGTTGTAGTACATCACTGCTTCTGCACCTGCGCTGTGGTCCAAGTGATCGGTTTCAAGCACTGAAATCTGTGCACATAACAGATTATTTAGCACAATTCATCTTTTTCTTGTAACAGGTGCAAGTTTCACATCCTGGAAAGAATAAAGCTAAAGCACAGTTTGGGCCACTTTCTTTAGAAACAGAAATATTTCCTTAATTCAAATTTACATTTTGACACAAGCGGAAGAGTCAGATTAACATTTGGGGGCAAAAAGGAACAGTCTCTAAAATGCATTTAACTAGCAAGAATGTGTGGTGTTCTCAGCCTTCAGCTAAGAGGGTAATAAACGCACTTGCTTTCAAGCCATTATTAGCTCTTCAGCACCTTGTCCATTCTAAATGTGACCAATTAGCATTCCATTTAACAGGTTCAATCTCATTTTTATAGCATTTACAGATTATTTCTCCCTTTCTAGGAAAAAAAATTGCTATTTTATCTAGATACTTTATTTGCTGACGTGTGTCTTCTAAGCATGATTCTTCCATGTACCTACATGGACTTGAACTATGAGCTAAAATGACAGGAATTACCCTTGGCTGAGCAACTTTATCTTTTTCTTCATTTCATTGTGCTCTGCCTTGCGATATTTGAGTACAATTAATCAGGTGCTTTAATACAAGCACCTGTGCTAGGGAAGTCACTGCTGTTACAGTATCTCGCTATTCCTAGAAGTTTACCTTTATTGCAGAACACCATTGTGCCACCTTTTATAGACCTGTAACAAATGTCTGACTACTTCTAGGGTGTTGTTTTTAGCTTGGAGTGTGGGACATTGTTAGGAGCCATGACTGCTAGACTAATGCAAGAATGAGAATATAATCTTTTGTAGATCTTTGCAAATATCTAACAATCAGGAATACACAGAAACCTTTGGAAAATAAAACTTTAAAGGCACAAACTTAATGAGAAAAGAATGAAAATTCCTTTTCCTTTGTTTTATTTTTTGAGGGAGGAGTTCACTCAAGTTATTAACACTTCCAATAGGCAACCATGGAACTTAATGCATGCAGCCTTTTCTTCTCAAAGACTGGACATCCACTTGAAAAACAAATCCATGGGCTTTTGCAAATTTAGAAGCTGTGTCTTTCTGAAGAACCTCCATTTAAAACATTCTGTATAAGTCCATAAAGTCAATAAATACTTTTGGAAACAGATAAAAGATAAATCCAAACAAGTTCAAAAAGGCCAAAATACGTTAGGTAAATTGGATGTATTTAGCATGAGTTCCTGCAACTTCTATATAAACAAGTGAGCAGACTAAGGCCAGTGTGATTAGTACAAAAACTTCACAAATTAACCTACTGTTTCATGAAGTATATTTATTTTTTTGCCTAGAGTTATCACAAGTAGTAAGTTAGCTATCTATAAAGCAAAGATTTCAATGGTGTCTTTTGTTCTAGAATCTCTTACAACACCTGCACATTTTAGCTCTGGCTTCCTATGATATAAAAAACTTTTTTTTTTTTTTTTTAAATTAATCATCATCTTGAGATACCCACAGAAAACATTAACTACTTGGACATAGGTTAAAAAGGGTTCAACCTATGGACAGAGTAAAATGCTGAAAAATTTCTCAAAAACCTCCATCCAGACAGACTGAAATGTTTAGTGACAAGCATTGATACCACTCTAACTTAGGAGCAATTACATAAAAATCAAACTTGTCATTTTTCAGTTAACTGAACTGCCTTTTTTTTTTTAACCTTAAAACTTCACCACATATGTTTCAAAAGCCATTCTGCAGGCAAAAACAGGCCAAGTAACACATGTGAAGGATTCATTATTGTCTACAGAGTAAAGAAGTCAGAATAAACGTTTACATGGAGGAAGGCCAGAAGGAGCTCATATTTCCATGTTTGTATGTGTTTTAGTCAGACCCTAAATGTAATCTGTACATAGTTCTTTGTGGTTTCATAAAATGTTGTTAAACTGTCCAGCCTGGTGATAGGTACTATATGACGCTGCAAAGGGTTTACTGTTCTCAAAATCTGAGTGCTCCAGAAACAATCACTTCCATCTGCACAAGGAACCTGAATAAAAATAAAAACTGAAATGTAGTAGAAAGGAACACACAGATAGCAGGGGAAATGGATCAACTGCCACAATTTATTGCTGTAGTTTAAACAATGCGGCAACTTTAACACAGTAGCAGAGACAGGGCACTTAATGGTAATATTATTCTTATTAGAACACTGCACTGTCAGAAGAAAAGAAGAGTTCATTCATAGATATTAAATATAGTAAAGAAAATGTGAGGAAGTGGTTTGTACTTCATGGCAATATGGTATATCCTCCCCTTTCCTGTTATGATCCGTACTGGAACATAGCAGACAACTAGTGAATGTGGTCTACTGTTCAAAAGCAGTATTATTGAGATGCTCCATGTCAAGCAAATAAATTTGTTTCCAGTGAAATAATTATTCTTATAGAATGTCATCCTCTCTCACAGCATAAGGAGACAGGTGATGACATTCAATGAAATGTGATTTTTATTCCCATTTTCTTGACATGAAGAGATGTATGACTTACTCAGCTCCTTTGAATTATATGCTCTGAGGTAATTTCTCTTTTTTTAGAATGCCATCACTGACGACATAATAGTGAAGTGACTAGGAAAAATGGGAATATTATTTTCCATTCAATATAATCCTGCATAAGCATCTGAAAGAGTAGCTATTCATGTAATATGCCCAGCAATATTGCAGTCTCTGTTTCTGTATTTTCAAAAGATAATCCTATCCACATATGATCTACTTAGGCATACCTGTGGCAAGTTACTGTGTGACAAGTGTTCCAAATATGACAAGAGCTATTATCTGTCAAGAATAAACAGAATCTATAACTCTTTATACCATCTAATATTTCTTGGCATTTCAAGTAATTAGCAGCTTATTCCAAAAACATTTGAATAGTTAACAGATTTGATACCTATGGTTAATCCTCATTAAAATTACGATTACATGATATAATTACATGTAAATACGAAAAATGAATTCAATAAAACTCTTACCCTTGTCAATGTTGGGCACTATGTTGGGAATCATACAGTATGTACAATTAGATTTATACTGCTAAGCTAAAAATATTGGTGAAGATCTAAAAATGACGAACAGTGCCTTTTAAATTAATGTCTTATTAGTTGAGTGAAGTACACTGACAAAGAATAATTTATGCTTATTCAAACTGCTCTCGACATCTTCAGGTGTTTCCAAATGAGCTCACAGAAGAGTGATTAAATGCATCTGATAACAAGCCACACATTGCTGAAATTACTTACCGCCTCATTTTATGATTAATTAAACATGTAGATTAAAGTTGCAAAAGAATTTAGATTAATGAGCAAGTTAAGTCTTGCTGATATAAGTGAATTGGGAATTGGATGCTCTGTGGAACTTTATAAACATGCATTTTATAATGAGTAAGACAAGGCTACATGTTGAATCCTGGCCACAAGGGCCTTTGACGATGCAGTCTTTTTTAACATGGTTTGACAGCTTTCAAATAACATTCTACTATAGACTTTAAACTTTGTGCATTGCTGTAAAACATGAGACTACATAACTCACGTATTAGGAGTACGATTATTTCAAAGCTCTCCAAGGTAATGACCCCCTGTAGCAGCAGCTGTTCAGAAAAATTACAAGCTCGATTGTTATTTTAATCAGAGAGAGTTTAGCAGTAAAAGCAGTTATGCAACTAGTAAAATTATACGACGCTCCATCAGTAGCCTTAAAGCATCCTTCATAGTTCTGTTCCTCTTCAATTCCCCTGCCCAAAAAACCTTGGTCTTGTTAGTAAAACAGGGTGCTCAGTCATTCATGAAAAATTCAAAGCCATTTATTAAGTCTGGTTTCTGTGCAAGGCAAGGTAATGTTTAAATTTATGATGATTCTTATCAGCTCCAAGAGTGTCAAAATATCTGCTAAGCTTGCCAAGTGTCCAATTTTTCTCTTTAAGATCAGCTATACCTAATCCACATAGCTTAGATGGTGTCAGAAAACCAAGTTGGACTTTATGACTTTGCAGGGGAAAAGCAAATCAGATCACTCATAAAGATGTACTACACTTTGTATAAGGATGCTGAAATTGAAGGTACTGAATTATCTGTATGTTTCTGTCATTTATAACAACTTTCATGACCTACAGAATAAAGTGACTTGCAGACTCAGCTGCTTATTCTCAAACTTATCAGTTCTTATTTTTAAAATATCTAGATAAGGATCCATTTCCTTGTTCTGCCTGTATTCTTTCAATTTATGCTGTAACTTCAAGATGTTAAAGGTCTAGCCAACAAAAATCAAGGAAAACAAGTACAATACCTTAATTAGGAATTTTACAGCAGAACACATGCTTTGAATTCTTTGACTTTATTGCTTCACTATAACTCTTTAATATACTTTAATTCTCAAACTTCAGTTGTAATGAGACATAAGCATATCGTTTAGAACATCAAGGCTGCCAATTCCTACTTACTTTGTGCAGATGCTGTAAACCAGTACATACTGCTTTAGGATCACAAGCCGCATCTGATTTATTAAAGATGGGACTGAATAAGTTATTTAGGGCAAGGCCATCCAGACATGCAAATTCTTGTTGTTCTTTCTTCTAAATAGTTGCAAACTTTTCATATACAGCTACTTGGGTAATCTACTTGAAAAATGTAGCTGTACCAAAAAATTATTATTAAAAAAAAACAACAAACAAACCAAACCAACAACTTTATTTTGTATGCAGTGTGACAATCAGTTCTTAGAATGGGTTCTTCATATTTGCTAAGTAACTCTGACAATGCATTTCAGTGCTGTCTGCTGGGCTCTCTGGCCCTCCTTCAGAAGACACTTCTTATTTCATTAACTGTGCTTCGGCTTTGTAGTGCAGCAGCCTGCAGTCGTGTAAAACCATAGAACTACTAAAATTTACTAAACTTCATTTGTTAGTAACTGAATTGCAAAGAAGACTAGGAATTCACTTGTATGTTTTACATTCAGCTTCTAAAATTCTAAGACATTTGTGCTCTTCTGTTCACATCTGGGACAATTCTATATTGCTCTGAATACATACTTGGTAAAAACCTCAGCATACTGCAGGACAAACTGGAAGCAAAAAAGTATGAAAGGAAACAAGTTTTCCTCATTATATGCCTGGCAATACACCTGACAGAAAGCATATTTTTCTTCAAGAAGGGGAAAACATAAGTTTACCAAAAAAATTGCTTAGCTTAAGTCACTACATGTAAGTCAATGGCAAATCCATGGTAGCATCACAAGGGAGGTTGTTTGGGTTTTTTCTACCTTTGATATTGAGAGGAAAATTAAATCTCACAGTAGGTCATCATTTGAGAGTGGATACCAAATACATATCTGATGTCCTTTATTAGAAAATTGTCCAAACACAATGAATTTCATCCAGTTCACTTTTTGCATGTATTTTTGTACTTCTCCTTTATATGCATTTAATGCAATCTACTGAAGGAACCTCAGTGCTGAGATGCAAAAGTAGAGTAACACAAAATTTTGAGAAACTAATATCCCTAAGTTTTTAAGAGCACACCACAGGACAGAACAAAACAAGTAGCAACTTGCCACCTGGTTCAGAGTCCGAAGGAACAAGCTACTGAAAAGGTAATTCTTCCACTTGGCATTATGAATTTAAAAATGAAAAAATATACTATTTTTATCTAACTTAATTATCCTTCAGAAAACATTTGTTCCCATCCCATAAAATTACCACTAAAGATCACATTTCCTGGATTTAGTTATTTGCTCAGAGGACAAGGGCAGCTCCTCCCCTCTCCCTGTTACCATGTTACACTGAAGTTGTATTCAAAATGGTTAAAAGAAGGAAATGGAATTATTGCACTAATAGACTTTTAAAGAGCAATCTGATCTTCAGTGAAGGACTAGGCTTCAGAAAGCCTACACAAAAAGTACAGTTAGCTGATTAAACTTGTAATTAATCTGTTAGCAAATCTCTGTCCTGTTTTCAACCAAAAAAATAGTTTGTAGTGTATTTTAAAAGACCTTAAATAAAAGTTTCAAATGTATTAACAAATTAAAATTCTTACTCACATTTTTTAAAAGTAACTTGGACACTTATAAGCTACTATCCTATACACTCCTATAAACCTGCAGAAGGGTTTAGACTCTTCAGTTGAACTGACTGGAATTTTTCATACACTCCAGCATTCTATAAACAAACTTATTACAGTTACCATGCTGTCTTCAAACTTTGCCAAACCTAAAGCAAAGCTCTGCCAGAAATCTGCTGAGATTTTTGGCAGAAATTCCAAGTCATGAAGAGTTGTGGGAGGGTCTGTTATCAAGTTCATCTGAGGCAGGTATCTGAAGCATCCCCTAGATATGCACAGTGAAAATGGTATTTTGAAAGTTATACGGCAGTTCTTAGGTCTTAAGATGCCTTATAAGTGCTCTGGAATAGTACACTTTAGCAGCCAAAAACTGAGACCACTTTTTACTATGCAGCTACTTCTACCCTGTAAGCATGTTAGAATTCTGTTATTAAGACACAAAAATCAAATCCTGCAGATGAAGCATAAAGATTTACAAGAACTATAACAAATACTTTGCCCTTGTCCATTTCTCCAAGAAGAGCATGTCCAGCAAATCCCATCCACTGTAGAATATGTTTTCACAAACAGAAAAGGATTCCACTTCAAAGCTATCAGTCAGTGCTGACTACAGAGAAGGATCCTTCTACTCAGCTCTTCTCCAGAATTAGATCTTTCCAAGGTGTAAATATGAAAAAATCTTAATTACAGAATTAATGAAAATAACTCTGGTTATATAGACTATAAGTCCACACCCAATTCACATACATGTCTTCTTACAATAGGAGGAAACTAACAATGAGAACTATTACCACTTCCTTTCTTCCTATCTCAGTAATTGCACAAAAGCAATGCTAGAAGTTGTACCAAGGAACATCATGGCTTCCTGGCTTTTGTGTGTTCCATACTGCTGGACACAAGAAATAAAAGATGTAAAGAAGCTGGAAATTAATTGCTTCAAAAGAAGACACCTTCACACTGTAATATAGAATAAAAGAAGAAACCTTATGTGGAAGGAATTAAGGAGTGGCCTTTTAAGTCATCATCGTACTAACATATGAAACAGATATAACATTCTCCTGCTGGTAGAGCTGGCTTGCATTCAGGATTGATGGAGAGAATGTTAACACAGGAATAAGCCCAATATGTACCACTATAAAATGGACACAAATATGTACTTGTGCCAGTAGCACATGGAGACAGCCGAATGAATGCTCAGATGACACTTGATATCACTAGAAAATTACAACATTGTATCTAAAGATAAGAACCAGGATGACATCTAAGCTTCCAGAGCTCTTCATGCTCCTTTCCCATTTAGCTTCTAATAACCACCTTGAATTAACCTTAAGCATCTCCCTGTGCAAGTGTATAAACCAAGGAAAAGTAAGGAAAATCTGCATATTTTAGGCTGTGACACAGCTAACATTTTCTCGATTTTGTGAGATGAATTAATGCAAAGAATGACTTCACAACAGTCACTTTGATATAGTTAAGAGGTAGTAAAGCTAAATTTAGATTAGCCAAATTAAACTAATTCTAATAAACTGGTAATACGGGAACTCCTCACAGCAGTGGCTAATTTACCCTGTTTGTTGAACACAGATGTATCCTGTGGAAAAAAAAATAAAAAATCAAGCAACTAACTTATTATTTCTGTATCCTTGACCAATATCAAAATAAGACTCAATAAAGGATTCCCAAAATCTTACATATGAGGTTCCATTTCTGAGAGAGCAAAGCTATCTTTTCCCTCGTTCTTTTAAAGGATCTAGAAGTTAGTATTACTCGAAAATGCTGAAAAAATATTGTAAGGCACCCAGACATCATGGTGATGTTGGCAACAGTAGGTACCCAAAGATCATTAACAAAGCTCAGTAGGCTTAGGGACTTCCTACAGGAGTATTTTTCAGTCTGTCATCTCGCCAACCACCTTCCAAGGCAAAAAAAAGAATTCATTATTCTACTATCCTCCCCAAATCAACATTTTGAATTAACACTCAGATATTGACCCCCCCTTTTTTCTTGGAAACTTATTATTATTATTCATATTTATCTCAAATCTAGCAAGTAAATGTTAGATGTATTCAACAGAGCACAACAGGGGATTTTTTGGAAGGGCATCCAGTGTTGCATGTTACTTGGTTTTAGCTCAAGCCAGCTATCTTCATTATGATGTCTAACAGGTATTCAGAGAGACAGAATTGGATTTGGTCATTCCAGAAAGCCATACATCTCCCATGTATGGCAGAAATTTAATCCAAATGGATCCCACAGCAATTCCATCAAGATCCTAAATAGGAGCATGAAAAGTAAAGGGTTTTCAAGCACTCCAGATGAGTACTCTGGGAGCAAAGAACTAGTCATCTACCATGCATCACAGGCTTTTCAACATGTTTCCATTTTTCCCTAAGAGGAGTTGAAGAATGGAAATGAGTTTGGCAAACAAATATATATTTCTCTGCTTAGAGAAAGCTAAGGAGAATGATTACTTACTTTATGGACAGGAAAAATCATCCATCAGAATGACAAACTCTGTACCTTTATATGCTCAAGTCCGTTCTGTGAAGTTCTCAAGACTTGAGCAATTCAGTGGTACGACTGAACTCCTTTCTACTTTTTTCTTTTTTTCATTTAAAACAAATTAACAGAGAAGTGTTTAACAGTAGAAAATAAGTGCTGACAACATCAAGTGACCGTGCTCTAATAATAACCAAACACTTGAATACCTTAGAGTACGAGTAGGTTGGCTCAAACTCTAAAAGACAAAAACACAGATGGGTTTTCCTGTCTTTTTTTTACTTTTGTTTTTGTCCTTTCTTCCCCCTCTGTAACAGGAATGGCAAGGAAGGCCATGAATGCCAGTTTCTGTTTGTAGCACTATGTGACTGGATCAGATGTTTAGAAAGAGTGGATTGTATCATGGGGTTCATGCAACATAGCAATGAATGATCAGAAGTAAAGAGTAAGCAGGAGTAAAAGGGAATTCTTTCACAACAAGACTTATAAACTATTCAAGGGCACTGCCAGGTCCAAAAGATGTTAAAAAACCTAGTATCAGGAAAGAATTTCAACGGTATTGAATCAGGGATTTTCTTTTTTTTCTCAGTTGAGGCAGAAGGGGCAAGCATTAGTATCTAAATTTACAAAGACAATGAACCTTATGATCTTTATTGCCACATTAAACAGCAGCTTTAGTAACCTCTCTGAAAAATCATTTGTGTTTGGAGCTCTGTAGATTAACAGGATGCCCAAACTAATCCAGGAGTCTAAAAACAGAACTAATATTCTCAAACCATTGTATTTCAGTACACCTCTCATGCATTGGAGCTTGGATGGAACTATAATGACTACTCCACTTCATAATCTAATATCTGTTAAAGACATTTAAATACTTCCTTAGTGATATTACTTCCTCTAGTTACAACAACTGCAGACTGAGATGCCCTGGGAAAATATTCTCTTATCTATAGAGCCTCTGTTTCTGTTACTATGAAACCTCTATCCTTCATTAATATTCAAATCACCTTCTTTCTCTGCAGCTGGTGGAGAGGCACTTCACTTTTTTATCCTAGCCCTGGTATAGCAGAACCTTAACCAAGAACAGGATGTGTCTCGGATCACCTTTAGTCTTTAAAGTTTGTAAACTCTTTGTTTTTTTAGAAACTTCACAGCAAACAAGAGAAACGATCCCATAAAATGCTGCAACTAGGAATAGTCCTTTTCTGTATTTTTCCCCTGATTTTAGAACCATTATTTTAAATGCACTGGACACAGACATTGCATAGGAGGCTATTCCAGAAGATTGTTCTGGTGAGAACAATTTTTTAATTTTTTTTCTTTTTTTTCTTTTTTTCTTTTTTAAGAAAAGCAAGAACTATCTCAAAAACATGCTGCTTTCCCTAATACCAGGTAACTTCACTCACAGAAATACTGAAAATTGTCATTCTACATTTTTGACAAAAGACAGAACATTTTATGACAGCAAAATTCAAGACTTCTTTCAGCATCGTCTATTAGGCTTGGAAAGTGGTTTTGCAAACAGACTTTTGTAACACTATCAAAGAGATCTTTAGACTGGTCAAATTTGGCAGCAAAATTAGAAGCTAAGTTTGCACTGAAAACTAGATCACTTTGCTGAGTCAAAGAGCTAAAGACTACAATAATTTCTTTTAGTAATATCATGTATACAATCCCTAGACAGAATTATGTGTTTATGACATATTTCAGTGACTTTTCATATGCGGTACTGGGGGAAAGCATCTGTTTTAATGCTTTAGTTTATTATTTAACATACAAAAAAAGTTAAACATATTTACTATAAATAACATTTCCCTAAAAAAAAAAACAAAAAAAAACCCCAACAGTTTTACTTTGTAACTAGATAAAGCAGAGAATATTTCTAGATCTTGGATCTAATTATACTATTTATCTCTAGTTCATAATTTTTAAATTATTTCTATTTAAAGTTAACTTTTAATTACCAATTACATTTTTGAAAACAAAATCATCCTCTTCCATTCCATTCCAATACTGCATATATCACTATAGTCATTAATGTAACATTGTTATTAAATTAACACTGAATGGTCAATCACCTTTTAAATCTCTGCCTTTTTTTTTTTCCATTTTGTAGTACATGTGCAACTAACCATAGTAGGATCTTCTTTTGGTGTTCACTTAATTTTACAGCTCAATTTTGGAATAAAACAAAAATTTAATAGAATCAGCGAGTGCCATTTTTAAAAGACAACTTAATTTCTTTTTAATATTTTTCTGTTTGATATTGGTATATTTGTTAAGGCTATAGTACAATTATTAAACCTGCTCCAGAAGAAAAAAAAAAAAAGTTACACATATTTTAAGGTAAATAACATTAAGATGCTGCATTAAAAGTACTGAAAGCCTTTCTTTCATGAACACTAAATGCTCTATTGTGATACATGGAAAACATATGGGCACACCTTACACAAAAACAGATCTGCAGGTTTATTTTTTCTTTTTGTCTAATGCAAAATTCTCTAAACCCCTGATTGGCTGGGGGGGTCATTTCTACAACTGAAGCTTAAGAGAAGCTTTTGTGCAAAATTATTGAAAAATGGTAACAAGGTAAAAAAACCTGTATAACTTCTGTATCAATTAGAACACAGAACCCTGTGCACTTTAAAAGCAGTAAGACATTTTCTAGTGGTTGTGAGTACCTTTATTGTTGTTAGTATCTCTGTAGTTTAAAATTGCACTCACTGAACCATACTAGAGATAGTAGCAGGTGCTGCTACTACTACTACTATTGTATTTTTAATTATAATCTTTATAATTAGTACCACAGCCATTTCTAGAGGCTTTCACTAATTCTTCTTTTGGGCACCAAAATTTAACATCTATGAGAAGATTTTAGTTAAAACATGTAGAATAGTTTGTCAAAGATTAAGAAAGAAAACCAAGGTGCAGTGAGCTGCTCAGAACCATAAAGCCAGAGACAGTAACCACTGAACATATTGCAGATCAATCTGACTGGACACATACACTGAATGACTTTGAAGGTTTTGCATGTTCTTAATTCATGAAAACAAATACCCTGCCTATACACCCAAACTGCAGAGAAACTGCACCAAAAACATTTAGGAAAAATATATCAGAATATGGTAGTTACCTGAGAGACTGAAGATTTGCACTAACTCTCAAGGAAAAACAAGTCGATCCCTCCCATCTTTACCAATTCAAACCATAAAATTAGGAGAAAGCCTCCCTTCCATTTGGAGGTGCAACTCCCCTGAATGCTAGTGTTGATCACACGTGCTAACTAAGCAAAACAAATAGCCCTAAATTTCATTGGGCTGGATAGAACAGTATTTCAAAAAGCAGCTGTGGTTGATAGCGATCAAATTTATAAAACTGCCCCCCAAACACATACTGTATCTGATCTCCAGTTAAGAAGGCTTTCCTCTAAAGAGTACTGAATCACTTTAACACAGGTTCTACTGTTGCCTTACTCTGCTTTCAAGGTAGCTAGTAAATTCAGCTTTACTACAGTCCTATAAAGATGTGAAAGAACTGTTATAGGATCTAAAAATGAGCTGCTACCACTATACTGTTCAGAAAACTCTAAATAGAATACTGATGAAAAATGTTAATGATAGTTTGCTGCACTGCCAAGAGGAACAAGACAATTCACTATATTTTTGTTATAAAATGTAAATTATAATGTCCTAAAGAATCTGCCACAGCTTCAAGAAGGACTAAAAGGAAGATCTAAACTGTATTTTAGTAATTTAATTTTTGAAAAGAGCTATCCAGCATCCATACTTACACAATCAGTACCCTCCCAGCAAATACCCTCCAGTATTCACAGAATTTTAACTTCTGCAGAGTCCTGACATTTGCAGTGAAGGACATCAAAGTACTTAAAGCACCTTGCTGAATTAAGGCCTAATCATATATGCATACACCTCTGAGCCGTTTGCATTAGATCACCAATAAATAGACTGCATAAGTGGTGAAATTCAAAATTTCTAATAATTTAAAATGTTAGAAATGAACCTTGAGTCTGTGTTCCTGAGGAGATGGATTGTCTCCTTTAGAGAGAGACAATGCTTCTGACCCTGAATTTCAAGGCTGAAAATATTTTTTTCTTGAGCAATGATAATGAAATTATTTTTCCATTCCAGCCTATTCCCAGACTCTGTATACTAGGTCCACCACATTGCCCTAGTCCTACAACTCATAAATGGCACAAAAGGTACTGAGAAAAGGCAAAAAGAGTAGGCAGTGTATCCCCTGGCATCTCTGCATGGCAGCTGGTGAGACAAAACACAAAAGCAGATCACTGCCTAGAGAGTATATTGGCAACTCTCAGTTGCATCTGGGAACAATGGCCCATCAAAGCTAACTACATATTGTTAACATCCCTACCTAATCCAGGCAACGGAAAAGAAAAGTACAAAGTCCTCTAGCACCTTTTATTCACTTGCACCTCCATTTTCCTGAGTCTTGTAAGTGTATACATTGTCATTATTACAGCAGATTCTACAGTGTTACCATAAACACCATCCAGGGCCAGGTTGGGGCAGAAGAGAAATACTTTCTGCTGCCAGAAGGTATTTATTCCACTTTCCTACAAAACCTAGAGAAGCCAAGGTGGTCCTATTTCACGCTTCCACCTCATGAGTCTAAGGAGAAATCAGGATAGTGCAGAACATCCCTACCTGGAAACACTAGGGGCTGGGAAACATGTTTTGGAGGGCTGGATTATTATTTTTGCAATACTGAATTTATGAGCTATTGGGTTCTAAGCCTGCAGAGTCTTAAGCTTGCAGCTATTGGCATATTTGACATTTTAAACTATGAAATACCAACCTATTTTGAAATTGTCCAAATCATTAGTTGTGGAATTTTCCTAGCACTTCATGAATACCACTGTTAATTGGGCAATTAACTCGAAGCTACAGAATATGCTGTGATGGCATGATATGATATAAGCCATGTAAAAGAAGGAACAGCCAAGCAACTCAGTATGTTGAAAGATATTAATGAAGTGGCAAAATCTGCCAGAAAAATAATAATGGGTGATTTTAACTACCCCAATATTAACTGGTTGAATAACACATCTGTACATGGTTGGAGAAGCAGCTTATTGATACTATAAATGGCTTCTTTTTGGAGCAGCTCCTTCTGGAAAACAGAGGAGGAGGAGTTCCACTCAGTTATTAATTTGTGTGTGTGTTTGTGTAGAAAGCAAGCATGGGCGTTCTACTAAGCAACAATGGCCACAGGACAATGAGTTTGAATCTCAGTGATGAAGTATTTCAAGTGGTAACCAAACAGTTAATGGCAGGTGGGTGGTTGAGGGAAACCCCATAAACAACAGTCATCTAAAACAAAGGCTGTTTTGGAGGAACTAAGGAGCTTATTCACAC
This sequence comes from Chaetura pelagica, assembly GCF_000747805.2. Taxonomy (NCBI): domain Eukaryota; kingdom Metazoa; phylum Chordata; class Aves; order Apodiformes; family Apodidae; genus Chaetura; species Chaetura pelagica. The sequence goes on along the minus strand of NW_009952881.1, from coordinate 1,301,782 downwards.
ACAAGCCACCAGAGAAAAGACAGAGGTGGGGGGGGGGAAAGAAATAAAAAAGGCTAGCACGTTTCTGGGGTGAAGTACCTCTGTGGTCTTGAAAACCAATTTTTGAAGGCATAACTCCACCCTAAATGCTTTTAGCAGGACAGAACAATAACTATTGCTATAGCTTACTACTACAATAGCACAATCTGAAACAAATCTTATCATATATTGTTTCAATAATTATATATTTTTTCAAGTAAAGTGGCCAGTGAAGAGAATGTATATATGTTATCTAATGTACAAATCTAGTAATCCAGAGTAAGATTACACAGGCCTTGCAGCTGTTTTGAAGAATACAGCAAAAAGATATTAGAATGTGCACAGTTATGTTCCCCTCATCATTCCCTAAAAGTTATAATTATGTCCATAAACAAATCATCTTTATGAACAAGATATTAGAAACCAAGAAACTAACTTACAGAAAAGATATACACAGAAGTGTTTGGGGAGGGACTTTTTACAAGGGCTTGTAGCGAGAGGACAAGAAGTAATGGATCAAAACTGGAAAAGGGGAAACTTGGTTAGATATTAGGAGGAAATTTGTTAGTGTGAAGGTGGTGAGATACTGGAACAGGTTGCCCAGGGAAGCTGTGGAAGCCCCATCTCTGGAAGTGTTCAAGGTCAGGTTGGATGGGGCCCTGAGCAACCAGATCTAGTGGGAGATGTCCCTGCCTATGCAGAGGGGTTGGAACTAGATGATATTTAAGATCCCTTCCAACCCAAACCACACTATGATTCTGTGATGATTCTATGGTAGTAAGAGTGACTTACTACCTGTGATCATACAGGAACAGGGCTGTGAAGGGTCAGAAATGTAGCTTTTTTCCTTGATCATATTTCAAGACCTGGAGATTTAAGAAAATATTAGGTTTCCATACTGGATCAGGAGAAACTTGGAGTGGGCAGTAACCAATATCTAGTATTTCAGAGGCAAGTGAATATACCTTCTTTTGCACCAAAAAAATCTTTGGGCAAAAGATTCCTTTAAAACCCACTCACACTTCTTACAAACAGATACCCTGTCAGGCTTTGATGAACACAGAGGGGAGTATAAGGATTATTAGTTAAGGTGGGATGCTAATGTAATGTATAATCAATTTTAAAAGGTCAGTAACCTAGCAATAATAAAATTTGCACAAGCAAGATAGGATAACAGACTTCTAGCAAATAACTATTGTTTAGTAGATACAGAGCCAGGGGAAGGTGGAAGACCATTACAGGGGAAACATATTTTCAAAATTTATATTATATTCTGCAGCATGATTTGGAGGAGGAAATGTTCCATAAAATTAAGACTTTCTAACCAAATTTTTAAAATACTGGGTTAAGAAGCAACAAAGAGACACAAACCCTAGTGCTGACAATTACAGAGCATTGCATCTTAGAAAGAGTAATTTCAGCTATTTAATTCCACTGCTGGGTTTTATAGAAACTATAATCACTTGGTAAAAATGGAACAATGAAATAAAATGTCAATAGTACAAACAAATATAATATCTTTAAGTAAATCATTAGTGCAGGCTCTGTTAAGATCATAGAATCATAGAATCATTAAGGTTGGAAGGGACCTTAAAGATCATCAAGTTCCAACGCCCCCTGCCATGACCAGGGAACCCTACCACTGCACCAGGTTACACAAAACCTTGTCCAACCTGGCCTTAAAAACCTCCAGGGATGGGCCATAAACAACCTCCCTGGGCAACCCATTCCAGTTCCTCACCACCCTTATAGTGAAAAATTTCTTCCAAATATCTAACCTAAATCTCCCCTCTCTCAGTTTAAAACCATTACCCCTTGTCCTATCACTATATTCTTTCATGAAAAGCCCCTCCCCAGCTTTCCTGTAGCCCCTTCAGGTACTGGAAGGCCACTATAAGGTCTCCTCGGATCCTTCTCTCTAGGTTGAACAGCCCCAACTCTCTCAGCCTGTCTTCATAGCAGAGGTGCTCCAGGCCTTTGATCATCTTGGTGGCCCTTCTCTGGACCCTCATTCCTGTCAATTTCCAGGTGAAGATCATCTCCCCTTCTAAATCAAGCTTTTCTCTTTAAACCAAAAATAAGAACTTAAAAGAAAGTCTTGCATTTTGTGAACTGTTTCACTGGGAAGATGGAAATGAATGGTGAAATTTCAAGAACTCATGTAACCTGCTTTGTCTTAGCTTCAGAGAATTGGATTAATTACTCCCCGGGGCTTTTTTGCTCCCACAGGGAGCATCTTTCAGACTAACTTTCAGAGCCAGGATTATATAGTAATCTCTAATAAGCCCATAAAGATAATATGGTATTTACACAATTAAGAGCAGCCTTTGAATGTTTTATGATGCACAGAACTGAACACATGACATCATGTATCAAGAGCAGAAGCTGCTCCCTAATAACTCAGATTTTGTTCAATATCTTCTTAAATAGTTATCTCAAAATATCAATTTGTCATCATTGTGCATGAACTTAAACTACTAAAAGTAAAAATTAGTATTTTCACATTATTTATATCTTAATTATCAATGAAAGTACTGTCAAGAGCAAAAAAAATAATTAATGAAAAATGTAAAGTATTTTTTTAAATGCACTGATTTTTAAATTTATCTTTGTACTCTGTCTTTAATATCTTACAGTACATTTTTTTATGAAGTTTTCACTTTGACAAGCTCTTTTTAGTTAACTTTAGAAATGTGAGTGTTTTACAGTAGTCTTTATCAATTTTTTTTATTAGGTATTTATTAGTAAGGTTTCCCACAAACAGACCATGATCAGATTTCTATCGAGTCAGACTGTTTTACAGCAGTCTTTATCAATTTTTTTTATTAGGTATTTATAGTAATGTTTTACCTACAACAGACCATGATCAGATTTCTATCGAGTCAGACTTTGGTACACACCACAAGTCTTGATACATCTAGCAAGCAGTTAACCTCTTACCCCACACTCTCTTGTAACTGTGATTATGATGAATGAGTGGTTAGTTCTAAGCAATTCTGGTTTATGTCAATAAATTATCAAACCGCCATTGGTATATGTGCATTAGGAAGACAGAGAGAAAATGAAGCTGTCTGTGGACACTTTATAACCCTCAGCCTTATAAGTAATGTGATTTGAAAAGTTAATGCTGACATCAACTGTTCATATTGTTCCTCCATAATATAGTATAAGACACCCATTGTGTAATTTACATAGAATGAGAAATACTCTGTATAATTTGTTACTTGCAGCATGGCTTAAGGAAAATTCTCTTTACAGCTTTTTTAAGATCCCGTATTGTAGTTATTAAGTGACCTGAGGGTTTGATTTTGTGATGAACAACCATTTCTTCTAAAAATATTTTGTCTCTGCAAATGCCAATCACTTACAGAAAACCTATGGGACTCTGTCCAGGTATGGACTTGTACAAATACTTTGGTTTTGCGTTCTTAATTCACTTCTCAGCACAAATATTTCCTAACAGATTCCTCTCTCCCAAGCACTGCATGTCGTTTCAACAGCATGTAGAATTCCTTGAATAAGGATTTCCATTTTATTCCTTAGTATTTTCACTAAGAATTTTTTAGACAGCAGATGGATGTAGTGCATTACACGGATCTCACACAACACAAGTATGGAGCAGCAGTAGGGGAAGGAGGCCCTTCCTTACATCCAGAGTATGACAATCCTCTGAAAAAGTATTTCTAACAGCAGCCTCACTACTTGGCTCAATTTCATCAAAAGTAAAGACCATGTACATGGCCTCTGTCTTCATGCAGTGTGTCAGAAGTTGGTTGGGTAGCTCTCTCACCCTCAGCGGTGCCCTCATTTTATGAAGTGCTAAAAAGTCTAATGGCACGAAACGTTTTGTTTTGGGTTTAAATGAATGAAAACTGATACTTTGTATGTTTTATCTCGTGGCATACATTTTATTCTTCATAAAGAATCACAGAAGATTTCCATGCTACGTTAAATATCAAAATCCTAGAAGCTGTTTAAGAGCATTATTTGCTTATTATGAGAAAAACTGTTTAATGCTGGCACAATGCATGTTGTTTCCACAATATGAGCATTCTGTATATCTATTAATTTATTTCCTACCAAGAAACAGTTGGTGTGGTCAATAGGGGAGCAGCCAAAATAATGTCTGCTGTACTCAGAAGGTAAATGGGAACTCAGATAGGAACATGCTCCTATGCCAGCATCATGCAACAGATACTCTTTCTATTAGAACTAAAAGTCCCTAGGTGACCTCTCACAACCATACAGCATCAGAAAAATTCAGAGTGGAGTTCATCAGACATCTGAGCTAGAAGCACAGAGCAGGGAGACAGAACTTCAGGTACTAAAAAACAGACTTTTTATAGTTTTGATTGGACTGCTGTACTGTACTCAGCAGATTAATGTCCCAGCCACCTTTCTCCCTCCTTCAGTCTTTTTTCCACACCTTCCTCTCTTCAGATACAACTACAAAGCTCTGGTTGGATGCAGCTATGCAGATATATACCAGCTATCACTCAGGTTTAAAGTAATTGAATTCCCCCTTCCATTTTGTTTCTACTTAACTGAGTCTGTCTTCAGTCCATCTGAAAAAATGTGTATTTACAGCTTTTTCAGACAAAAAAAAACTCGTCAAGGCAGGCATGCTGGAACTTTGTTTCTTTAAAAGACTTGGTGTGCTACTGTAGAGCAAGCATGGCGTAAAAACAGTGAGACAGTGTTCCATTAGAAGCAGATTTTATATTCACCATTCATAAAATAACCCCATGAAAATAGAGCTGCAAATTGCTGAGGGGCTACTTCATGGTGCATCCCCATAATGCAATATTGGCATGTCACAAATGTGAACAGAAAAGAGAAGGACTCTGATACTTCCAGCACACACATGCTAAAAAAGTACAGATGTTGCAGTAAGTGGAGCTTCCAGTAAGGCATCACTTTGCTTTCTTAATAGGAATTTTGAAAGAATAAGCTCCTTATAGAAAGAGGTAAGTGATAAGCTGATAAACACCTCCTTGACCAAAATGCTGATATCTTAAGATAAAAATAGAGATAAACTTTTAAAGAGTTGAGTTCAGTACTCTGCTTTTCTAGAAAGTGTAAGCACTATATTTTCCCCGATAAATTAGCTGTAATTCAGTAGAATATCAGATGTTATCAATTACACCTGTAAAGGTAAATAGTGCCAAAGCCAAATAAGTCTTCACTTGCTCCAAATAAGTTGTGCCATCTTTGATTTTATCATGTAAATATTCACAAAAGTTTTCTCCTTTTAAATAAGCTGGTAGAAATACAATGCACAAATCTATTTCATCAGATACTCCATGGTGCAAATAAACACACTGTCTAAGCTTTAAATAGAACCATTCCAAATTAAACAAAACAAAAAAAAAATCTAAAAAATGTCTTCAAAATAAGATTGAGGAATAAGTATTAAACATTGAGTTTGAAGCAAAGCATACTCCCTGGGGTTGGGCTGAATGGAAGAACTGTTTGAAAAGATCAAGTTCTACTACTCACAATATCAGTTTTGTTGTGTTACAATGTGTGTTCCTTAAGTGTTTCTTTTTTTGTTTTTAAATCTTCCTTGAAAAAAACTGCTGCTGCTTGTTTTTAAAACAATTTTTCCTTAGTCTCAAACCCTACTATATTATTTTCACCATATTTTTAATATAAGCTTTTCAATTAAGAGTTGTTCTTACAAGAGACTGAAGTTTCATCACCTTTAACACTATTTATTTCAGGGTTTTTTTTTCCCCTCTCCAGTTTTCACTTTGTAGTCAAGTCACAATAAGATTGTTTACACAGAAACTGAACTGCTAGCAAAAAGGAATTCCTAATTGCTGATGAACAAGGAAATTCTTTTTTAAATGCTATGTTATTAGAGGAGATCTATTTTGCCACCTGTAACTTTAAATAAGTATTGCAGTTTACTACTGGACAAACCTCCTTGAGAAGAACAATTAAATAAATTAAACCATGTTAAGACCACATTCTTGAAAAAAAGTAACCTTTAGTTAGGACAATTACTCTGTGGGCATAAGGCAAAATACAAATGTCACATTTTCCATGAAATTTACTTTTGCATGAATCATCAATCCAGTTTTCTCCTGAACAAAACTAGCCAAATATGACCAAAAAAAAAAAAAAAAAAAACCAACCCAGAGTTGTCTGAACTGGATGATCCAAGTAATTACATGTTACAGCAGACTGCATCTATGAGAAAACTTTCAAAAATTTCAGGAAAAAGTTAAGCCCCTGGTTGAAATATCTTTGGTATAGACCTATAGCAGTATTCCGCTGATTTTGCTGTATTTCCCACATAACAAATATGCAGTTTCAAAGATCAGTCTTCCTAGTACTGATATACACTCCTTTCCTTTGGGGTATAGATCAAATAAACACGCTATAAAAACATGCCCAAATATTATAGCATAACATGCAAAAGGTATACACTTCTCATTAGCATTATTTAAACATTGCTTTTAATTTAATCTTATAAAAACTCCTTAAGAATGCAAACTTCTTGTCTTCCACAACAGCCCCCCCTCAAAAGCTCCCATCTTATATGGTATCATTTGCCTAGGCCCTCTTTGTTCAGCATCAGGTCCTGATTCTGATTGCATCAGCTTCCACAGTCACCTCACATGAGTAAGTATTTGCAGAAATCAAGCCTTTAAGCTGAAAGACACTTGAAGTAACAGCCCATCCCATTAGTCTCTAGAGCAGAGTGAAAATTTATGGCATTGTACATATTACTGTTATTGAATAGTAAGAGTGTATCTGCTCAACTCATCTATTTTACCAACAGAACATTTGCAGGTTTGGAGAGGTACAATAGAGATGATTTAAGAAGATCTAAGCCTGTATTATTATAGAATGTATACTTCAATCTTGTGAGGAAACATGTCTGAATCCATCAGTTGTTCATCCTACATTCTATTCTCAGTTTATATGAACATAAATTTACATATGCTCCTAGATATAGTATGCTAAATACAAAAGAAGTGCAAGAGTGAGTCATAGTCTTAGCTTCTCCAAATAGTCACGTCAATGTGATTGAACTCTGAGTTGCAGAAAATACCTGCAAAAGACTAGACCATGGCTTATTTTTACAGCCATTTTGTATAGTCATTTACTTGGCTTAATTGACAAGGCTTGCCAGCTCACCCAGTCACAATACTGTAAGCTGCCTCAACTGTACTAACAACTTCTGCAAAAGCCAGTGTACAGCTCTGTGATAACAACACATCGTGCTTCTCAATAACATTAAGTACTTACTTGATTGACCTAAACACAAACATTGTTTGCAAAGTACTTTTTATGTCTATTTTTTTTACCACAGCTTTTTGTCATTGTCAATAAAGAAAAGCAGGACTCAGATCAGGAGACCACCATATGATTACTAAAGCTTTTTACATGTTCATAATATTGCATGAACATAAATTAATACTTACAGGCTCTCATCGAATAAGCCTGGTACGCACAAATAAGTTCACCATGAATCTACCATTGTATTTATTCCATTGCTTTGATTGGAAAGTATTATCCACGTTGAGGCATAAAAAGGTACTGTCTGTATTGACTGATACATTACTATTTCCACTTATACATTAGGAAAATCAGAAAAAGAGAGCTTAACTGATTGCTAGAAAAAAACATGCAGTGGCAAAGCCAGGAAGAGTTGTAACAAATTCCTCACTCTCAATCCAGTAATCACATTACATTGCCTAGTCAGGACTATTTTTTAATGGTAATGCCTCTTAAAAGTTGTTTGTTTTATTTTATAACAATATTTTCTTTAAATATGACTGACAATGCTCATTACAAAGAAGCTGACCTGTAAATGAAGGAAACTGCAAATATCAAAATATCAAAAACATATATGAAAATAAACATTTGTAAAGAGGGTTAGTACAAAGTGAATACATTTCCATATTGAGAGGAAAACCAGCCATATTTTTCCTTGATGAATGTAGTTTTGTGAACATCTTTTTTTCACAAATGATTGAATAAATATTTATTCATAAAGTATATTTGTGACTTAAGAGAACAAGCTGCATATATTGGTTTCATTTATACTACATCATGCTAGAGGTATTGCAATAATTTATATCATGCCAAGTCTAAGCCCCATTAGATTTTCCTTATTATACTTGACTAAAGCTGAAGACCATCCAAGAAAGCAATTCTGAAAGCTTTCTATTCATTGTGTAAATAACTATCTTCCTCCCAAATCCTCTCCTCTAACTTTCTGTTTCTCAAAGCATTTATGCATAGGCCCAGTCCCTTTTGCTTTATTTGAACCTAGGCAAACATGGAAATACATTCTTGAGCCACAGCCTAAATTACTACAGTCTCACTCATTTTGCTACAACCATATGGATCAGCTTTCTCCAGGGTGTATAAAAATGCAGTCCCAGTTCAGCAGATACTGGTCGTCCTAGTGTTCTCTCAATAAACCCATGTGACATTTCCTCTAAAAGTCCTGTCAGTCTTGAATCACAGGCCCAGTTCATTTCTATGAATAATTTTCCTCATAACAGCAGGATGCACTGCTATCGTTCACAAGTATTTAGGTACATTTCTTAGTAAAAGAATATTCTGAAACTCTGCTATGACAGTGGTTTTAGGACAGCTTTCATTCTTCAAGTTAAAGGAGTATTGGAAAGATAACTGGAAAACTAATCAATAAATACTTACAAATACACGAGAAGATCAGCCCCAGCTCCCAGAAATCACTGGTAAGTTGCTTTTGAATTCATGAAACTGACCTGAAAACATAAAAGGGAAAAAAAAAAAGAAGTTGAAACAAAAGAAAGCCCAGAACTGACGTGACTTTTTTATTATTATAGAATAGTCATGATTTTTAGCTATGAATGAAACACAACAGCTCACAAGACTGCTGTCATTATTTCAGCCAAGTAATTTACACAGAATTTGTTTCCAGGAAGCCAATACCAAGAGAAACAATTATTTCATTGTTCTGTATCTCACACCATAGCAACCCTGTCCATTACGGCTTCTAAGAACTATCATAAATGCAAGCATGGTTATCTTTTAATAAGGAAAATAGCTGTGAGGGATTTTTTGGCTGGTTGGCGTTTTTTGTTGGGTCTTTTTGCCTTTTTTTTTGTTCTCAAGTGTTACCAAACACTCATTACTTTTTAAAGTATATTGTTAACAGCATTTTTCAGCTTAACTGGTGTAAGATAATATTATTTTGGTGTGTTAACTGAAAGCCATCTAAGGAAAAATTCATACAGAAAGACAGACTAACAATTTTGTTCTACGGTCTAGATCCCAGTTAGAAGCTTAGCCTAAGTACAATGTGTTCACTATAACGCAAGATTAAATCCAACATTTTTTCCTGCATGCCCCTCAGTTCTAGTTGGAAAGGTAACAGATGCAACTCAAACCCACAGAGCCTGCCTTATAAAATTCTTTAACTAGCACAATGACTCACTTTATGCCTCTAAATATCCATGGTTTCCTCTCTCCAGAACCCCCATGCATTAGAAGGTAGTTCAGTAGTTTATTTTTATTGTTTGGTCTACATACAGCACATTTTTAGTTCTTATGAAAACAAAGAAACTTTGTTGCACAGCCCTTGTTTTCTTTCCAAAATGTGAGGATGGATATGGGTAACATTAAACTGAAAATAGTAATGGAGCCTGGGCAACTAGTTTAGGTCAAAACCTTTTTGTTCTCTGGGAGCTATCTGATTAATTTGCAGTTCATAAAACAGTGGGTGTAAGCTCAGTTTAAAAACATGTAACTATATTTAAGATGAAATCATCATTTTTGTTAGCCTCCAGTAATCTGTAAGAAACACCTTCCCACAACATTTCTGTATCCTAAAGTGCACCAGCCAGTACTGCACAGTGCCTAGAGACAAGGGGAGAATACCAAACTTATCTTGATGTAGAATATCCTCCTTATTTCATACACCCACCCTGAAGTGCATATTATTCATTCCAACCAAGCCCTCCCCCATCCTGAAAGTGCATATTTAATTGTGTCTTCTCTTCTGTAATACCAACAGAGAGTCAACAAATCTCTTTTGCTGTATCAATGCAGTGTTATTATATATTTTTAAAGCAAGTCTGAATCTCATTATCAGCTGATTTATGCCATTAGTGTGCTTTGGAGCCACCAATTAAACAAGGACAGTGGTTCATAAGGCCACAGTTAATTAATCTGAAAGGGTATAAACACACCTTAATGCACACCACTTCATGTAGAGAATTTAGGAACAAAGCACCAAACCTTTATTCCGGGCAAGCAATTAGGGGGAAAGGTTAAATATATGAAACTAAATTTAGCATTAGCAATCTGTTCATCTATCAGGAAAAAAAAAGTTCAGTTTGGTAAAAAATCCTGCAGAATAGTATATATGTGAAGCCTTGATTCTTACAGCAACACTGCAAGTGAGGGAGAAGGCAGCACATGACTAACCACACCCAGTGATCATGAGCAAATGAAGGTTTGTTGCTCAGATAACACCTCAGACCTGGGAGTCAACTGCAGGCTTATCCACGTGGTCATGGTGGAAAAACAAAACAAGAAAAAACCCCAACAAAGCAAAAATGAAAACAAAAACCCCTACCCCAAACAGCCCAGTCTGTTCAAAATGGACTCCTCTGAGCTAGGCTGCTGTATTTAGTACATTATAGAAAACATACTTATCCTTCAACCACATTCCTTTAGTAAGTGTACTAAAATAGTGCAATCAGTACTTTTTCAGTAGGAGCAGTAGTCTAACAACAGAGTATAAGTAAAATGCTGAAAATAATCTAATAGATGAAAAACAGTTATTCACAGTTAAAATTAAAGTATGAGGTACCTGGTATTTATAGGGAAGAAAATGATTGGGGTTTTTTACTGACTTAAGTCATCTTACTTTGCTCAGTTCCTTTCTCAAAAGACAGATGATATAGCTAAGACACATGAAAAAAGTTAGACCAAACGTCATGACCTAATTAGATCAAGTAGTTGCTAACTTTTTTTCTTTTTTACACTTGTAATCCTATAGTCTACAGCATCACCTCACTTATTTTTTCTTTCTGAATTTCCAAGTAGTTTTTCTTAAAGCACAAAAAATAACTCTTTTCTTATCTGTGTGGAAAACCCCCTGTGCATCAAAGACTAACATTAAAAAGTTTAGTACAAAATTTCTATCAGGTGTATCCTACACAAATCATATAATTAAATATAAAATTATTACATAAATAAAATAGACTAAGGACTAATACTAGACAGGTCAGTTGTTCTTCCATGTAGATTTTTTTTATCTCTTTTATCAAGAAAAGACTTGCCTCATGTTTTTAAAGGTGTTTGGAAGGCCAGATCCCACTGATGTTGAGAAGAAAGACCTAACCTTTTC
>NW_009952881.1:1251329-1290338 GCF_000747805.2 Chaetura pelagica | reverse complement strand
AGATGTCCCAAGTTGAACTCCAGCTGACTACATAGCTAAATAGTTGCAGCATAACCACATATAAGAACAAAGTTGTCTTTAAAGTATTCTCTTGATTTAATTGGTACAAGACCCACCAGAAACTTCACTCATATACTTTGCCGTTGAAAAACTCTCAAAATATTCTCAGTACTGGCAATTTCTGCAGGTATTTCAGATGCTTATTTGAAAAGTTACTACCCTTCTTAACAATGACTGGCTCTCCTAGGCCCACTATGGAAAGGGAAAAAGAAAGCTGCAAGAGCAACCAGTGCTCTGATCTCAGGTATTTTTGCCAAAAGCAATTTTGTACTCGAATCCACATATAGCATGAACAAAATGAAAAGGGTTATATTTTCCTTTTCCTGTACTATAGCTGAATTTCTGTTCTACCACTCAGGTAAAATGACAAAACTTTTGCTACCAGAGGAAAAACACAGTGTCAAGACCTAAATCTGTGTACCTGTGACTCCAGTGCTCTGGTACTAATCAGCTTCTCAACCTACAAGCCAGAGCATGGCTGCAAGGCAGGGAAACTGAGGCAAAAGCAGATGCAATATAGCAGATCTATATGAACATATGAGCTACACTTCTGTGATCCTTGCTGTTGAAAACACCCAGACACATCATGGAATCCCAAGTTTTGGAAAGCAGGATAAAAAACCCAACCATAAACTGCCACACCACGAAAACAATAAACCACAAAGAGAGGGATTTACAAAAGAACCTAGGGGTTCAGGCAACTAGTTTTCAATGAAAATTGCAAAGGTTTACTATCTCCTCATTAGGCCCAAAAATTCCATTTTAGCAAGCTATAAAAAGGTTAAGTTTTAAATTGAAAGGTTTGCACAAAAGAAAACATCATAGTAGTTTCAATGGTTTTGATTGTCTCTTTGGGTTTGTTTATTCAAAAAAAGAAAAGGTGTCCTAACATCAAAGAAGATTAAGTAAGACCAAGGTCATTTCTGCAAACACCAAGTCACAGGCTCAGCTTAAAATAAATGTTAATAAAATTAATCATCTCACATTGACTTAACTAAGGATAATGTACAGTCATCTCATAATTTCACAGAACCTTTCAAAATAACTCACTTTTCAAAAAGCTAAGGTTTTGCTTGTGTTGCAAATGCACATTGACACCAAGAAAACACTAGGGACAAAAAAAGATTATGTACATCACTAGATGACTGCAGGATCTTGTATGCCTTGAGTGTTATGAACCAAAGAAAAATCCATAAATTGCCAAACGTCACTTATAAAATTAGCTCTAACTATTCAAAGAGATTTTAGTTTTCAGAACATCAGATTTCACTAGTTTTGGAAAGGAGAAAAAAATATTTGTTTCATAAAATCTTTCATTAAAATCTTCTTATTCTTCTAAGATAGAGCCCCTACAGGTAGTTTGTATTTTCTGTGCACAGTCATCACTGAGCATGAAGGAAGCCTGCAAGTAAAAAATGGAAGCAGTTATTTAGTAAAAAGCATGGCATCATGTTATATCATTTGAGAATGTGGACTATCATTGTGGGCTGCTGGGACTAAAATACGTACCATTCAACTGTTAAAAAACTATTTTCAGGATTATAGCATGATGTGAAATGAGAGAATGCAATAATACAGAAATGAACCTATACATTTAGGGCCTGAAACACATCGCAGTTTCACACCCTGAAATATGCAAAACTTCACAATTAAAACAAGATTAATGGCCTGTAAGCCCCAAGACACAATCTCAAAAACTAAGGTGGCAGTAGGCTGATTATGATGAGATCCTTTGAGTTGAATTTCTAAAAATCTTGCTTAATTAAAGAACACAGTTTCAATGAAGAATGGTCTACCTATACACAGAAAACTTCTCATACATGATCATTTTGAAACAGGAAAGACAGTAAATATGCACTATAGATGAGACTTTCTACAAAATACACAAGGAAATGCGTGTTATCTTCCCTTTCTGTCACTTCTCGTCAGTGGCCTGGGATTATATTTTACTGCCTTTGATGGCTTGTTTCTCTAACTACTCAGTCTCCTTGGTTCCATAAATTAAGAACAACTAACAACAACAAAAAAAAAAAGAGCAAAAACACCCAACCAAATCGAAACAACCACAATGTTGTTCACCTAATGCTTTACATTTTAGAACAGTCCTCTGCAGTGATCTTCATTTGGATTTTTGTGCTCTGTGACAGAGATTGCAGCCAAGTAATCTATCAATGGAGGAATCAAAGGATATCACTTGTTACACCACTGCTCATTTTAAAACACATATAGTGTCACAGTGATGTAAGAACAACATGGTGCATACAATGTAAACATTGGTCTGCGAACCTCTGGACTCAGGCACTGTCTTTGCTACACATTTTCTCCTCAACCTTTATCTAAAGAGTTAGTTTATTCATATTTCTTGTGAATAAGGAGCTACTATTTCTTCCTTTTATAACAGTAATGCTTTACAATTATATATACCATAAGTTTTTATGTCAGTATTCCAGAAACTAGGCTTAAAAAAAATACCTAAAATAGGATACATCTCCACAGAGTTTTGCAGGGATATGTGAGCTCGCTCTGCCCACGCTTGGAGATGACTGGCCACAAACCCACTCTAATCCAGTTTAGCTATGGTTAGCACTTACGTAAACTACATGACTTCCAGTTTAGAGCAACCTCACATCTGCCTGCAAAAAGCATGTCGACGTACACATGGTTTTTCTGTAAACTACCTCTTATAAAAAGGAACCCCAGAAGCATCACCACTCAACAGTTGTCCCCTGTCTCTCCCAAGAGGGTATCACTCAGTAGTGGCATGTGACCCAGCAGCATTATATTATATAACTGACTAGATGAGCTCCTGGTTGTCTCTTGTGCAGAGTCACATGCATTTGCAAATTAGCATGATGTCTTCAACAGGTGGCCCTGGAAGGTTTCCCTGCTGTGTGTCTGCATATCTATGAAGCATCCAATCTCTGCAGGATCTGAGCACAGAATACAAGATGTCCAACAACTATTTTAACTGCATTATTATACTTGCCACTAAAATTACACTTGAAAGATTACTAATTTACTGTGCAGATGAAAGAAGTACCTAAATATGTATTTATTCTTTTGTATAAAAGGAAGGGGACTGGCATTCCAGATCTGATAAGCTCTGTACTCATACTTTCAAGCAGATAAGGACCACAAGACATACACCACGCTGCTTGGAAGGCTGAAGGGAGAGGAGGAGCTCCAGTTATAACTCATGGGTTAGAGATAGCAAAAGCCTCCTCAGTGGCCTGGGGTAGGCTGGTAAGCGCTCCCGGCTCCTTGCTCCCACATCAAGGGACTTGGATTTCCCAGCAGTTCCTGCACCAGCCCACTGCCACTCACATGATGTAGCTATGACAGAAAAAAAATACTTCTGAACTGCTTGTGAGCTACATGCTGTTTTAATAACTACAGGCTGGGTCATTCATACTCAACATGATTGAATTAAAGAAAAGAGAGAAAGTTTCAAAATGGGCATGTTTCTGTAGCACTTACATATCCAGATGCACACACTGAAAGCACTGCAAGGCAAATTAAGCTTAGAATGAGAAGTTACAACATTACAAGCCCCAGGAAGCGTGACTGGTGTTCCAGATACCAGAAACCCTTCCAATATGTGGTTTTACAGCAAATATAAACTGCACTTGGAAAGTTACTTTCTACACCTAGAGAAGCAGCAGTGTGCATGGGACACGGCTTGGAAACGGCATCCAGGGTCACCCTTCAGATACTCACATTTGTCACACAACCACTGAAATCAACTACACCAGGACAAATATGGCAGCTCTGGCACTGACCTGCATTATAATACTTGGCAATTCTTTTCTTTTCTCTCTCTCTGTGCCCCAACTGTACTTTTAAATAGCTTTGGAATGATAGCTTTTTAATCTCTTCCTATGAATGTACAGGGACTTGCAACTCTAACAGGGTCTCAGGATGCTACTGTAAAATAATCTCGCAAGGATTCTCTGGATACAACTTTAACACAAAATAATAATTTAATACATAATAGTATCATTATGTAATAATTACATTATGCAAGAAGAACAACACACATAACAAGAGCTGTTAGTCTACCACAGTGATGTATTTTTTCTTGACAAATGGTGTTAAAATTATATTAGCAGTTTTTGGCTCCCTTTATCTTTTGAATATGTAACGTGTCGAGTTCCATGCTCTTTCATGTTCAGATCAGTGTTTAAAGTAATATTACTGAAGAACTGTCTTTGTTTAAAAAATGATACATTCATTCAGCTCAGTCATATGACCCAAAAGGACAGTATAAAAAGTATATGTTATACAAACTGTAATTTAGCACATCACTACATCTCTTTAATAAGCCTCATGATCTCCAGATTGAACTAAACTGAAATTCAATTGCACGAAAGAATGGAATCACTTTGATTCTTTATGCAAATCAACTATTTACCTTTACAGGTACATTTTCATTTTATCCCAATTTTTCTAATATATTATCTATGGGTTGTTTTTTTTTAATATTTTATCTACAATTGCTGACCTCCTCTGAGCAAATTAACAGTCTTTTTGGAAAGAAAAATAAAAACAAATTTGATTACTGTAGTTTCCTTACTACAAAGCATCAAAAATTATATAGAGCTATAAACAGTTAAATTACATGGAAGACTTTGAGTTATTGGGCATCACTGCTTAAAGCCTGAAGCTGTTGCACACAGAATGTGGAAAGGGTTTAGGACAAACCTTCAGCAGATTCTTTCACTGGGCTTTGACTTGAACACCCACAAAGTTGTACTTGTGCTACGTTTACCAGACACAAACTCCTTGGTACAATTTTTGATAGTGTAACACCTACATATGCATAGACAAGGCTTGAAATAGTAACAAGAAACCTCTTAAACGGAAACTAAAGTCCTCAAAGCAAAGACATATATAGAGAGTAGGTAGGGAAGTGATAATTGTGAAAGCCTAGTTTTGCCATTATTTCTAAGAGCTACAAATGGATAGATGGCTGATATTCTAGAGATATCAATAATAAAACTAGTGCATGGGAACACATTGCCATATTTAAAATTCTGGCCGAAATATAACAGAGTGCTTGAAATTGTAAAGTTCCTGAAAACTGGAGATTCAACCTGTCACAGCTGCTTTGCACTTACACAACATAAAAATTAGAGATTGGTGGTTTTTATTAAGGAAGAAAAAAAAAAAAAGAAACAAACAGAGATAAGAAGAAAATGAAAAATGCAACCATGTACCCTTACCTTCAGAATTTAATGCAAGCAGGTTGGGAGCCAAATGGCCAGGAGCTAAGTCAGCCACGCACAAACTCACCTTTTTTTTTTTTTCTTAACAAAGCTGTTTTATAGTATTACAATATAAGTGTGCCATTTGATCCCACTGAAACTACTATCAAACCAGAAAAAAAAATTAAAATATTGGGGTTCTCTATTGCACATACCATGTTACTGAAGCGCAGATTTTCAAAGCTAGTTAAGTAGGACATAAAAATCAATTAAAAGGCCATAAGAAAATTTGCCTTCGGGTCTACTTCCCTGGATTCCCTGAGGGACAAAACTTCCTTATTACATATCTTGGTGTGCTGCTTTTTATTTTCCCTGTAACATAATGATCATGGCTTAAGTCTTCTTATTTTTCTTATACTGAAAAAACAACAGCCTGTTATACTTACTTCTGCTCTCACCTCTGATTTTTTAAATTAATTCCTCCTGACATGATAACTAAAGAGAAGGAGGTCCAGGTGCTCTCATTTTAATTTCACTTTAGAAGAATAATAAATAAATAAAACTCCTTTCTTCAATGATCTGTTCAGTCAGTTAGAATCTCATCTTATGTATGTAGCCTCTGCCAGAAAGTATACTACCCCAGTATATGGTGCAGTGCTAACAGCAAGGACATGGCTTTGTATTCTGCCCAAAGGACCATTCCATTTGTTATTATATACAGTAACCAGTCTTGAAGACAATTAACTCTCACCTGTTGGACAAATAAATCACCTTAAAAAAAATAAAAAAAAAAAATAAAATAAAATAACAATGTTATTCCTTGTTATCTCACCAAGCCCTCAAAATAAAAACCTCTCTGCCTCCCTTCCATCTCTCTTAAAGCTTGACTATTTCATTAGTTATAAAGCAAGTTAAAAAAAAATAATGTTCTATTACAGAAAGAGTACATCCTGAAACAGACATTTGCCTTCAATAGTAAGGCTATCAGTTTGCTAAGAATTCAAGCTTTGGATACTTGTCCAGGTGAAGCCTGGACAAAATCTGAAGATTTTGCTTTCTTCTTTTTTCTGCAATGTTCACCTCTGCAAGATAGTTTGAAATCAGAGCTAAAATATGTTTGCCATCACATAAATTATTACAATACCTAACTTCAGTTTATGGGAAGTCCAGCCATGGGTATTAACAGTCAAGCAGGTTACTTTCCATCAATCCACTAAGATCAGCCTTATGTTCACAGCCTAGATTTTGTCCTGTGCATAGAGATCACATGTAAGAAAACTTCCCATCTTGAGGTGCCCTGCACTTTAGGAGAGACTGTCCTACACTAGAAATTGAAAGGCAAGTTTGGGGGAAGGGTTCTATTTTTCCTGTGATTAAAATGACTCCTAGCCTCTCTAGGCAGTCCTATAAAATCATATCTGCAGGCCCTTACTAGCACTGCTCAACATCTCTTAGCCTCAGGCTATCTGCACCTGCCCTCAGCACAATGCTGACAGGCAGCAAAGAAAACCTCATGACTAGAGAGGTGGCTACTGGGTGTTTTCCATATATTTTTAAAATGTAAATGAAATACTAATCTTAAAAGTAAAATAAAATTTTAAAAATCACACACTGAAAAAGTTGACATTAATCTGGGTAGCAAACCTAAATGTTTTACAAAATTAACTCATCAGCTTAATATATCTCATTACAAGATCTTATCACTGATTTAACTAAACAAAAGCAAACAGATGAAGAAAGAAAAATATACAGGGAATAACTTCTATTTCTTTAAAAAGAAAATTCTTATGAGGTGCTTCAAATGTCTCTGATTTGTGCTAAATGAAGCAGCTATTGCTGTGGAATTTTAGGGTGTTGTTCTCTCCATTCTCTTTTAACAAACACCAGAGTGAACATTACAGAAACATCCATCAGAAATCAGTAGAGCACAAGTTATAACTACTCCCCAGCAACTATGAAGTATGTAGGTTGTTGGATTTTTTTTTTTTGGTAAAATTTTCTGATTCCTCTATTTTACTTCAACTAGACATACTTTGTTAGTTTGAGCACCTCATTTTTCCAGGTGACCCTGCCCTCTTTTTCTGGCATGTGCACTCTTTGGAATCTAGTAACAAAGTTAGTTACTTATGTATACATAAACTTATAATAAAAATCTCTGGGAAATTAGGAAAAAAATAAAAGTTTAAAATCTTAACTAATACCACTCTCAAGAAACAAAACCACGTTAATAGATCACCCGTCTCACCTGACAATTAAGTTTTTAATCCTTATTTTTCTCTTTCTTCATTTAAGAAATTAAAATGTTACTCATAATTCAAATTATCACATTTATCATTTCACTTATTTTATTCCTAACTGGTCCTTGCTTCTAAATAACTTAACCCTTTGCTTTCTTTCCAAGCGCATTAGGGTGACACTGCAGGTGGCAGATCCCATCATTCTCAGTGCTGTGTAAATTGCCATAAAGGCTCTCAAAAGTGCAGAGTTGTAAAAGGATGAACATTTTGAAAGTATCTACAGACACACAGCTCTGTGTGAATAAATATGGTCCCTTAACTAAATATATGAAATGGGGAATGCCCTGATCTCCCAGGAGGACATGGCTGATTTCAGAGCTCTGGGTTTAATGCAGCCTTACTTGATTCATTGCAGAGCAATCATGATTTTAATGGATCCAGGAGTTTGCTCTTTATTTTGTCACCCCTATAAGGTAATCAACCTCTTAGAAATTTTCAGAATTTTGCTGAATTATCAATACCTGATAATTCACTATTAAGTCAGACACTTCTATTATTCATCACATCATAATATATTGTGCACCTATACATATATATATATGATTTCCAGATGAAATTTTGAAGTACCTTACAAGAAAATAGATATTTAAGAATAGCACAGATGGATATTTTTCTCAATACAGAGTGCCAACCTGAAAGTTTGTGGAACTTTCAAACCATAATTTGAGGATCTAGGAGGGAGATCAACCAAGACATTTCTCATACCTGTATTTTATGACACCCTGTATTTGAGTCATTTGTGTAATTAAGCAACATCTTAATAGCAAGTCACCTTCTTGAAAATCAGCTAATTAGATTCTACTCAGAGACAGCAGAATGCCAGTCTAAGCTACATAATGCCCTGCAAAAATCAGTAAAAAATACTATTAAAACAGTTTAAAAGTTTAAGTATAAAAAAATACATTCACTCAGAAGTCAGAGGAATCCTCTCTGTAAGCATGCTGACTCTGATTTTAAGGTGAACTCATCACAAGTTGCTTAAATGCATGTACAAAAATTAAGAGATTATTGTCTTTAAAAAATTTACAAAGTGGCTCAATGCCATCAAGAGAGTCTCCCATCAATCATATATGATACTTTTCTTGATACCTCTCCCTGCCTGGAGAAGCAGCTGTGCTCTACAGCAAGCCCCAACAATCTTTAAAACCTGACTTCTGCAGACAAAATAAGAGGATCTAAAAACATAACCAGTTAGGTCCTTCTGGTTTTCTTTGCAGTTATATGGCAACATAAGAAGGATTCTCCCATTTTATAAAGCTCCGGTTTCACAGCATTTCACAATTGCACGAGTCCAATCCTACAGAAACCAAAGAACTTGCATATCAGTGATGGCTATACTTGGCCTCATCATCCCAACTATGCCTTATCGAAGATGTATTTCAAGAAGCTGACCCTGTAATCACACTACAGCCAATGGTTAAACTTTTAGTGATTTCAGTGAAAATAACCAGTAGAGTTTCAGACAAGAGTAATACTATTCTCGTGCAAAAACTGGAAGGACATACTAAAATCTCCAGGTTCGCTAACATCACTAGAATTTAGCAAACATATCATACAGGTGCAAGAAAAAAAAATCATACACAGAACAGTATCCATTGTGATTTGAATCCATTCAAGACCTTTGTGATTACAGCACACAAATTTCTGCTACGCTGTAATTAGGGCAGGCTGAAAGGTATTAAAATGAAAAGTCATATTTTAACATTGCAGAAGTAAATCAATCAACACTTCAAATTTGTATGGACTTACTTGATGAAATCAACCAACATTCCAGGAGCTAGAAAATGTGCTGTGTGACCTACTATTTGTTTAGTTCCCCTACTCTGTAAATATGGCCTGTCCAAATTCCTCTGATGGGAAAATCTTCTAAAAAAACAGACCACTGCTGAGCCATTTCAGACTACATGTGGAAAATAAATATCATTGTTATACACCTGAATTCTAAATGTGCAGTATATTCATACCATAGGAGAGTTACATGTTAACAGCATACTGTGAAAACTGAGCATGCTGGGAAAAAATCAATGTGCTCAAACAAAAACAGTATTCTTCCTAATATATAGTTTTTCCACCTTGGAAACAGAATTTGGCACTCTTTCTATTAGGTTCAAGTATTCTCAGTTTCAGATACTCCTACAGAGAAGCAAAGAAAGTTTTATTCAGCTATATACAAAGAAATATAAGGTTCTTTCTGTTTGTGTGTGTGTCTGAAAATAACTCATTCACTCTGTTAAAAAGTATGCTGCTAGAGAGGTTGGTAATTAAGACTTTGGAGTTTGCCATCCATTAAAACTTGGTGATCCCACCCAAAGCGCTTCATCATCAGAACCATCTGGTGTTCTTTCTGCACAATTACCAAAATACAGAACATATTTTGACTTGGCACTTGTATTTGGTAGACACTTTAGTCATTTTATAAGCAACAAGAAAGCATCGTGCCAAAGCATGGCCCCACGAGGAAATTTCAACACACCAGAATTTGACTTCTATCCTAGGGAGTCCTACCAGAACAGAAAGAAGGAACACCTTCACCTTCAGCTAATGTCCTCAGCTTCACATACAACATACCTCTTACCCATTTAATTATTGTATGCTTCCCCTACATGTTGATGATTCAGAGCATTATCTAAGAGAAAAGGGGTAAAGTGAATTGCCTCTAGTTTGAGATTCAGTTTCTTTAGGATGTCTGCGTCTGAAATCAAACTGATGATCCACCATAAAATAAACTATTAGAAGTAAAAGGTAACAAAGCCGTATTCTGAAGAATAATATCAGGAATCTTCTGCAGCAGACTCTACCACCACTTTTTTTTTTCAGTGCCTGCACATACAGTAACAATATGAGATCAGCTCTAAATGTAGGAAAGTTCGAAAAACAAAGGCAGAAACAGGAACATGGACTACTCTTAAGTGATACTAGGTTTCTTTTTGGCTCATGGTTTTCAAGATATACATAAAAGAAACCAAGATGAGAGCATTGAACATACATCCAATAGCATTAATAAGTCTCTCTTGCATATTGCCTTTACTTCACTTATTTTACTAATTTCTGTCATTAAAATCTGTGGCAAGAGGTGAAAATTTCTATGCAGCAATGATGTCATTTTCAGCTGTTTCAGGATAGTTTGGATAGGATGAAAAAAATCTAAGCTCAAAGTGCTGACCAATAATTCTTAAATCTAGACATTTTGGTTATTCTGGGGAATAACAAAATAATCTGAGGATAGATCTACATTTAATGTCCCTCACCTACAAACATTCCATATTCAAGGACACAAAAATTATGCAAACCTATTGGAACATACACTTTATGAATTTACTTTCTATAGTATCCTAGGTGGAAGAAATTGTTTCTCTCAAAGACTTCTGCACATTAAGCATACACAGTATTAGCCTGGTTGGTGTAAAAATGGGTCAACTGCTCTGAAATTAGTGAAAATATATGAAAAAAAGCAACTGGCAAATATTTTTTAAAAAAATAAATACTGTAGTAGAGAAAATATATTCCAAACAACAACTACAACTTCCACAGCAAACAAGTAAACTGATGAGCTCTATATGCCATGGAAACCTTTGAAGTACCATAATAATACATAAAGCACAATACACAGGTTTTCCTTTCAAATTATCTTATCAGGATATGGATTTTCACCCATCAAAATTCTCCAAGCTATAAATCATACTGATACAGTGAAAGAATAACAAATTAGATAATTGTAGACATGGAGAACTGAACAAATTTTTAACAAAATATTAGCAATAAAGGTATATCAGAAATTTGGATGCAAATTAAACAGGCTATTATTACAAGTAGTTTTGCAAGGTTAGTCCCTCAACAAAACAACATTCTGAAGAAAGAAGCCTAATTAAATTATTATAGTAAGATGCAAAAAAGAGATGGAAAAAAATATGTAATCACACAAAAATGTATCTGTAATAGTAAAAGGTGGTGGAACTACTGCAAATAAGTTAGAAACAGTCAATTTGAGGAAGAGATCTATGAGCGCATATGGCAATCTGAGGAATCACAGATGTGTCCATCCATATTAAACAAGCCATCAGGCAGACAAAATGTAATATATGAGCAAGTAAATAAACATTTGACTGTAGAGAGTATCACTCTCATTGAGGGACACTCCAAAGAGTACATATCTCATCTGCTGGCAAAAACGAACTGTGCATTACATCCTTATTTTTAAACAGATTTCCCAACATCAGAGATCTAAAAAAACAAATATGGTTTATTTATTTCCTGCAGGTTTTTTCCCCTCTAGTTTTTGGGTTTTTTTAGTTTTGTAGTTTAGTTTGGAAAAGAGGAAGCTGAGACGAGACTGCGTTGCCTTCTACAGTGACCTAAAAGCAGGTTGTGGGGAGGTGGGTGTTGGCCTCTTCTGCCAAGTGAATAATGACAGGACCAGAGGAAATGGCCTGAAGTTGTGACAGGGAAGGTTTATATTGGGTATTAAGAAGAATTTCTTTACTGAAGGAGCGATCAGGCCACTGGAACAGCCTGCCCAGGGAGGTGGTGGAGTCACCATCCTTGGAGGTATTCAAGAAACGTGCAGATGAGGAACTTCAAGGCATGTTCTAGTGGCTGAGATTGTAGGTTGTGTGTTGTGGGGGTTTTTTGTTTGTTTTCTTGGTGTTTGGTTTTTTGTTTTGTTTGTTTGTTGTGGGTTTTTTTATGGTTGGACTTGGTGATTTCAGAGGTCCTCTCAAACCATGACTATTCCATGATTCTGTGATCATGGTTAACAACGTTGCAGCAAGTAGCAAATTGCTATCAAGTCATATTCTCATATTTTTTGAAGCATCAGCATGACTTCCTGAAGTCTCTACCAACAAGTGAAAAGAATGAAAGTATTTGCTTTCAGAAAGGATAATCACATTACTGTCCTCTTACTAAAGCATTATGGAGTGTCTTTGTTATTTCAACTACTGCCATCACAGTGACACATCACAACCACAATGTGATAACAATACACCATCCCCCAATGGAACAATCAAATCAAAAAGCATAAAAATTATAAATAAATTTTTTAAATTGCACTTTAGAATCTTGAGCAACTACTATAACAGCAGAAAAACTTTCACAGGGAAAGATGTTGGTGCTTCCAGGTCACTGGAATTAATATTTTGGTTTAGATTTCACAGAATCTAGAATAGGCCAAACACAATGGCACTGATTCAGTAGTGTGTTACTTCAGTTTTATTGCATTTTAACTTCACAGAAACACTCATTTGCTAGGAGACAAAGCAATTAAGTCTATTATCTACATTATAAAAGAGATATCCTAACATCCCTCACTTTAAAAAAAATCCATATAAGTTCTTGCTTTACATTTTCTAATAAACCTGGCAGTTTACCATTTATAAAAGTGATATATTCTGACATTTTTGAGGCAAAGTCTGTACAAGTAATGACATGAGATAGTAGTAGACGAATTCCTCAAACACGTTAAGACTGAGTTGCCAGCTCTGAAAAAGAGGCAAGTTGTGCAAAGAATATGAGCTAGTCATGAGCCTAGCAAATGGGTTTTTTTACAACTGTACTCTGATTAAAGGGAAGATTGTCAATATAGACAGAGCAAGATATACCATCCGGCCCTATTCTTACCTACCAAAATGGTGACCAGACACAGTAGAGATTCCCCAAGTCCTCCCCATGCACAAATATATGCACTTCTATATGTGCTGGGCTTCACAGTTCTGAATCAGAATCCAGGATCAGTCTAGAAATAACTGCAGGGGTTTTTTTCACAGAAATGTAATTTTTTTTGTTATTCCTTGCTATAGTTACATGTCTTGTGATGTCATTCTTGTCACATTCTAAAAATCTGCATCACTTTTGCTACAGGATGAGTTAATCTCATCCTGTGTGTTAACATATTTTCATAGTGCTACAATACACACAGTTTATATTGTGACTTAAGAATTAAAAACTAATCATATGTAAAATGAGACCATTCAAGAAATAACTGCCACATAAGTTGGAATTAGTGCTGCATATGAACCATTCAATGCTTGCACTTGCCTCAGTGAACTGGAAAAGCTCAGTAAGCCAGAAAGGCTTAGGTACAGAAGCCTAAGGTACTCCAGAAGTATCCACAACCCCCTCTCCTTTAAGCAACTAAAACAATCCTGCCATTTAAAGGCAAGGAACAGGGAAGAAGCAAAGAGGAAAAACAAAGGAAAGAATAAGGAAATAAATCCCTAACAGTATAGCGCAGAAGGATAATGTTTTCCAGAGTCTGGTCAAACATTATTCCATTCTGTTAAATTCTGAATGCATCTGATGTTCTTTCTTGTCTAATAATTAATTATAATACAAAATTAGAAATACGTTATCTTCTCTCATATAAGTGTCAAATAAATTTTAAAAAAAAAAAAAAAGTGAAATCTGCCAATAACAAATTATATTTATCCTATTCTGCATTTCTAAACTTCCCATATACCTATGAGGAAGCACTTCCATCACTGTCTGGCTGCAAAACCTCTGTATTGAAGCAAATTGGCTATAAACTCAATGTAGATATTTTCCTGGAATTCAGAACTGCAAGTCAGTCACATGATAAATTGATCTAGAATATCATCAATTGATCCATAAATGATCAGGTTCCAGCCAGCCATATTAGTCTTCACAAATTATTGTGTTGCTCATGCTCTGGCATCAGCCGTCTTTAGTTTATTTTTCTAGCCACTTGGCTGTCAGCTAGAATGAAATCTTCACCAGTTCTTTTGATGAATGGAGGATATAAAAGCTGAGCTATGACTAATTGCTTTTGGGGGTATTATGTTAGTTACCAGACTACATAATTTCAAGTTATAAAACATGTTTTCACAAACACATACACATATATTTACACTCACAACTAGCCAGATAAACACAAAATACTCCTGAATTGAGAGATATTAAAGAAAAATTAGAACATGACTGTTTACCTTTCTTCAACTTCTAAAATCCTAAGGGAATCTAGAAGCTCAGTCTTTCTTCCCTCCCTCCCCCCCCCTTTTCCCCCCCCCAATTTCTTTTTTCCCCACTTTTTATGAACAGGAATCCTGTCAGACCAATATCTTTTTGGCCAGAGTACTGCATTCAAAATTGTCCTATGACTTTTGAATACTGTTTTTAGTATGGAACAAGTATGAAAGGACAAACAGAATTCTGTTCCCGTGAAAAGGTAGAAGACAGCACAGAGAAGCAGGAACACAGGGAGTCCTGAATATGCAAAAGAAAGTGCCAAGTCTTTCGAGGAAAATAAAGCTGAAATAAAAATGCACACAGCCGTACCAAATTGCAGCAGGTATTTTAAAGTATGTAAATTAAATCTGCTCTTAAAGTAGCCACCCATTTTCCCATTTTGTAAGACTCCATCTTGAGATGTCCCTGATTTTCCTAAAGATATTGCCAAAAAACTGGTTCTACAGAATCTGAAATTTAGCACTAAATCCAAAACCAGATAATTTAAAATTTTGACATTTCATATCTTATTAGCTGCTGGAAATACACCAAAAAATTCTTTGATCTTGCAAGCTAGGGAACAGTATAAGGAACAATCAACCAGTAGGAAGTTAATTCAAGTATATAATTTTAACATAGGTTTAAAGAGATAAAAATATAACCTATTATAAAAGAGAGAAAAAATATAACTTACACTAAAGAAAACAGCTGGTTTATGTAAGATGCCTAAGAAATAGTAACAGTAGAATATTTTACCTGTTTCAGGCAATTAGCAAAGTCTTCCACCCTCAAAAAAAAATAATGAATGGAAATCCACAAACTCACCCAGAGGTTAAAAAAAAAAAATACAGCTATGAAATCTATCTTTTCACAGATGCAGATGTATGGAATATGGTGTATAAATAACTGTTTAATTACAAAGGAAAGTCACAGACCAGATTAGAGTCCATCAGTGAGGACCTACAGCTTTGGTAGCCAGCAAAACCATAAAACTTCAGTGTGGGCTGCAAGAGACAGTTGAGACGTACCTTAGTACATCCTCCGATCCTGCTCTTGCCATGAATGCCATGGAAGTTCATTTGCACACTTCCTGGAGTTCCTGGCAAGCCTACTCTTATTTACAAAGTACATCTGCACCAGCATTGCTGCTGGGGAGAGTGAGAATATGTACAGATGAAGAATTTGACTCTCCATGCTTAAATGCATTCGATTAGACTTGTGCAAGTGATGAACCTGAATGAGCTACTCACCAGAGTAGCTTGAACAGCAAGTCACCAGCCTCAGCTCTATGCAAAGTACCCACATGTGCAGAAGATGCATCAGCACTCAAGCTAATGCTTCCACAAGGTATCTCTGCTTTTGTCTAGTCTTACCTATATCTGTACCACAACTGTCTTTTAATATATAATTTATGAAAGACATCTGAAATACCCTTATTTAACAAAGCACATAACAAGTACTTGAATAACCAAGGAGTTAAAAAAAAAAAAGAGACATGGGGAAAAAAAAAAAAAGTACTTTTAGAGTAAAAGAATAGTAATATAAGGCCTCATCCTTAATCTTTCAGATTAAATTGCTGAGAGCACTCAAATACAGCAGTGCTTCATTTTCAGACCTCAAATATGTAAGATTTCTCCACCATAAAAACTGCAAGTAGAACACTTGTGAATTATGAAGGTCCTGCCTTTTTAAACAAATTTAGAAAATGTAATCATCCTTCACAGGTGAGATATTCTGTTTATTCTATGGAGAATCATTTCAGTCTAAATTAAACTCTTCAAATGGTTTTAATGATTGCTGCAATAAGGACACAACAGGGAAAAGATCTGGGGAGAGAATAGCACGTGTTAGATGACTAGCTGAAATAAATATTTCTAGTATATGAAAATCACTGGGTTTTCTTGGGTTTTTTAACCAAATATCTGTATTATTTTTTCAAAGCACAAAAAGTAATGCTGCTTATCTGTCCTAAGTGATAATGCCAACCTGCACTCTCCTCTTTCATTATCTTCAATATGGACTGAGTACTTCAAAGATAAATAAAAGATATAGGTCTTTTCAGCATTCAAAAAAACCTGCTACTGTTACAAAGACACCTTCAGAAAACCCTGTCCATTGAAAATGAAGCCTTCTGGGGGGGTCTTTGCCTTGAATAACCAGAGGGCAGAGTGAAAATGGCTTGTCTGTTCAAAATGTAAGACATAATTCCCGACAGAGATTGCTTACAATCTGAGCAACTCAGTATCTAAATTAGATTTTGATAAGACAAGTAGTGACAATAAGCAAAGAAAGAAGTTAAAAGCACAATACAAATCTCTGGCATTCTCTGTTTTTCTGACCCTAACCTCAAGCCTCACAGACAGAAGGAACATAGCCAAATAGATGCCCATCAAAAACTTGTGAAAAGGATTGTTTAATATGTTCCCCTCTTCCAAGCTGTCTCTAAATTCACACTTGCTGAACGGAGTGATTAAGAACACTACTGCCAGCAGTCATGGAAAAAAATCTAATATAAAGTCACAGAACTACAACTGAAGAACAGGTGCAAGGTACCGTACTACAGAGTTTGTTTTTTTGTAGTATGACTTGCTTGCCAGCTCATGACTTAAGTTGTCTCAATAGCAAATACCTTTTAAGAGAAATCTCAAAAGGATAACCAGGAACACTGAAATCCAGGTAACTCAAAAAAACTGTGTGAGGCACTTGATAAGCTGTGTTTTGAACCTATAACTTGCTCATCCCAGTGCTAATACTCTTATTTCCAAGGAATGAATACTCAGTGATCTTTTACATACTGCTCAAGGTAAAGCGTAATAAAAGTCTGTCTGCAAAGTGCCTTCTCCAAGAAACATTTGTCTTAATATTTGCTTTCCATAGCAATGTACCCCCTGGAGGCTTTCTTGTACACACCAAGCAGTCAACAAATGGGCTGGAGAGGGAGATGACCAAGACAGGCTCATTTCACCTCCCTGGATGTTGTTCCCATGGAGACTCTTTACAAAAGACAATGCAGCTCCAGGCTGCACCATTTGCACTCTTTAGCCTCCTCTGTAATGAAAAAGTCTCACTGAAACCAAAGTGGTTTTGCTAGTGTGTTGAAACAGACACACTGACAAAGATCAGTTCCAGATATCCAGTGTTTCTGCATGGCAATGCTCTGTCTGCTGCTGGCCCTGAAAATTTTGCCAGTTTTATGGACAAAATTTGAGGTTTACTGTACAGTGTGCCCACTACTCTCTTCATGACAGTAGGATGATGGGGAACACAAGGCAGGAGCCCTCTGGAAGACTCAAAACAAAAGAGCTGAACTGCAGCTTAGGGTTAGACCCTTCAAGCAAGTGAAGAAATTGAGGAAAAGGACCTGAGAGTTGCTCTTGCCAGTGGGTCAGTTCGTAGTATGAATCTCTTGGAAGATAAGGGGTCCAACCAATGTTAGGGTCATAGGTCTAAAGTTACCACTGTACATAATTAGGCAATAAGAAGCTTATTATGTGCCTGATTGAGTACCTCATAATTAAGGGCTTGTTCCAAAGCCTGTTTAAGTCAATAGGACTCTTTCTATTGACTTCAAAGAGGCTTTTGATCAAGGCCTGCCTACTTAGTAAGATACTTCTCCCCCCATGTCATAACTTAGCAGTTGACATTAGGAGGCACTAAAACTGACAGTCTCATGGCTTAACCACAAAGGTGCTGGTGAGAGGACACTTTCATTTAAGGACAGTTGACCCCATTTTGTAACTCCAGCCAACTGCTGATCTTCAGTACCTTGGTCAGAAGAGAAAAATTCATTTACATGACTTGAGGGAAAAGGTAGTACTGAGAGACTTCTTGTGTTTTCTGGACTTAATTTTTGTTGGTGCATGTACAGCAAGATAGAGTATTGGCACAGAACACAGAATGTGCACAAGTCAAACAAAAGAAATGCAGGAATGACGAAGTTTCCTCTAATACCTATAATACATTATTTATATACTTCCCTGGCCATTAGGCAGTATCACATAATAATAATTTATATAGTTACATATTTCTGCATACATATTAATTCTGAAAATGCAACTGTGTGGCCACACTGTAACTTGTCACTAACAGACATTGTGGAAATCCCCCTTATTTCATGGATCATTGATCCAATGTGTAAATCCTCCTGAGCTCGCAAGCCATTGACCAGCTAAACCATAAGAGCTTCTTTCTGGTCTGTCAAGCAAATTCAGCAGTAGCACATGTACTGCAAATCCACATGCAAAAACCTCCTTGAAATCAGGGCCTTGATCCTGCAAATCCTTATGCTCATAACCTACAAGTCATCCCAATACAAGTCTAATATATTTATCAGGCACCTCTAGACAAACAACATTGCACAACTCATGTTAAATGCTTGTTTCCAGAATCAAGACCTAAATACAATGAGAAGAATAATGTCTAGAAATAATTCAGGCTGCTATGATTTTCCACTCAAAATCAATAAACACTAGGTACTACATGAAAGGGGGGGGAGTAATTTTTTTCATTAATAAGTGGGAAAACTTGCATCTATATATACTGGCTTTTTTAATTTATCTAGTCTCCTACCTTTAAAACTGGTAATTTGACTTTCCCCACCGTCTTTGGTACCATTAAAAATCACAGATTTTAAGCCAATTCTGCAAATTTACATTTCTGATTCAGCAGCTGAATGCCTTTGAAAACATATCTGCCAGTAACACACACAACGCTCTTATAATAATATTTTCCCTTTTAAGCATTATGTTAGATAACCTATATTTTTCTTAATTTCAGATCTGAGGCAACTACAAATTCAAAGTACAGAAACACAAATGTTATTTTCTGTGGTGCTGGCACACTGTTATTTTCCAGATCACCCTAACATGAGGTAACTATTATCGATTGTGAAAGCACAACAGGTGGGTCACATGAAAGGTCATATTAGTTTTGTTCACAGGGCCAAACAGAAGGTTTTCATTATCCTTAATAAAAACAGAAGCAAGTAATAAAATATATCATTGCAATAACATACATCTCCATTCATATGCAATAACCTCATACATTAGATCCTACCATTTCAAAATACTGCTGTTGGCTCCAGCAGCATGATTATATTTGCGGTTGCTACTTATAAAAATAGTATTATAAATCATTGTTTGACTTGCAAATTTCTACACTGTTCTTTTTAACTGCTTTTTGAAATGTTTTTTCTGGACAAACCTCCTCAAAGCATGAATTTATTTAGAAATATTAAGCACTTAAAATGGTCAATAAGGCAGCAAAAATTGTTAGTAATTTCCATCATTAGTGTAATAGCAAATCACAGTACCTAGCAGTAGTTAGGCACCTTGTTCAAACCCTGATGGTAAATTAAAGTAGAGTCATAACTCAAACATGGTGTAAAAGAGTCAAAACATATTAGGATCCTTTCACAACAGTCTTCAGGACAAACTGGTTGACCAGATATGTGCAACACATGTATCTGTACACATGCACACACATTCGTGCTCTCATCAAAGCATCAGCATAGACAGCAAAGCTTTATAGTTTAAAGTAAATATAACACACTCGGTGATCTACTGAAGACATACTTTATGTGTATCACTCAGATTTCTCTTAAGTATATCATCTTGCATACATTTCAATATCAATTAAAGAAGGCCTGTATTTAAAAGAACAGCCAGTCACTTTTAACATCTATTTCAGAGAAAATGGTTATTATTTTGTTTCTTTCCAGATAAATATGTTTTTAACTTCAATTTTACTTTGATTTAATTATAAATTACGCTTAAATATTTCCAGGCTGAATGATAATCAGTAAATTGGCTTTTCTCCCTACCTTTTCTAACTACACTACTCTCCAGTGCTGTCTTTTCCCACCATACATCTCCATCTCAGGATGAACATGCCTGGATATTACACAGAATTGAAATCAAAATTATAAAATAAATTTACATTTACCTAAAATATTAACCCCAAACTAACATGGGCTATAGGAACCAGTAGTAAAAGTCCACTCCCTTCCCATTGATTTTATAGCAGTGAAGAGAAACCTACTTCTGAAAGCAGCAACTTGTTACCCAAACATAGCACGTTATTTGAAGCAGCAAATATATGGAACAATGTACAGCTATCTGCAAATGCAAAATACCCCTGCTAGAATGACTTTTGAGCATGGTTCCAAAAAACCAAGCTGCTTATCAGTCTGTCACCTAACCATGCAAAGCTCATCTTGGGGCATGTTGTGTCTGCAGAGTGACTTGCATTCTGGCAGTGAGGCAGGCGCAGCCAATGCAAGGCCTCACTCCCCAGAGATCCCCATGCCCACAAGTTGCAGAACAATGCATTTCTTTTCAGAGCCACACCTGCTGACACTTCTGACAGACTGTTTTGTCATGTGCTCCCTTAAGAGGTTTAAAATCTCTCTCACAATTTGAAAATACTAAGCTGCAACTTCACCGTTTTGCATAATTTACTCCTCCCTGTTCAGAGCTTGATGTGATACTATTAAAAATCCTAGAACATAAATCAGTAAGTCTGTTTCCATGTAGGGTGAGGCAAGGGTGCAGAGGATCTGAAGCATTTTAGGTCAGGAAAGACGTCTCCTCAGTATACAGTACATCTGATACAGACACACACTGTGTGGTATTCTCCAGTTTACAGAGTGTGCCAAAATCGTTATCTATAAAGTGCTAAAGTAAAAGTAGTGGCAGGTAAATAATTTAGACATGAAAAAAATGCATCTTGAAAGCATAGTTTGACCAAACAGAATGTGTTTTATTCTCTTTCTGCTTAAGCTAAAAATTCCAAGGAGTTATTGGAATTATTCCAATCAATTTAGATAACGAAATTTGCATTTCACTTTTTGCTTGCATTTCTGTGTGCACTGTACTGAGAGTAATTTTCAAAAAGAAATACAATTTAAAAAATAAATCCTCTAATTGTCTCTCTGAACTTTAGAATAAATTAGTACTTTTTGACAAATTATCTAAAACCACAGTGATAAAGCGGTAAAAAGGATTTTTGTCTCCCATATCTCAGGGAAGTGTAAAGCTAAATAAACCTAATCTAAAACATGGTACGTAGCTGACATTTTGTAAAGAAAGCCTAGTCTATAAAATAAAAACATTGGAGGAAAACTTTCAATGTCAATAACATGATTTATACAATTTACAAAAGGTCAGTCATTTCAGGACAATCTTTTGAAAGATTTACAATATTTGCAATTCAGCTATTTCTACATCTTTCATGGTATTGGCACAATAAATTGAATATTTATTTTCTTCAGTGCTCATATCAAAGCATTATCTACATTACAGTTAAAACGGGTGACGTATGTACAAATGGCTTATACTCAGGTACAGTTCCATCTGCACTATAGACTGTTCCTCCGAGAATCCAGGAGTAATCAGATTTGTTGTAAGTGTAGGGAGAACTAGAGCTAATGCTGTGTAAGTCTGGCACCTATGGCAGCTGTTTTTAAAATGTAACTGGTAAAGCAGCTGAAATGAGAGAACCTAAAACAAGACTTCAAAATTCCTGTTGTAGCCAGCAAGCCAAACGTGGCCTGACTTGAGAGGTGTTGGGCAAACATGTCTTCCTCCCTGATTCCACCTTTCAGAAGTCAACTATATCCACTTTGAAGTGTCAACATCAATCAGAACAGTTTAGACATTCCTACTCTGAAAACATCATCCCAGTTACAGTGGGATAACTTCAGGAAGATGTTTCTAACCAGTATTTGCAGCATATTACTGGGGTTTTGTCCCCCTAGGACCTTCCCTATCAATACATACCATGGCAGACTCATTTCTGCCACCCATCCCAACCTTCCCTATTTTCCTACAGGAGTTTACACACCCCTGTAACTTAGCATGCTTCTGATCCAACATTAAATGATTGTTTTGGCTCAGCTTTGAAACAAGCTGTTACCCAACCACAAACCTAGCATTTCATTCAGTACCACACACATGCACGTGCCCACTCATACAAACATTTCTATGTATATGTTCTGCATACCCCTTTCTAGACAGAAAGGCCAGTTGCCTCATGAAACATATGAAAACAGATGACAGACACCTGTTGCTTTCAGGCCTTCTGAAGTATATAAGATACAGACCAAAGTGCTTCTGTATTGTTCCTGTTTGTCTGTCCCACTTCGCACTGAGAGCTGCAAGCATGACTGGCTACTTTTTGTCTAACAAAGGTACTGGCAGTTTGGACTAAATTTTCAAAAATATCGTTAAAATCTGGAAGAAAGCCAATGCACTCTGCTTCCATCATTGCAGAGCTCATCTCATAAATGTATCCTCCTCCCTCTTTCTTAAGTGTTGTTCGTGGTCCTCAGCTACATTTCTTCAACAGTAATAAAAATATATGTTAACACAACAAGTTTGGCTGGAAGAGCCATCTTTGAAAAAGGAGACCAAATCATTTGGATTTTACTTATATGATTAATCTGCAGTGTCGATAACCTTGACAGTATTCATACATAATTAATTAATTAATTCCACTAATTCAGGTAGCATACTCATTGTGGTCAGTATAAGAAAGTATATTATGCCCTGTATACTATTAAAAAAAAAAAAAAAAGGAAGGGAAAAACCTTTGTACCTACCAAATTGAGCTGTTGTGATCTCAAATCAGTTGTTCTGCACGTACGGATATAATGACAGGAAAAAAAGTAATTATAATTAGGTGTCTATTTTGATTTTTCCCTTCATAGTATCCGTACTGAATGTCATTTGATTTTAACAAACTATAAAGTCATTTCAGGCAGGCACGGTATATCCTTGCAGTTACTGGTCTACTTGGAGTCCCTAGTTTATTTCAACAAAATTTTCATATGCAAGCATTTCAACATTTTTAAGGCTTAAATAAAAAGAACACTTAGACAGTGTAGTGATAATCCAGAAAGGTGAAACATTAAAAAAACACTGAACTAAGCAATGTATTAACAACTGTTTTTGAGGCATGAAAATAGAGAAAACTCTTAAAAGAAAGAAAAAGGAAAAAAACAAACAAACAAACAGAACCACACATAAATCAGAGGCTCAGCTCCATTGACACTATGATTTTGTAATTAGAGCTAAACTATATTTGAGTTGTGAGCCAAAAAACGTCTTATTTGACTTTAATGGTAGTCTATAGGTTGCCTAAGGGCCTGTAACATATGAGGAGGACAGTGATGAGATCAAGTCCTTCATTTTCAGCAGATTTTGTTTTTTGAAATTAAATTTCTACTGCTAAGATGCCCAGTTTGCGACTTGCGCTTGCCTGGAAATTTTCAGTAACCAACTTGATTGGCAGTAATAAACTTACTCTCACACTCTATCACCAAGAAATTGATAAATTCTTATCAGGGAATATTCACTCCACTTCAGATATCTAGCATAAATGTCTAAATTAGGAACTAGGGCTTTCTATACAGTTACTGACATTCCCAAATATATAAAAGCAACACAAATAGGAGAGATGCACACTGCTCATTTCATAAGAGAGCCTGAAGTTAAATAAACTATGCATACTACAGAGAGGACATTTTCATTTTTGAGACAATTATGCTTCTCGAGGGGAAAAAAAAAAAATGGATAACAAATAACAAAAAATAGCAAATGGATATTTCTATTACAAGAAAATCCAGAACATATGCACAGAGTTCCAGATATGTTTCAGAATTACACTTTGAGAGAAGTTATTATTGTAAGTTTCAGTAAGTTTTAAATGCAGATTCTCATAATAGAATGTTCAGATTATTACTGAAGATTCATGACTGGAGAAATAATTTAGATAAAAGAAATTCATTCAATACTGATGAAATAGATTTTTATAATAAATCCATCAACCTAAGGGATGTTTCCCCAGAGATAGCAGTAAAAGTCCAAATAATCCATGAAACATTTAAAAACATACTAAATGTGATAAGAAAAAAATATTTTGGAACTACAATGATAATGAAGAAACATAAATCTTAACAGTTGTAGAATATTTTAATAACTTCCATTTGCTACAACAGCACAAATGAAAAAAAAGTTGTTCTTCAAAAATAGTATTGCAATAGTATCTGAATAGTAACAAAATTGTATTCTGTCTTCCTGGAAATACGAATTACTTTCCATTTCATATGCATACAAAATACTGTCATTTGTAACGTGTACCAGGCTTTCTCCCAGCTACAACCAAAAGTTAATCTAAAACTTTCTGGGATACTAGTTCCAAAGCCAGTACTGGGGCTTCTTCAGTTGTCCAAATCACATTCAACACTTCTGTATCTCTACGCTTTTCACAAAACCACAAAACTATACCATAGTAACTTAAATTACCTGAAAATTAAAATTAAGATTGTAGCATTACTTTCATGTCAAGGCCAACTGTCAGTGCTACCATTTTAAAAGACACTGTTCATATAAAACTATTTCAGATACAGAGCTTAAAAGTTGCACAGTTTATTAAAAATTTGTTAATATGGCAAGATCATATATCATAGAATGGTTAAGGCTGGAAGGGACCCCAAAGATCATCAGGTTCCAAACCCCTGCTGTGAGCTGGTAAACTTATTTCCTATATGTCCCTGCTCTGCTCAAGTTAGAGAATTTGCTTCTGTATCCTATCATAATCCAACCTTAAAATACATAACGTCAGATGGTTTCCTACTCCACGAGAGATTTCCAGGATAGTAATACTGTATTTTACAGTGCTGAAGTAAAAGTATTTCCAGTCTTGTTTTCCTTCCCAACCCACTTTCAGTCTGATATCACCTTCATTTGTTTTTTTCAGACTGAGTAAATCACTTCTTGAATGCTATGCCTCATTTTCTTTCACAGGCAGCTTCCAAGAAGCAGTGGCATTGAAGGAGCTGTGAAACTACACTGAAGACTCAGACTCAAAATCTCAGCAACTGGATGTTCACTGTTTTTTGACCTCACAGCAAGTAAGCTTCTACCTTGTATTTCTTGAATGACCAAATATTTTTAGACTAGAAATTCTGAGCAGAAGATTACAGCCATCCTTTTTTTAAGATTGTGCCTTACAATGCTCTTGTTACCAAGGACAGATTATCTGGCCAACACATTTCCTCCTCCATTTGTCTGGCCTAATTTAACAAAGAAAACAATGCTGGCATAGTGTTTTTTTCACTCTCCCTGACCGAATGCTGCCTATCCCAGTCCAAGAGGAAAACCATTAAGACTAAACCTAATCTATTTTTCTCTACTA
This sequence comes from Chaetura pelagica, assembly GCF_000747805.2. Classification (NCBI taxonomy): domain Eukaryota; kingdom Metazoa; phylum Chordata; class Aves; order Apodiformes; family Apodidae; genus Chaetura; species Chaetura pelagica. Next base: position 1,264,621 of record NW_009952881.1, on the reverse strand, counting down.
CTTTTGCACATGGGCACCAATTAAAATATTGAATCCATGAGTTAAATAGGAGGTCTCTCGTTCAACATTAATGACAACCCCCCACCACACATGGCATAAAGTTACAATGCATCTGTTAAGGGGGAAAAAAAAATAAAAAAGAATTAGTTTTTAGTACCAGCAAGCATTTTAATTGTAGTAAAATGAACAATACTGGAATTGTTTGAAGATAGAATTAATTTTAATGAAACTCACAAACAAACCCCTTTTAGAAAGTAACAACAGTTTTTCAAACATTAAAGAGAAGCTCATTATATCAAGACAACTCCAATGTAAAAGGCAACCCGACTTCAATCACTGCATATCTGCATGTTAATGAACTTGCTGTGTGCAGCAGGGACTGAACAGAGTAAGTAATGGGAAGACTGTCTTAAAGCATCCAGTACACTTAAAAAAAAAAAAAACAAACACGCCACCTTTAATCAGTGAAACACCTTTCATTCGTACCTTAATAGCAACTGAAATTATTTCAAACATAACACAAAGGGAAGATGATACTTAGTAAAGGTTTCTTTAAGACATAACATTTCTTGCACATTCTTTCAGCATTCACATGCTGTCAGCATCACTGTGGCAAAGACTTTCAAGTTTCAGCAGACAGATACCGCCTAGTACAAAGTCTTTGTCATAATAATTTCATTGCAGCCCCCTGATCAAACATCTAGACAAATCTGAGACTGAAAAGTGAGAGCTAACCAGTGACCTTTGATTAGAACCACAAGCACCAGTTTTAATAAAATGCCTCATTCATTGCCTTCCACTGCCAACAAGGAAGGTGTGTTTGAGCCTGAAAAGCGTAGTCAATATACCATTTACACCCATATAATGATTCCTATTATTCACAGCTAGAATTTGTGATGGTAGCAAGTGAAACATAGCCATCCTAAAATAGCTAAATGAAAACATACTGACAACATACTACCTCTAAAATATATTCAGGAGCCTGTCTCTGCCTTCCTGTTGCCTGCTTTCATGTCTTGCTGATCATATTGTAATAGGGCTGGCTTCCCCCCATCTCCCCTCCCAAGCCTTTATTTACACAGGGTTTGGTTTGTTACTAGTTCTCAAAATCTATGACTGTTTGCAAAGTCCAGTTTTAAGGGGCCTTTAAATTTGTACTTCACTTAAGTAACAGTGCCACATTCAAATATAAGTTGGTAAAGCTGCCTTTTTGTCTATTATACATTAGTATATACATACTAAATTTTGAAAATTCAACTTATTTCTGGAGCTGAATATCCTATCAAATTTTGGGGGAAGGCTGCGAAAAGAACTTGCAAAAAAAAAAACCTTGAGCGGTTGTTTAACACACGTATTTGCTTAAAAATATCCAAGTTGCTGGTCTCTAACACAGAGGTTCAAGGAAATTCAATTAAAATCCATTTCACATATTTGTGCTTCAGCGTATCAGGCAAGAGGACAGAAAGGGGGTCTTATCACATTTATTTCCCACTTGAAAAGCAAAAGTCTTAAGCAGGGTAATAAATATTCAAATGACTTTGCACCACTGAGCTACCATATCAAGCTAATGATCTGTAGTCTGGAGCTCTATAAAAAGAAAGCTTACTGCCTGCCATCACCTAGAGGTGTTGCTGTAAACACTGTGGGGGGATATTCTCCTCTCAGTGTGTGTGCGCGTAACTACACTTAATGTTGTTTTCAAGACAGAAGATATTGCTGAGTCCTAAAACAGAAAGACAGGATGAAACAAATGCAGAAAAATGCAAGGACAAAATGAATTAACAGAAAGTTTCTGGAAATTTAACTTCTTTCTTCACTGTGCTGTGAAGGAGTGGGTTTGGATTTCAGGCCTCACTTGCTTAGTCACATAAAAGAGAGGTACAGATGTTCAGCTAGATATATGGTGGGAGCTCATGGCTAGTTAACTAAGAGCAAGATGGGTGAATTCTACAGCCAGCCAGAGCCTGCTGTAATCTTGAATTCACTGTATCAGAACTGCTGATGTTATAAAACGGTATGGCCTACTGCAGAAGAGAGCAGTCCCCTTCAGCCAAGAAGAAAACAGGAATAGACAACATATTTGTTATGAACAGTCTGCATCCTCACTAGAGCATGGATCAAGCAGACATATGCTCCATCAAAAGCCATGGAGAAAAGGCAGATCCAAGTACATAAAGAACTATTTCTAACTGCATATGTAAAGGTATATATATAAAAAATTGTCTTTATTACAAAATATTGCATAAGAAAAAGAGAGATGGTCTGCAATTTAAGCATGAGCCTGGAAATGAGCCATATCTTCCAAGTTCAAATACTGGCTAGGACCCAAACCATCTTGAAACCTTCCTGCTTCAGTTTCCCACCTGGAAAAGTGAGAATAAAAATACTTGCCTACAGTATTTCTCTCTTAAGATTGGAGGATTAATTAAACACAGTGTACCAGTATCTTGTCTCTAAACAAACATAAAGGAAAAATAGCAATCGTGCACATTCTCACTTACACAAATTTACCTTCTAATCTGCAAGAGTTTAGACATGGTTATGTATATGAGTTAGACAAAAAGAGAGACTGAAAGAAAATTGCATGGAAAAGGCACAAATAATCAAAAGTAAAGCTCCTCCAAGGCCCACACTTTTTGTTCTCAGACTTATTCTCACAAAAGCACTAACCTTCTTCTAAACCTGGAGGAAGATGCCTGTCATCAGAAACCCTCAGCTACCTTCTCACCAAAGCCAGCAGGGCTTTCAAAGAGAAGTAACCTGGAACTGGATAGTATGGGAGGGCGAAACAACTTGTCTCTCCCAACACAATAATATAAGCCAGGAATTTTCTGTCTCTGCTTTTTGTTTTATAAACTGCCTAGCAATCTTCATTGGCCCAAAGATGGCTGGTGTCGTCTTCATGCCTAACTTACACAGCAAGTAATCCCTTGCCAGTTCTTCTGTCTTTTAAGTCAGTTGGAAGATGCAAAGTTCCGTTCAATTATAAAAATAATGTATTATGAGATACCCTTTTTTTATTTATCATGGCTCTGTCAGGGCTGAACTACTTAAGTTTACTCAGCAGCCATTCAAACTAGATCAGCTGCAGTTTCTCCCATACCAGGATACAGCTAAAGGTCCTGTTCAGCCTCAGTTCTGGAAGCTGGTGTGCACAGGATTTCACAACTTCCTTCCAGAACCTGCCTACAGTGTGTCTGGCATCTCCAAAACTGGGAACCCTCAAGTGGCCATTCTCCATTGACTTTTCATTTGTAGCAGACAGCTTTGAAATATAACTGTCAGAAAAGAAAAAGAGTCCTGACTTTGCAAACACAAATGAGATGTTCAGTAAGAATGAGAAGCTAAGACAGCTAAAACTTCTGTAGTACCTAAATAACCGTTTGGGGGGAAATAAAAATAAAAATAAAGGAAAGGCAAAAAAAGGATCCTTTTTTATGTTTCATTTGAAGGAGGAAAAATATCTCCCATCATCTCTCCTTATCATTTTACTTCCAATTTGTAAGGTTTGCTCATCTTCCAAAGGACACCTTCTGAGCTGTCCAAGCACAGAAGTCTAGGCTCATGCACAACCTACAAGCAAACACTTTGCAACTACTGAGTCAGGCTCAGAACTTGGTTCTGTTTACCCAAGGCCTGAATTACTCCTCAAAGCATAATACAAGTTTATCATCCTGATTCATTACGTATTTACCAAAGCACAACAAAATGGCTGAGAGAATAAACTTTATCACCTTCTACTGATGATTTCCTGGTAGTACTTATAGATTCTAAACATGCAAGAACAAAGACAACTTTTCAGAATTGTTTTAAGTACTGTGGAGTCTATCAAAAGCCAAGAAAATCCAGAGCTATCTATCGCAAGCTGCCATAGGATACTGTCTATGTGTGTACATACCAAACTTTTAATGACTTGGTACTTCTCATTTTCATTCTGTAAGAGTAAAAACTAGTGAGAGACTAACCTATCAGAAGGTTAGATTTCCTAGGTTTTGTTATATAGCATCTGTGCAATCATGGATTTTAAACGTATTTTAGATTTTGAATATAATTGGTCTTTTTTTCCACTAGATATTTGAAAAACTGCTTATTGTACATTCATGTGCTAGACTTTTTTTTTTTCAACCTTTCACTTGCAGATAACTAAATATAATTGCTGCTGCAACACAATATAATACTACTGTTTGTTTCTTTCCTGGAGCTGCCTAGCCTTTATATGAACATTGCCACTAAAATGGAGCAAACCAGACTGTTAAGCATTAGCCCTAAGTTAAGTGGTAACATGATCTGTTTAGTGGCACACTTATCAAGTCAACTCTACTGCTGTTTATTTAAATAGAAATTGAAATATTAGCTGTTCAACAAACTCCAGGCATTCCATGCAGGAAATTGAGAGGACTCTAGACTTTCTTATAATGAGAGAATTTTTGACAAGTCCTCCCTAAACAGTTTCCTTTTCTGAAGTACAGTAACATCTCTAATAGTAAAATAAAATAAAATAATAACAAAGCTGCAAAAAGAAAAATGTAACCGGGATAAACACAGTGCAGAAAAACTAGTCAGCATCATTACTTCAATGTAACAAAGTCCTTAGGCTCTGCTGTTACAGGTTAAAAGGAAGGATTCTCTGTCCAAAAGAATAAAATAGTCACATGGATTCCTGATAGTACACATTATTTGCTAAAAAATTGTTTAATAACACAGTTTTACATTATATCTTTTAAATCATGGAAGAAAGGAAGATACCTACAATCTCACACTTCTGAGGGCATTAGAGCTATTGATCAACAAATAATTTAGAGACAGTAGCTAACCAGATTGTGTCTTGTAACTTTGTAATCATTTAAAAAAATTCACTGCAAGACCTAGCTCAACAGCTCACATTTTTCTTTCTTTATATATTCTTTACATGTCATGATTTGAGATTATAGAGCTAAAGGATAATTTTCTTTTTCACCATTGCCACCTTTCAGTGACTGTTTCCTAAGGGTAGTGCCACTATTCCCAGAGCTTCACACTGGAGTATAAAGGGTTGAGTTTTCATTCTAAGCTAGCTGTCTCTGAATGTTCAGCCACATAGATTCTGATTTGCTGATAGGTGTGTTACAATGCAGGAAAGTCAAAGGAGAAATCAAGTAGTGTTATCTAAATAAAATAAAATTATTATGACATTGGCTAACATTGATCTAACTTTGGTCAATTAGGATAGCATAAACAGAATATTCTACTGCAACATGAACTTCAGAATTGACCCTGCAAGCTTTTATTGAACAGAAGAGCCAAAAAAATTATGAAATTACCCATTTACCTGAGCAAGGACCTAGAATCATCTCTCATCTTCCTGGTCATATTGAACAACAACAAAATAATCCCACTACAAAGAAAGAGTTTCAGTCTTTAAGTCATTTTTCTCATGCCTGAAAGTATTAAATATATACCACAAATTGTGCTGGTGTCTTCTTTATCACTAAACAGTACTGTTCAACTTCTCTAGCTGTTTTTCCACTGGAGAAGTATTGCTCCATTGTACAGAGTTTCATTTTTAATAGATGACTCGCTAGACTCTAAATGGAACAAATGCCTTAGTAATGTAATCAAAAATATGCAGACATGTGTTTCCAAAATTAATTTTGATATTTCCTGTCACAGAGCTTGCCTCATCAGCGTATAATAGTAATTTTATAGTTGTAGCAATGCTGATTTCACCACACAAGAATCTACAGGAACACTGAAGTTGCACACGTTCAAGAAATTTTTTTTCTTTTGTCCTGAACAGCTACATAGCCAGTTAGTTTCAATATATTGTTTTTCATTATATCATCTTTCCTTTAAGTCAGAGATAAACAGGAACCAGAATCTCCAGATAACAATAGTTGAAATTGCAGTCTATACACAGATACAGTTTGTTTCTTATAAAAATACACAAGACCCAGAAATTTTACTTCTACATTTTTGCTTGCCATTTAAATTTTTTTCTTACTATTTAAAATGTGTATCTTAATCCTTTTAAGTAATTAGACAATCAGTAAAAAAGTAATTTGGGCTATTACAATTATTGTTCAAGGCTTAACTTATATATAAGCTGCAGAGACCAAATAGAATACCTCATTAATAAAAAGTCCTTTTCCTCTTGCTTCACAAAACATTTTTCAAAAAATAAACAGTTGCACAAAAATGGTAACATATGACAGCATTTTTGGAACTGCTGTAGAAATTAAGGGCAATAAAAATTGCCTTGGACAAGAAAGGACAAATAGGCCAAACCAAATAATTATTCTTGCAGCTTTCCTTTACCACTAACTCCATTTTATATGCAGTTTCCGATCTCTCATATTAAATCTGATCATATATATTTAATTCCATTCTTAAAAATTTCAGTAGACAACTTCAGCTCTAACCTACAACTGCCCTGTCAGAAAATCTTTGATGTCACAGCATAATAGCTCCTGAAAGAACAGCACTAATACTTAATGTAACATGAAACCAGGGCCCTGCAGTGGGGCTGTCTGCTGTCAGGAACAAACAGTTTCACTGCTGCTCCCCAGAAGTGACAAGATTGAGAACTAACAGGGCAGCACCTCCTCAGTGTTACAGGAGACCTGTGCACCAAAGTCACTGGCAAATCCAATTTCATCAATTTAAATATATCACCTTTACTAAAAAAAGAAAAAAAATTTTTTTTTTTTAAATTGAAATAATAAAAACACCAAACACAAGAACAAAAACACCTAAATAAAAACACTCAGCACTGCAGCTGTTGTTCATCAGAGATGCTCTCCTCGTTTGTTCTAAGTACAACTGTTCTGATGTGAAGATGAGTTATTCCTATGCTACAACTGATAAAACAGAAATCTGTGTTTATGTGAAACTTGTTCACATTTCATGTTTTTAAATGAAGATACTTGTGTTGCCTGATGCATCCTAAATTATTTTCCAAAATTTACTATTTTGCTAGCTATGACCTTTGGATCTCTTCTGTTCCAAGTTGAAATTTTAAAATTAAAAGCATTGGAAGATGGCCTTCAGCATAAAACATAAGGTATTCTGTTGCTAACACAGGTGATTATAGGCCCACCTGTGAATGGATTATCAGATCTTAACAGATAAAAACCATTGCATCTGACAAAAAGCATTGGAAAGATTGTATTCTAAAATCTTACATGGTCCCTGCTCTGAACAGTACTGCATGTCACTTTCTCAGCATCCCTTTTGACGGAACTGAAGGCTCTCAAGGGAGGTGTAAGTGACAGAATCAGGCCCCACGTCTCCACTTTGCACTCCGTACTTTTACCTCTGTGAAACATTTTTTAAGATTTGCATGTAACATTGCTTTGGGTCAAAATATATTATTATACATGAGAGTACCAAGTTCCCATGGAAATCAGCTCCACTGCCGGATTTATTTTCTCTCTTGGAAAGCTGACTAGTCTATTTTATAAACTACCAATAGCTGTATTTTCAAAGTTTATAAAACCTGGCCTCTGGCTAACTTGTAAACATAGGATATATTATCCTTTTGTTTGTAAAGCTTAATCCTACAAATGTCAAGCTGAATAAACCTTTAGAATAATAGTAAAAATAATTTTTTAAAAACCCACAAAACAGTTGTCATCAATAGAAAATTGAACTCAGATTAAGAGTGGAGCAAATTTTGTATGTGTTTGGTAGTACACATAGAACTGGGACCATTTTTATCTTTCGGATTTCTCAAAATCACTCTTGGGCCATCTAATTTTAAAAGTCACAAAGCAACAGATACTCTTTTAAGGTACCTATGGTTCACCATTCTCTTTCAATGAAACTCTGGGTGTTGGCAAAAATAATTCAGTGTTTTAATCACATAGGATCTTACTAACACTGAACTGGAAATGAAATTCCTCTTGCAGATTCAGAGCACATAACCATAGAGCAGCATTAAAAACTATCTGCTGATCTATTTGCAACTCGTAACATTTGTTCCCACAACATACTCAAATATGATACCCGTGGTACAAACACTGAGTCGGAGACATTCTCTGCACCTTGTAGTCTAAGTAGATTACACAAGAGCAAAGAAGGATACCATGAGTAAATTAACATGTTTGTAAACACAGTCTGCAGCAGTGTCAAAACAATAGATAGTGCCAAGTTCTCCTACCTTCCCATTCAGTGCCCTAAGTACCAGCACCCACCACACCCAAGCTACATGGGAGGCATATATTGTTCCTCCTCTTATGACTGCAACTAGAATTGCTGAAGAAGCCACTGCTCTCCCTGCTAGAACTTACTGTCCCTCCACTTAGACATTACATGGTTTGAGCTGTGGTTTCAACTAACTCCCTTTGCCACACAGTGACATTACATTTGAAGCATTCACACAGTCATTTACTGCGTCTCAGCTGAGAGGCAGGAAAGAAGAGCTAAATGTATGATTTCTTCTGTCCCTCCAGCTAGACGTGCAACAACATGCCTGTCTACACTCTAATCTAGGCTATATATACTTCACCTCAGCTATTTTAAAGATGGAACATAAAAAGAAAGACAAACAGTCAGGATTTAAGCTAACACTTGACTTGTACCCCTATTCCATCCTGGTAGGAGCAAGCAAAAACTCTTAGAGAGACAATGAAATTCTCTTTACTCAGTGGTTTGAAAAAAAAAACAAACCACAAGGTACATTCCTGATAAGGAGAAACTGCATCCATTACCTTTGCCTGACACATCTAGGACTTTACTGAGTTGTTTCGTTGTATTTTATTTAATTCCACTTTTTTAGTTGATCCTTTATGATACTTGATTATCAGTTTAGAGAGAATAATGGACAACTATGTAGGTAAACATTTCAAAAATATAATTGGGAATAGTCATACAATAACATAAAAAATATCCTCTGGCTTCCCTAATTCTAGCAAGTACCAAGGTTATGATTGGTAGCAGAGCAGGTGAGAAAAGGAAGAAAATAATTAGAACCATTACCTTATGTGGCCAAGACATTTGGAGAGAAGACCAAATATCTGACAAAACTGTCTAGAAATCTCAGTTCAGATAAAATCCACTGCTAATAATCTCTTTGAAATTAAAAAAAAAATAAAATTGTATAAAGCAGAGAGAACTTGGAAAAAGAAACCATTCATTATAAACAAATAGAACTTCTCTTCAGAACTTGAGATACTAACTGTAGACAGTCATAATTAATTTCTACAGATAAACAACATAGTTTTAAACAAGGGACGAAATAAAATTTGGGTTAAATGTTGGTCTCTTAAAAAAAAAATCTTAGCAATTTCATCTTAAACATAAATTGATTATAAATAACATATTTGTTTAGCATCAGTAATTATGTAAAATGAGCCATTCCCTGTAGAGATTATTCATATCCTTCTAGACAAAACAAGCCCCAGAAGTTTTTAATTCTGACCATGTTGTGGGTTGATCATTAAACAAAGAAGCTGGTCAGTGAGGAGATTCACAAATCAAGAAAGTATATACATGACCACTGCTGAATAAGGATTCAGTCCTCCAAAGTGTTATGCACATTGGCTCCAATCCAACAAAGTACTTCAGTACACACTGAATTTTAAACACATACATAGTTCTCACTCATTCTCACTGAGATTATTCATGGGCTTTGAAGCTCAGCATGTGCTTATATACTCTGTTGAAACAGGACCAGACCACTTGGTGTCTTCCAGAACTTGAATCCTGAATATTATCAGCTGGACCTGAAAGAGCTTAATCAAGTTACTTTTCTACCTGCCTTAGTCAATAACTCTGAACTTCATTCTAAAGACGTGAACAATTCAGAGATTATAAATTCAGATTACCCTTCTTCCACAATTACAAATAAAAAAATGAAGGCTCAGCAACCATTCCTGTGGTCCAATGCAGCATTTTCTTTTGGTTTGGGAAAGACAGGCAGACAGAAAGAAAATAGGAAGGAAAGACAGACAAAAACAAAAGAGGAAGACAGACAAGAGGAAGGAAAGACAGAAAGAAAAGAGGAAGGGAGGAAGTGATGGATGAAGGAAGGAAAGAAAGGAAGGAGATTTTCCCTTAGACCTAGAAAAATGACCAAAGTCCATCAGCTCCTCTGGATGAGAAAAAACACGTACTGACAAGTTCAGTTGTAAGAATCATCTTTACCTAAATTATTGGGAATAAATGCCAAATATCCAAATCATCATTGTTATTTATTTTAATATAAAAATTGTGAGAAAAGGCAGAATGCTCTTCACACGTGATCATATTCGTTATGGCTCTGACACCAGAGAACAGGCAGCCTGTGGCTGTCAATGACTTCTGGAAAATTACAGTCTCTTACCCAGTGATTGCCTTTTCCACAGCTCTGGAATTCACCATGAGGAAACTGAGACCCAGGTGTGACCTATGAAAACCAAGCATCCTTTCAGACAAGCAAAATAGCAGAAGAGCAAAATGCAAATAAATTAGCTCCTCACATCAAAAAGCAATGGCTAATGTTAAATAGCTTTTTATCTGTGTGTAGAAAGGTTTGCTTGGTTTATATTCTGACTTTTTATTATTATTGCAGGGCCTTGTTCATTGCAGAAAACTTACGTACAAAATGTTTTTAAACACAAGTAAAGGCATTTTATTAGAATCTGATTTTTTTAAAAGCTTAGTAAGATATTGACACGTTAATCAAGTGAGAATTTGCACAGAGAATCTTAAAGGGAATAGGAAAAAATATACAAGTACCTTCACGTATGAAACCAGATTCAAAACAAATTGTGAAAGTCTGTTTTATGTAGTGGCTGCTGGGCTTCATTTGGACAACTATATTACATTGTGGCATGTAGATGAAACAGTGAAACATGTATAACCAGTATTAGAGTGACCCTAAAATTATTGGACAGTCGACTGCCACAATCTAGCAGCTTTAACTTGGCAAAATATTGCTATGGAGAACTCTGGTCTACAGCATTCACCAAGAAAAAGATCTGGCATGCACTGGGCATATTTTTACATACTCAAGAATTCCAATCAAACCATAATAATGGATGATCCCACTAACCCTGGACACTCTTCAGAGTGACACTGAGGATATACGCATCCTTCCCTGGAAGTTTCAGTGGCTAAATGCCTTTTATGATTGAGCTTCATATTTCTTGCATTTTTTGACTGGGCCCTTATTTGTTACCTCTACAACACAACTAGCAGGCCAGCCTGCATCTCAGTTATTTAAATATGGTGCAGTGGGCCCCACCCAGCCTATCATACACAACTGGAAGACTGTGCAGGCCATGGTCTATTTCTGCTTAAAGAACTGTCTATCACAGGAAGTCCAAAAAACCTCTCACTAATAGTACAGTAACTGCACAACTTTTCAGAAAGCTGAAACCAAAGGATAACTATTTGTCCCTTTTACATAACACAATATTCCCAGTTCTGGAGGTCATACATCCCAGATATCAACAGCTATTCAGTCATTACTCCCACTCTGAGCTCAATTAATATCCTATTTGATCATGAGTGACAGAAATGCTAATTTTGATACCTCATCCTCAGTTTCTTGGAAAATGGAAGAGAATAGATAAAGAAGGAGAACTAAATACATTAAGTATGCCTTGAAAGGCTGCATCCACTAATGCTGATTGGCCCACATATATCTTATGTATTTTTTCTTCTCTCTTTGCTTCTCACTTTATCCCTTTTCCTCTTCCCCTCTTGCTTCCTCTCATTTGAGTATTTTCCCTCCCTTCCCATCCACAGAAACTGATTACTTCAGGTTCTAGAGCACCTATTTCATTTCTGCTTTGCTTTTAGCTAGTCTCAAACCTTTGGTGGTAACAAGATCAAAAAGCTACCACTCTTCCACTCACAACTATTTTAAATACACAAAATAAAATCGAATTTCATATTCAACATTCAGACCACAAATTGGTGTGCAAGTATATAATTCAGAATCTGTAAAGCCTTTCAACGATATTTGCTATCAACCAATTGTTGGAAGGATCAATAAAGCACAAAAATGTTTAAGATTCATGTTAAGTATTCACGGGCCGTTCATATAATATTTATGTACACATACAAGACTTGCTAAAAAATACCAAACTGATCCATTCAAACCTTCCCCAGAAGCCTACTTTTTCTCAGACAGCAAGGACAGCTAATTTGTGTCCCAAAGTATTTGATGTGAGCAACTGGATGAGTAACAGAGAAAGAACAGAGTTCAGTCTTGAATACAGCAAGCACTACAGGGGACTTTTCTGACCACTGCACATTATCTTCTTAAAAAGACAGTATTACACCATCTATATAAAAAGATCTGAATAATATAAATGTACCAAACTATTATCAAATACTGTCTGACTACTGATATTCTCTCTGCATGTTCAACAGCAATAAGAGCAATGACAGTTACTGTTCAGTTCAACACACTCACTCTTCCCTCCCATCTTTGTCCTTTCATATCATTTGTCCTCCTCTTCCTCTCCCTTTGTTTTTTCATCATTTCTTTTCTCCCATACTTTCAAGAAGGCCCAATTCAGCACAGTGTGGTATCAGTAGAGACCAGTGACAGCTGCTGTTCCAGCTATAACAGTGAGTGGATTTAAAAAAAACATAAGAATCAAGGAACAGCTTTAAAGTTTGGGAAAGCTGTTTAAATTGAATATGTAATAACTCTACTGAGGATTTGGACTTTAGCTACACTCAATAGGGGTGCTTCATTACCTACTTGCGGGAATGCCACTTGTCTGTGATGAGGTCACAGCCTCCTGGCGATAAATTCCATATCTGCTGTTTAGCCCAGTCAGCTGAAAACGAACTAGCAGATGCCATGCTGATTTGCATCTAGTTGCTATCAATACTAAAGAGACAATGCATGAGAGACAGGAAGTATCATGTGGGAGCCACGCTTAGACAGCGTGAGGGGAAAACAAGCACTCACCTTCTTCATGTAATCATCCCATGCTGAACTACTGAAAGAGAAAGTCTTCCAAAAGAGGAACACAGTAATCAAACATTTTGGGGCTGGATTTGTCCCTTACTGGTTTATTTGTTTTTTTATTTGTTTATGAGCTGGGAAAAAAACAAACAAACAAAAAAAACCCAAAAACAAACCCATCCATCAGAAGTAGAATCAGCACCAGCTTATGCCTTGAAGTTTGCACTTCTGTAAGAAGTCACCCTTATGTACAATTCAGTAAAACAAATTTCCTCCTGTTCCTTTTGCTTTTGTTCATGTTACACAATTTACTCATATAATGAAAAAATTAATTCAGCCTGTCCAAGGGAGGATTTCATCAATTAGAAACTCCAGCTAATCCTCCGTAGTCACTCTTTAGGTCGCC
>NW_009952881.1:1244368-1251286 GCF_000747805.2 Chaetura pelagica | reverse complement strand
ATGTAACACTCACTGCATTCAAAGCCTTTCACTTTTACACCATCATTTTGACTTCAGGTCAAATGGAATGGATTTGATTCCATTCCAACACAGCGTGTTGTGTCATGATGTTTTCAAATCAACTGTCAGTGGACACGCCCATTCACACCATAAACTGTATATCTGCACTAACATACACAGAGGTGTATCTCCGCTACTATCACTAATTAGAGTTATTGTTACATTCTTAAAATAAGCATTAGAAATTGAATCGTTGTTCAGAGGCAATGGTAAAGATTAATAAGGAAAGTTTCTACTGACTGAGGGGAAAAAAGGAATCCCCAGGAAAGGCTTTGTACACAAGGAAGAAAAAAAAAACTGGGGGGGGCTTTCACCAAAGTCTGAGGAAAAATCCCCAAAGCAGGGAGCAAAGGTTCACTTAAACTGCTATAATACTCAGTAGACATAGTCCCCTGAAGTCCAGGTTGAGTGTTGTGGGTGAGCATAGAGACACATGTGAACTGAATCCGTCACATCTATGTGAGTTCAGATACAGAAACAGCAAAGAGTAAAAAGTAAGACTCATTGTGCCTTGTGGGGGCTACCTGAAACTTGCCATCCTTCAGGAGCATCATGTACACAGTACAGAGGCCCAGAGGCATGATAACACTTAAGTTAACACATTCCCAGCCTGTGTAAGTCATTCTTGAAGAATAAAGGTAGCCTATGATTTATTTACCTGGAGCAAATATACAGCTTTAAAGTAGAAAGGCTAATAGCATCTGCCCTCCAAGTCCTAAGTAGCCAGATGCCAGAATGGCCAATATAGCACATTCTTCAGCTTTAAGGCACCAAAGTGATTGCCCACTCAACACTTTAAATCTAGACAGATCTAGCAGCATAGGAACATTGTTTTTCTCTGGAAAGCATGCTGACAGATTTGTAACTTTGGGTGTTCTAAGAGTGATCAAAATACATAAATAACAGCACTAAGGAGCACCAAAAACATCTGCTGTACTACTGCAGCAATGAGAAGTAAACTTACTCTTCACAGCCTGTGTAGCCATCATCCCATCCCAACATCAGGTAACTGCCTTCTAGCTCATGAAATCAAGAGGAAAAGCTGATCACATCTAACTTGTTTGGAAATAAATGAAAATATTCCATTGATACAAGTACTATAATGGGATGTGGAGCTTACAGAAGGCAACCAGAAGGCATGAAAGGGTTTTCCTAGAATTTGTCTTTGACCTTTCCAGCAAGCAATGAGAATAGATAAAGATGGCAAAATGAAAGAAGGTATGTAAACACATGTAAACCAGAGATGAATACAAAATCTTGATTGTAAGCACTACCATAACAAAAACACTACTAAAATTATATTGAAACATGTCCACTTCTGCACATTAAATTTTTTTTTCATGTGCATATTTACATACATTTGCACTAAAGGTTGAATAAAGTATATTCTGACTATAGTGGTCTACAGTAAGAAAAAAAGTAAGAACAATGTGAAAGGATCTGCAAGAAGATAATGTGCCCTCAGCAGATGAGGTGAGGAAAAAAAAGAAGTCAGAACCCCCCACTATGCATATCCTAGATCAGAAGACCCACTGGAAAATATATGATATGGAGATATGGAGAGACAGTTGATGGAATACACAGTTCACATGTGATGAGTTCCTTTTAATGTTGTCCTAAAGCCATAAGCAAAACCCAAATTATTTTCTACAATGAAGCCAGTGCAAACACACTGGGCCTTTACATGCAATCCCCTCCCAGCACAGTCATAGAAAGGTCTTTCCATTGAATCCAGAAGGAACAGCATTATGTCTTGAGGAGTGTACTTGTGGCTAGAGTAAAATGACAACCTTTCACTTAAGTAAATGTATTTACACTGGATTATGCCAGCCGAGAATCTGTCAAATATCAAATTATATAAAAATATTCCTCTGAAATAGATTGAGGTTTAAATACCATATATATTAAAACCTTCAAAAGGTTCATTTAATAATAAGTCAGACAAACATGTTGCACCTGTCTTCCCCGAAAGCTCCCAAAATGTAATTTGTTATCTAGTTCCACCTGATTAGCTCAATAGCTAGATTCAGTACTTCTGACATAAAATGCTGCCAGTGTCCTCAGCATTCTACTCTACCGCCTTGAGGAAAGGAAGTGAGAATTAACTGAGCTAGTTAAAAATATAAGAATGTAGATGGGCAATTGTAGTCCATCTCAGCTGGAAATAGGCCATGACATTGAGGTTAACCCCCCTACTTGTGAAAAAATACCACAGGTTTTTACTAACCACAAGTGGTCAAGAGCTCAGTTTAACAAGCCCATCCACAACAACAATAGAGGTGCAAAAAGTATGCAGAACAATCTCTGAAAGTGTGATATTCTAGCTCAAAGCACTCACATATTCATACACCAATTGTAATCTAAAACCAGACAAAATGAAGTGAGATAGCAAGACTGCTGTAATGCAACACTTTCACAGTACAAGCATCAGCTTAAATATTAAGACTTCCTAAAAGCTTCACCTCAATACTTCTGGGGCATTAATGGATAGAGCCTCTGTAGAATGAATATCTATGAGTAACGAGAAAATTTTCAGTACTCATTGCCTCCTCCACACTGGGACACTGACCAATACAGTTTATGAAGTAAACAATTCAACAACAGCTCTTCCGGAGCAGCTCCTCACTAGGGTGATCTATTTGGGAATTAAAGTCACATTTATTCTAGAAAAGAGTCTCCAGATAGCGAGTACCTGGCAGTATTATATGTCAGTTCTCCCACATCGGCACATCCTTGGAGTAATGTGTTCATTCTCCTTATGTTGTGTAGCATTGGAATCGGTAAATACATATTGTGTCATTAAAAATACTATGTTCTACTATTTGCATTTGCCATAAAGAATGGTGTGTAAGAAGTCACACCATCTTCAAAAAATACCAAAAAAAAATGCATTTTTGTTTCTAATACAAGATATTGGAAGCAAGTGGTAAAATTTGAGTGGTATATGGAAGGGGTCTTAGAGAAACACACAAAAAAATATTACTATAAACAAGCCATCATTCTGGTAAGAGGAAATACAAACAACCAGAATAAAAATAGTTGATGCACAAAAGCCATAATGAGGGGGTTGCTCAAAAAATAACTTCTACTTTGAATGGTTTGGATGAAATACAAATTATCCACAGAAAAGTGTGGACTGGCATAAATGTTTGTACAAAATTATAAGTATATTTCTAGAAGTATGCAAGAGACAACCGCCTGCATGCTGCACAAGGTCCCAACAACGCTCTGCGTAAGTGCTAGTGCACAGAGTCCAAACCACTGCATTTTAATTACTATGCAGCCTCAGATATATTGCCTTTGATATGGAAATGTTCTTGTTCTCTCATCTTCACATACGGTCTCATGCACAGAAATCTTTATCTGATTCATAAAAAATAAACTAGAATCCAATCTCAACACCTGACCTCAGTGCTTAGAAGTTTTTTACTAAGCGTGGTGTCACTATAAAAAGAATGGGTAATATTGGTGTAAAGTTAGATATTTGGAGCAATGATATGAAGGATTTGCAGTTAGGAATCAAATCAATACTGCACCTCTGAGGTTTTAGAGTTTCCTGGTGCCTTATGTCAGTCTACCAG
This sequence comes from Chaetura pelagica, assembly GCF_000747805.2. NCBI lineage: Eukaryota > Metazoa > Chordata > Aves > Apodiformes > Apodidae > Chaetura > Chaetura pelagica. The sequence goes on along the minus strand of NW_009952881.1, from coordinate 1,247,645 downwards.
CGACTGGAAAACAATTGACTGTACATCTTTCTGTCTAGCTCAAGAAGAAAGAAAAAATATTTCAATTACATCCTGCCTTCCCACCAGCAGAAAAGATGCAACTTTGGCACTTGGTGTATGAAAAAGATTCTGAAATCTAATGAATCACTAACATCAAACTTTCCAGCTTTTTCTTGTTGCTTTAATTTGTACGTAACATTTTGTGCATATTTTATAGGTATGCACTACTAAGTTCACATGCAAAGAAGCAAAATGTTTCCCAAGCTTTAATTTATCAAGCAAGTAAAATAAACGAAGAATACTTACACTACAAACCCAGTACTTTTCAATATTTAATATTAATGTTCAGCCTCTAAGGTGGTTAAAAAAAAAAATTGTTTTGACAAATTCTACCAGTTACTTGGGAAAAACATTAAATGCTCAGACCTATTTAGATAATTCTCCAAGTTCACATGCAAAGAAGCAAAATGTTTCCCAAGCTTTAATTTATCAAGCAAGTAAAATAAACGAAGAATACTTACACTACAAACCCAGTACTTTTCAATATTTAATATTAATGTTCAGCCTCTAAGGTGGTTAAAAAAAAAAATTGTTTTGACAAATTCTACCAGTTACTTGGGAAAAACATTAAATGCTCAGACCTATTTAGATAATTCTCCTAGCTTTACAGAATTACTTTTTTTTTTTTTTTTTTTTTTAAATAAGAATATGATCTGTATAACCTCCCTATAGAAGATAATGACCCATCTGTAAATCATTTTGTTGCAGGTTATCTGGTTTTTATCACTTCTAGTACCTGTCTGTGCCTGATATGATACCCTTAAACACATTAACTTGATGGAATGTTTTGCCTGACTTCAAACAGGCATCGATTGATAGATATTTATTCTCCACTATAAGTGAATGACTCTGATTAACCTAGTTTGCCAATATATCTAATCTTATATTAGTCTTTCCAATTCACAAAGCTCAAGAAAGATTTCACTAAGCTAATTTCCAAACAATTATTTTTAACTTGGGAAACTATTGTCTTTCTTCTTAATTTTAAGGAGACAAAACAGTAAACATAAAACTGATACGACTGTTTTAAAATACACAAAAGGAGGAAAGAAATATCTATGTACTGATTCTTGTTTCTTTAAGAGAAAATCCATTTTTCAGGTTCCTGTAGTACTAATTAAAAGAGAATTATTTAAAACTTCACTGAATACTTGAATATACGGTAGGTATGCGTAGCAGTTTCACCAGTGCCAAAGAACTCTAGACTTTCTGAAAGAGAGCAAACTAAAAATTGGCAGGAAATCTCTTACACTGATGTCACAAATATTTGTTGTTGCCACAGAATAATGTTTTAAAAGAACACCTACTTCTGTGCTGAAAACGCTTGGGGAACATGCAATTATCCAGTTTTATCACTGTAGAAATCAGCTGCTTTCCAGAACATACATCGATCACATCTCTCCCTTCTGTGCAGAACTACATCTAAACAAATAGTCATGTATTTCCTATAGACATCACTCTAGCCCAGTACACAGCCTTACTAATGAGAGGATTTTACCATATTTTGTTGTTTTCATAGTATGCTGGCATGCCCTGCAATGATAAATGAAAAAAAAAATATAAAAATACCATGGGAGAATCACGTGTCAAAAAAAAAATATTAAATACCCCATGTAAAATAAAAGGAAATCCAGTGCTTTGGTAACAAGTCCCTTAAAGTTTCCATTCTTGCTGTTCTACCTAAGGAAAACATAGAAAATGATGTAAACAAAAACTACACCAAAAGGCACTGCAGAAGACAACTAGAAATTGGCTTACTGTGGCACAAAGTTGAAATGGGCCACCTTTGTGTTTTGCTGCTACTTGCCAAATTAAGCTCTATCTGAGCTACAGAATATATTATAAAGCAGTCCTTCTCTCGCAGGTTCTGACGTCATGCAGGAAGGTTTCAAAGCTGTCTCTGTGATTTACTACATCAACTGAAATGTTTTTAAAATCTGTTGTTGTATCACTTCAGTGGACACAGCTTATATATACACAAACACCCCTATTTACATAACTTTTACAACGTTAGTCCTCGCACACAACCTCTGCCAAACCAGCCCGCTGGTCTTTAAAGTCATACTATGGAAAAAGGAATTTACATCACCCTATTGTATGGGGTATAAAGAAAACTGCATCGTGACTTCTCATCCCTAAGTAATTTTTGTTCCTTTAAATAAATAAATAAATTGATGGAAGCCTTTTAAGTGTGATCTATACACTTTTAAGGGGGAAATCAAACCAAGTGTAAAAGATTAATGGATATGCTTCCTGAAGTGATATCTCCCAAGGTGATTACAGTGTTTTGCAGATATAAGGTCATGACTAAAGAAACTTTCTAATGGCCACTGAGGAAAAAAAAAACACAACCCTATATTTGGTTTTCCTATCGTCATGCAAAGCTCTGCCACAAGATATCCCAAGGCCCTTAAGAACTGCAGACATACATGGATACTTTTGACTAAAAATATGATCAAAGACGCAAAAAACGTGTCCAAAGGGATTTTTTTTCCCCATTGAGCAAAGTAAGTTCAGCTGGAAATGACCACTAACAATTGCCAGCCACATATTAAAAACCACTGGCTAGGGAACAAGCACTGCCAGTTCCCACTTGTGAACAAAATCAAATTGACAAGTGAAGGCAACTAACTTTGGACATCCGTTACTATTTTCTACAAGTCAGGCAGCAGTGGCCTTACGAAGGAAATCGGTGGGCTCAGCTTTGTTTCTCTTCTGGCTTTCAGCAGTGTGTAAACGTAAGGAGTAAAACTGAAGCAGTTACTCAAGTTGAGCAGGCAATCAGTAACGTGCAGGGAAACGCGGCCATCTGTCTCACCCCCTTCACGCTGCGTGTTACACACATGGCACTTGTTTGCGCCCTACGAGTGAGCAGAAAAGGGAACCAAGTGAGCTTTCAAGCAGCCCAGCTAGGTCTCCCAGCAGCACTGAAACAGAGTGCTGAACTCCAAGCAACAGAGAGAAAATAACGCATTTAGCAGAAGATGCGAGATTGCAGAGCAAAGAGCCTCTTACATTCTCATCGCCGAATGAATTAAAGTTCGAGGCGAGGAGGCCGGAGCAATCAGAGTGAGCGAAACAAAAGTATGACAGGAGAAAAGGAGCCAGGAACCGTAAATCCATGGACAACCCGGGGAGACGCCGGCAGCCGGAGCCCGCGGCCCAGCGCCCTTGGGAGGAGCGGGGTCCCCCAGCGGCGGCCGCTCCTGCCCCGCGG
>NW_009952881.1:1236901-1244307 GCF_000747805.2 Chaetura pelagica | reverse complement strand
GCTGAGCCCCGCCGGGCCCCGGGCCCCGCAGCCCCCCCAGCCGCCGGAGCGCGGCGAAGGCGAGGGAAGCGGCCTGGAGCGCGGCGCTCGGAGCGATGCCCGGGGCTCACCTTCCCCTCCCCCCCGCAGGACTGAGCTTCAAAATGGTTTTGCAGGCGAGGCTGGCCAGGCTGCGCTTGGTGCATTGATTCCAAGTGCAGTGCCTGGTTTGGTTTCCGTATATTCTTTGGCTTTTAATAGCTAGCTGAGGAAAAAAGAAAGCATTATTGTTTTCTTTCTTTCCTTCTCTCATTGCCTATTCTAAATTTGACTCCAAAGTTTAAGCAGTTGAATTGGCTAATTCTGAATACAGTCTATTGAGAGACCAGACACAGCAGTATATCCCTGTATAGCAATAGATACAATGTGCTGAATTGGCAGTCTAATTATAAATGTGGCATTTGGACCTCCTTTCAGACCCAGTGCCACCTTACCTTATGAGGGAACTTCAACTACAGCAACTGTTCAAAACAAAATGCCATTACAGGATCAGCTTCACCCAACACTGGAACCAGCCAGGGGATTGTTTTACAAACAGCCTTTCTCACTTAACACAAGAATGTATTATAAGGAAAAGTTATGGATAGTGCAGGTCTGAAGAAAAAGCGTATGTAGTTTCTGCCAGGTGTCGAGCTACTTCAAACTGCAGCATACTCCAAATGACCTCATTCTTTTCTTTTAAATGTACTCACTATAAATAGATTATTTCTTAGTTTTACTAGAATGAGCTGCTAGGTACCCTTGCTGTTTGTACTCCGAGCATAGCGTGCATATAACGCTGTGAGCACGGAAAGAAGCAAAATATCCTGGCTCAAAACAAAAACCTGCAATAAGACCTTGCCAAGGAACCGTCATGTGCTGAAAGACCAAAAAAAAAAGGAAAAAAAAAAAGTTTTCCAAAGCACCTTTTCCAGGGAAATATTTGTATATAATAGCAGACTACATGCACATATCTTACATTCATTCCTATTATTTACTTTATGGTATAATGGCTTAATTAAATGAGTGGGCACAAGCACGTCAACAAAACAAGTCAAGTCAAGTCGAAGTCTCAAAACAGGTTTCAAAATTACTCCATTACACGAATTCAGAAGGGGAAATTCGTTGATTTTTTTACTTCAGACTCTGTTTGGGGACTGGATAGAACTGTTATTCTGCCCTCACGATCAGCACTGAAGATGGAAATGCCAAAAATGTTAAAATGAGGGTAAAATAAACCAGTAGGAACAAAGTGCCGCTTGTGTGCCGAAGGCTATTTAAGTTAACTTAATAAACATATACCTTATCTACAAACAGCAGGCGAAGATGTATTACTTTATCACAGAAAGTTTCACCGTCTATGTTTTTGGGAAACACCCCTAGGACAGAACTAATCTGTCGTCCCCAGGCTCCCACCAGGCTGACTTTCCCTGCAGCCCCCCCATCCCTCCACCCCCCGCAACACTAATTGTCTTTTCACCTTGTCACTTTCACTCCTTCCCGTCCTTTAAAAAAAACATAATACTAATAATGAGAAAGAAAGCACCAAACACCAGGGTGAAACCGTCGGCAGAAAGCAAAGACAGCAATCAAATCGATATGATCAGTGCCTCTGATTGACCTCAAGGCCCTGCTCTGCTAAAGCACACAGCCCCTGCTGCAAAGCGGGTTAACTGCTCAACGCTGCTCAGCACAACTCAGGGAGCTGGGAAGCTCTCTCGGCACAGGAGCAACTCTCTGGCAGCTCAATTATTAATGCACGCGTGGAAGTACCTGCTCACATCACGCCTGTGTGTGCTCTCTCTACACACAGCCACGCTCATGCAGGGGCGAGCCCGCCGCCGCACTCCTTCCCGTCCTTTAAAAAAAACATAATACTAATAATGAGAAAGAAAGCACCAAACACCAGGGTGAAACCGTCGGCAGAAAGCAAAGACAGCAATCAAATCGATATGATCAGTGCCTCTGATTGACCTCAAGGCCCTGCTCTGCTAAAGCACACAGCCCCTGCTGCAAAGCGGGTTAACTGCTCAACGCTGCTCAGCACAACTCAGGGAGCTGGGAAGCTCTCTCGGCACAGGAGCAACTCTCTGGCAGCTCAATTATTAATGCACGCGTGGAAGTACCTGCTCACATCACGCCTGTGTGTGCTCTCTCTACACACAGCCACGCTCATGCAGGGGCGAGCCCGCCGCCGGTACACGCGTGCATGCATTACACGAGGGGGCTCGGCGGCAGCGCCGGTGCCCGCTCCTCCCTGGAGCAGGGCAAGCCGCAGAGGCACACTCATTAGCTCCCACTGATGATTCCTTTCAGGATCATGAATGGAACAATTGTCAAAAACTGCGGGAAAAAAAAACAAGCCCCGAGACTATTATATACAGACACAGCTTGTGTGCGCGCATGTGACATTTGCAGGCAACCCAGATTTGTTCCTAAACTCTTCAGCATTATCCGAGATAAAACATTAAATTGCTTATACGGTTAAAGAGGCTTCTTATCCCCAATCAAAAAACCAAACAGCTTCGAAGGTAGTGAAAGCCAGGAAAACAACAAGCTCTCCACCAGACACACCTTGTCTTACTCGTATCGTACAGCCCCGTCTGTAAACAGCTGCCTTAGCTTGTTGCAACTGCCACTATTTTGTTTTAAAAGAATAATAATAGTAAGTGAAATACTTCCTGAAAACTTACTTTGCATTTAGTTTAGGCACTATTCTTTTTTTCAGCTCGTAAAGGAAGCCGTTTTGTCCAGGTTAGGTATTGTCTACTTATGGATCAGCCTCTGGCTAAGGGTTTATTTTAATTTATGGCTTATGCATTCTTTTAAGGTCGATTTGCATGACCTCCGGCAAAGAGCTAAGGCAGCAAGAAATCCCAAGTCGAATGTTGCCACATCTCCCCTTTCCCGGGTGTAAACAGAGCTCTCTGATGATGGACTGCTTTCTCCCCCCCTCCTTGTGTATCACAAATTAGGCTGCGATATCAATTTTAAAGTTTTCAGTATAACTTTATCCAAACCCTCTGCTTGGAGAGATAAGACGCCGCCACAGGACTGCAAATGCTCGGGACAGTGCCCCGGTGTGGCCAAAACCAACATCACCGCCTCCACTCCGGGAGCTTTGTATTATTCCATGCTCCGTGGATAGCATTCATTTCTGGCCAACTTCAAAGCACTTACCCACCTCAAACTTAACGGAGATTTTAAAAGCACCGCTAAACTCCATTCACCTTTCTCCATCCCGTGTCTTTTGGGTTTATGCGTGAGAAAGACTGGGTGTCCAGCACTCCGGAGTAATGACAGCAGCGCGCTGCTCTCCCAAGATTGATTTCGGATTTTATTTTTCCTCTCTCTTTCTCCCTCTCGTGTTAGTTCCTTACGTACAATATCTTCCTAGCACCATGTGTTCGCCTGCCGTGGGTGATCTTAAAATACAACGCTGATCTGTCACTATATTTTAAGACAAACTCTACTCTGGAAGGAGGAGAAAGTGTTGTGATTTCAAGGTACTGGGGGTCTCTTAACGTCTCGGAAACCTCGGGATTCAAACAGCCCCGGAAACTCGCACGGGGACGAGACTATCACTACTTTTCCCTAAAGAAGAAAAAAAAAAAAAAAGCAACAAAACCAAAAACCAACCAACCAAAAAAAAACAAAAAACCAAAACACCACAACACCCTCGTGGTATAAAAGTAAATAACCGTGCAGGGGGAGGCGGGGGAAAGGGGTGAATTCAGCAATGTTAAAACATAAACAACAGATCTACCTCCGGACGCTGCTGCTTCACTCAATTGCAACTAACAACCCATTAAAGACAGCGCAGGGGGGACCGGATTCTCTCCTGCAAAGCGACATAAACCCAGCGAAAACCCATGAAACCACCACCGCCACCACCAAGCCACGCAGCACCACACACCACAGCAAACAACAGGTATACAACACAATAGGGCCAACCAACCAATTCCTGGTTACCTCCTCGGGATCCAGTGTGGCACAAAGCTCTGGGAGAGCCTCCTTTTTTTTTTTTTTTGCAACGCGCTTCGGTAATTTTCATTAAAAAGAAAAAAAAAAAAAAAAAAAAAAAAAAAAAAAGAAAAAAAAAAAGAGGAAGGTGAAAGGGGAGAAAGAAGAATAAATGGGTGGTAATTCGGTAAAATAAAATAAATAAAAGAAATTAACTAGAGTCTGCTGGTGTTTCTCCGGGCCATGGATGTGCAGGATCCCGATCGTTAGAAGTTTGCGGATGGGTTGCCTGGAGATTTGGTTACAGTCAGGTTCATTATTATTTTTTTTTTCCCCTCCTGAAACAAGTGAAGGCGATGGTTACTGCTGTCAATCTTGGCAATCAATGTGAGCGGCCATGTCGTAAGTATTCAAAGCATTTCCCGTCGTGCAACATCAGAAAGTGAGTGGCCAGGGCATTGATCTGAGGAAGGCAAAAGGAGGCAGGGCTCCCCCGCCCAGACAGCACAGGCAAGATGAGACAACACAGAGAGAGAGAGAGGGAGAAGGGGAGAGAGAGAGAGAGACTGAGAGCGAGCGAGCGGGGAAAGCAACAACTGCGGAGAAAGTGAGCACAAAACAGAAAGTGAAATCACTCCAGGCTGCCAGCCGCATCCCCGAGAAGCTATCAGCACTCACATTGCTGTTAGACAAATGAAACCTTAAACCTCTCTCCTCTAATGACCACTGATTGCTCGGAGTGGTGAGGAAAGGTACTAGAAAGTTACCGGGAAGGGGGTGCGAGGGCGGGGAGGGGGGCTAGAGCGGGAGGGGGCCGGAAAGGGAGGAGGGGGAGCGGGGGAGTCCCGGGAGAGCCGGTTCGCGGGGCCGGGGCTGCGCGGGGGGAGCGGTGTGTTCCACGCCGGCCCTGCCCTGCCCTGCCCGGGGACTGCGTGGGGAAACACACGCCGGAGATAAGAAAAAAAGGAAGAAAAAAAAAAAGAGAGAGAGAGAGAGAGACGATCTGCAGGACATGGGAAGGGCTGGTGGAGCAGCAGGGACGAGAAAGAAGGCACTCAGCAAGCGCCTACTGACAGTTGACAAATGGGGCTCCGAGGAGCCCGATCCCACAGCCCCGCCGGGGTAAAAACCAGATGAAACGTAAAGTATAAATTACACTAGAGATGGGAGTCCAGCTACCGGGACCCAGGGGAGAGGGAAGGGGAGAGGAGGAAGGAGAAGTCACTCAGAGTCCACGAACTGTTTAATGATGTGTTCAACAGAAAGGTAAAACGTGAGCACAGTAAAAAGGAAAGGACAGGTATGACCGGAGAAGCAAAACTTATTTAGGACGTACTAGAGCTCAAGTTGGGATTCTCGTGGCCGCGCCGAGAGATTTTAGCAGCAGCAATATATAAATATCTCTCCCTCTGCCTACCAAAAGGCAACAGATAGGGACTTAAATATCAGCTTGAATACCAATTTAGGAACTCACGCTCCCTTGGAAGTGCTAATTGGGACGGGGAAAAAAAAATCCGGGAGAAAAAAAGGGAAAACTATAAGAAGCTGAGGGGAAAATCAACCAGTGGCACAGAGTGCTGCAAAAGCAAGAAAGTATCTCTGCTGTATTTTTACATTCCAAAGGTAAACATAAAAGAGTCTTTCAAACTGTCAGGGGCCCGCAGATCAGGTGAGCAAACAGCGCTGCAAAGCTAATGGCTCCTTCTTTTGATATTATTCACACCTAAGCTAAACTGTTGTTAAGATGGGAGTGCGGAAAGTAACCTCAAGCCCACAAAATGAGAGAGAGAGAAGTTGTTGATTCATCTCTGTATTTTTGGCACTTTCTCCCCATTTTCCAGAAGGCGCCTGGAACAGCTAGTAACAGAGAAACTTTTTAATTTTAAAATAGCTTCATAACTTACAGAGGCCAAAAAGAAGAGGAGAAAGCCTGATTTCGCTTCCCTCTTCTCTCAAGCAGGAATTTGTGGAATAGGTTAGACCCAGAAACATATTCAGCCCCACTGCGAATGAACCTTGCTTCAGAAGGACGTGATGAAAATTAAGCATTAACATGATGGCACAGGGCTGATCTGATCTGGCTCTATTTCATTTTGTTAACAAGGTGTAAAACTCAACGCACTACTGGAGTCACGCACACTGCATTCTCTACCTTGCTATCCGAGGTGCTATCGTCCCTCTCGAGTCGAGTCCAGGGAAAATGAATTTTAACTCAGAATCTCTTGGAATACAAGACCTATTTTATACATTATTTTCGGCAATTCCACTACCATAACGGGAGTAATCGAGTCCTATTCGGCAAGCAGCAAACACCTTGAAACATAACTTTAAAATTATCTAGTAAAGCTTTATCATCAAACTAGATGGCTGAGGGCATAGTAGCTAATTCCAATGCATTCTTTCAATTTTAATAAAAGATACTAAAAACCTCAAATTCGGAGATGGGGGAAATTGTAAGATTCTAAGTCCTGAGCTCGTAGTCACCTGCGTTCAGCTAATTCAGAGTATTCACCTTGCTGCACTTATCTGGGCTAGGGATTCAGCAACAGGATGTAGCTGCCTTTCCAGATACTGCTGTGTCCTTTTTAATCTTTAATTATAAGAATACCCAAGATTGGTCACGAAGACCTTGTAACACATTTAAACCTGCTACAAGCAAAGGAAACACCTTGACTTTTTGGGCAGCTAGTAGCTTTGGTGAGGGGGAAAAAAAGATATTAAAAAATGAGCTCTGTGAGAAAAAAGCTGTAATCAGAATACAAGGACCAACTATCCTGTCCCCATCAATTTGTTACTGGGAGGTTTTTTGTTTGGGGTTTTTTTCTTTCAATAAACAAATAAGAAAAAAAACAAAACACAACAACAACCAAAAAAAGCAAAACCCCACTCCTCAAATGTAGCGTCCTCCTTATTAAGAACGAGCTGGTAATGGGACAAGAGATCATTAAAGCAAGAGATAAATCTAACAGCCCACCTAGCTCCAAAATCGGGGGAGCATGTCGCCGCACTCCCGAAAATCGTATGCAGGGAATGACACTGGGCTGGGGCAGGACACCGCAGAGATGCTTCCACATTCCCAGGCGGAGGGCAAGTAATACTCTCTAGCTTGTTGCATCCCCTGTGTGATCAATTAAGTCACAGATGTACCACAGTGCCAGAGAGCTACAACTTCTCCGCGGTAGGAAAAGAGGAGTCCTTGAGCATTGTATGCAAATGTGCGTGTGTGTGCGCTGCACAGGAATAATTGTGGTTCCCTCTTTGTTTGCATAAGTGAACACCCGCCGTGTGGATACGTGCACACGTGCCGAGAAAGAAGAAAACGCTTTTACTTTTAGCGTTACCATACCTTTAGGGACAGCCTTTTAAGTGACATCCCTTGCTTTTGCTTCATTAAGGCTAAAGGCAGCCAGAGCAGCCAGATGTTG
>NW_009952881.1:1235757-1236541 GCF_000747805.2 Chaetura pelagica | reverse complement strand
GGTCCATGCAGAGGGAAGGGATCGGAGGCGCAGTTCACGTCGGGGCACTTACCTGCTCACAGCTGTCACTGCATTTTGAGCCTTCTCTCTCATTAAACACGTTCAAGTAAAGCAACATTCAACAAGCGAAGCAACCTGTCTTTGTGTTAAGTTTTACATAACCGCATCTTTAACATGATGAGCAAACCTACAACTCCGGTAGAGTTGCTGGAACAGTATCAGAAGTTTTGATCCAAAGGGCTAGAAATTCCCCCTTGAAAGTCATTCATCCAATTCTAAACTCCCCTTTCTCCCCAGTTAATGCCGGACAATTACGAGGCATATATATAAATTCTCCCTGCTGACACTTTCCGACAATGAAGACTTTTTAAAGGCTTATTAAAGGTGTTCAGATAAACTTTAGCAAAATAATCAACAGCATCTGAGAGAAAGCTAAAGGAAAAGAAGTTAAAGCCTGATCATCCTATTGGGAGAAAGTTTTGTTAGATCAGATAGAAGCCTCTTACTGCACGTTCCTTCATAAGCAAACCCATCAGCTGACACGAGTTCCCCTAGAACAAGAACCTCTGGCTATCTCCTCAAAATTTAGAGGATGTTTGCGTTTTATAACTCCCAAAGCTAAAGATCTGTCTGACAATAAAAACTCTGTATTCCTACAGCGTATTCTGCCAACACAACATATTATCCTGGCAGAGAAAGGATCAAGCAGATTTTAATTTCATTTGAAACTGTGCATCATCTTGATAGCGAAGCAAAAAGCGGCAGCAACAATCTCCCCACTCCA
>NW_009952881.1:1234298-1235737 GCF_000747805.2 Chaetura pelagica | reverse complement strand
GGTGACAGACTGGAAAAACCACATAAAGTTTTACAAAGAAAATAAAAGCAAGTTTGACATGAAAACCCCTTCCTGTCTCGGAAAGTTCATTTTAAAGGTCCCCTCTGTAAATCTAAAGTGCAAACACCAGGCTAAGGTAGTGAGTGGCTGGGGTTTGCATGCTGATAAGAGAAAGCTGTTGTACTTACAGTGACAGAGGGCAGGCTGCGGAAGAAAAGCTGTTTGTGTTAGCCTGAGAGTCACCCAGGGCTGCAATGAGAGGAGAAGAGAGGAGTGGGAGTGCCAAGCTGGATACACCTTCACCGCATCTCATCACATCTGCCAGCCTCTCTCTCCCTCTCTCTTTCATTTCCACATTCCCTTTGTTCCTGAAAAAAAAAAAAAAAAAAAAAAGAAAAAAAAAATCTACACGTCACATCAGTCCCCAGATGCAGTCTACACCAAAGAAAAAAAATGAATAATTCAATCAAACTGTGCATAGTCTCTAAGGCAATAAATCTATTGCACTTAAAGAAACGAAGGGTAATTACCGCTATAGAATTAGAATAAGGCCAGAGCGCGCAGGAATCCCAGGGTCTGTAAACTCCACGGTCAAATAAAGTTTCATTTATTTCATGCTTTGACAATGCCAATGTAAACTAAAGGGGAGGATCGGAACTTATTCCGGTTGGGCTTGAGAATGCTTGAAGTGAATATTATAAAGGGAAAGCGCCCGTCATCTGTAACAAACACAATGCAAGGAAGCAGAAGTGTTTCACTGCATCACCTACAGGGTCCGTTCCCCCCTCCCTAATGAAGAGCAGCCCCCCCTTCCCCCGGCTTCAGCTGCTCTCTGCAAGTGCAACGGGAACCGCTGGCAGCCAGCAGCCGCCTTACCTGCTTCTAGACTGCCAATAAAACCTCACAAAACTCAGGGTAACCGGCAATTTTGTTCCACGCTCTAGCGGAGAGAAGCCATGGGGAATTTGCACCGGCACGGATTGACTCGAAACGCTGTCCCTGACTTCTGGATTTGTTCTGGGCTGAGTTTGGGGACTGCCTGCCGGGGGGCGGGGGGAGCACGCCGGGGAGCGGATCCCGGCTGGGCAGGCGGCGGCAGCGCAGCCAGAGCCCAGCGACAGACCAGCCGAGGTAGGATGGAGGAGAGCCACACTTTCCCCTCTCCTACCTCTAACGTTGCTCTCTCGGCTCGGAGGTAAGATGACTCTATATTGTGTTTATTCTCTTCGGGTAACTCGGGTCCCAGGGGCATGCTTCTGTATTAATGAGGGCGACGGCTCGGGGCCGGCTCTCAGATCGTTACACTCAAATCAAGCTGGAGTTTAACGTCGGCATCTGCTGTTTTACACTTTCAATCGCGTTCTTTGTAAACTTCTCCTGGGGGGCTGGGGGAGGAGAGAGACAAGGAGGAGGAAAAAACAACGGCAGGTGAGCCTGTG